>NC_090021.1:118482144-118816430 GCF_037176765.1 Anolis sagrei
GTCTACACTAATTGTATGACCAATATTTTTGGCCCATTTTAGCATCCATAATTTTATATATTAATCTTCTGTATGTAGTTTTAGCAGCAGGGTGAAGATTTTAGATAGTTGTTTATTTCTTACTTGTAATATTTTGTCAAAATCAGTCTTTTCCAATGTGTACGTCCTTTTGATATTGATGGAGTACTTATGTAAATTTAAACCAGTTCAGGTTGTAGCCTTGTTAGTTTATTCCATCCTGGTTTTTGTTGGAGATTGCCTCATGTCTTCTTAATTAAATCCACAAAGGTCAACAGAATATTCCCAATTGGGTGTTTATTAAAGTTTGGGTCTTCTACCACTTTTCCATAAATTTGGCATTCATACAAACCAAATTTTCAATATGCTCCTTCATGAACTAAGAGGCTTTGATTATCAAGATGGATGCATTCTTTTAACCAATTCATTATCACTGTTTCTCGATATAGTTTTAAGTTTGGGAGGGCAAGTCCTCCTTTTTGTTTAGCATCTTGTACATTTTTTTGTCTTTATTCTTGGTTTTATCCTTCTCCAAATAAATCTAGTAAGTGTAACATTCCAGTTCTTAAATTCTTTTCCTTACAATCAATTGGGTTATTTTGGAACAAGAAACATACTTTGGGTAAGGTAGCCAATTTTATTGTAGAAATCTGGAGCCCACGGTGGTGCAGTGGGTTAAACCCTTGTGCCAACAGGACTGCTGACCAAAAGGTCGACAGTTCAAATCCGAGGAGTGGGGTGAGCTCCCATTTGTCAGCTCCAGTTCCACATGCGGGGACATGAGAGAAGCCTCCCACAGGATGGTAAAACATCCGGGCATCCCCTGGGCAACATCCTTGCAGATAGCCAATTCTCTCACATCAGAAACAACTTACAGTTTCTCAAGTCACTCCTGACATGGAAAAAAAATGTAGCTATCTGTTCTAGAAGAGAGATTTCCAAATTCATCCAATTTTTCAACTCTTTTCTTTTCATTCCAGGTTTTTAGTAGTTATTTTTATATAAACCCTTATTATTCATTGTTATGTTTAAATATTTTGCTGGGGGGGGGGGGTATTTCAATTCCTGTTTTCTGTCTCCGTTCATCTTTTTCTTTGTTATTTAGCTTTGCTGCTAATATTTGTGTTTGTAAACTGTAAATCAGTTATGTAAACTGATCTAGGAACTAGTTCAAATTGGTTAACCTGGTGTATCATTTTAGGAAATTCAGTGGATCTTCTGACATTAGTATACTGACATCTGCAAATAACTTTATTTTGTATGTTTGACTATTCACTTTTATTTCTATTAGATCTTTGTCTTGGCATAATTTCCTTGATTTCTATTGTGAGTATAAATAATAGGGATGAGAGAGGACATCCCTGTCTCATACCTCTCTGTATTGGAAAGGTTTCAGTCATGTCTCCATTGATTTTGATTTTAGCTTTTTGTTCTTTCACACTTTTGATCATTACTGAGTCCTACTGAATTTTACTGTTTATAGTTTGGTGAAGCATTGGGATGCTTTGGCTGAGTATTCTAATTACAAATCACAGAGTTCCAAAGGGTTGAACTATAGCAATAAAAATGGAATAATTTCACTATAATTCTATAATATGAATGGACCCTAAGTTTGTACTGAAACATAATGTATAGGTCACAATAGACATAAAATCCTATAATGTTATCAAATCTGAAAGATTTTTGGTAGCGAATGTGATACATGATCGTAAAATCCACTACCATTTGGCCTTCTCCTAATGGAAAAGACTTTAGGTAAATGTCCAAAAGGATCTGCAACGTGTAGATGTCACCCATGAAAACATTCAAATCTACAAGGAAAACACTTGTGACTCCAACAAGGACAACGCTGGTATAAAATGTTGATTCTAATTTCGAGGAGAAATGGGATCGGGGACTTGCAACTAGGTTACCTCCTACATTTCACAACTTTTGCTCTTAAAATAGCTGTGCTAGTAAGGATAGTGTGTTAAGATACATTATAACTATCTTTCTACACTAAAATCTGTGTGGGATAGATTCCAGCACGTCCTCCATGGATATCTGAAACTGGATAATAGTAAACCCTATTTTTGAGAATACTTGGTGTACCAGAAGCAAACCATACAATGTATTGTCAAAGGCTTTCATGGCCGGAATCACAGGGTTGTTGTAGGTTTTTCGGGCTATATGACCATGTTCTAGAAGCATTCTCTCCTGATGTTTCGCCTGCATCTATGGCAGGCATCCTCAGAAGTTGTGAGGTCCTCACAACCTCTGAGGATACCTGCCATAGATTTAGGTGAAATGTCAGGAGAGAATGCTTCTAGAACAGTGGTTCTCATCCTGGGGTCCCCAGATGTTTTTGGCCTACAATTCCCAGAAATCCTAACAGCTGGTAAACTGCCTGGGATTTCTGGGAGTTGTAGGCCAAAAACATTTGGGGACCCAAGGTTGAGAAGCACTCTTCTAGAACATGGCCATATAGCCCGAAAAACCTACAACAACCCAAATCATACAATCATACTGAAAAACCTAGAGAGACGTACTTCCTGCGGCAGGGAGATAATTTGGAGCATGGGTAAATATAACTATGGATATTGACTCTGAATAAAGAAGTCTTACTGTATTCACTTCATGGATTCTTCCATATTTTCTCTTTTGCTTAACACATCGTCATTATGCTTTAATCAATGTTATAATATGTCCTCTATTACTTTGCTAATGTGTTTGTGGTAGTCAAAGCGTAACTGCTTCTATTGGTGTATTTTAATCATTGTTATTAATATTATTCAGTGGTGTGTACAATTGTAACATTAACGTTAACAATAAATAAGATAAGGCATGGTCTTTATTTCACCAATGAAATAAACAGATGTAAAAACGCAACTGCGCAAACAAATTCACCATGACTTGTTTGCTAGTTTTGATTTTCTTATCAGTCTCAAAAACACTTCTAGTTGCCTATCTAAAAACCCATTGCAATAACTGCATCACAATGATATATCTAAATTGTTGGGAGGGGGGGGATTAAGTTAGGACTGTTAATTGATCTGTGTCTGTACATGCCCGTGTTCATGCGTGCCTGTCTGTGTAAGATACATGCAGGCGTACCAACTACAGTATGGTTTACATATCTACATTATATACGTTCCCACTTCTGGAATGTACTGGGGAATTCCATTTTAAAAGGTGTATTCTTACAGTGTGGTCAGAAGCACCAGAATTCTTATTCCTATCTTATTTATATTTGAAGCCACATTTTGCCCAGATTTAAGCCCCTGACAGGTTCTCAATAATACATACCCATATCCGGCTTTCCGTGTTATATCTTTTATCCCATACATGCTTTGCACTATGTGTTACATCATGTTCTTCTCTTTACTTCATAGGTATACCCAGACTGCAAAGTTGGCAACCAAATAAGCCTGGTCTGTACCAAGCTACACATCACACAGCTATAGCACTGTGATTCCACTTTAACTGCCTGGCAACATGCCATGAAAATATGAGATTGGCATTTTAAGGAAAGGCATTTATAATCTGGAGCCAGAGAGCTCTGCTAGTGCCAAACTGCAAGTCCCAGAATTCCATTTGATGCATCCATAGTAATTAAAGGGAAATCCTAGTACTATATGTAGCATGAAAGGCCTCAAATAAGCCCTATAATTTAGGGCACTTCCAGACAGCAGCAAATCGCTTGTTTTAATCAGGGGCAAAAAATCCCAGGACTTCAGAAGAGGTCCACATACAGACCTGTTGGTCCTGGGACTTCTGCCTCCATCGTCCATACTTGCTCCCAAGATGGCCACCACAAGTCTTCTGCCAGAAATTTCAGCGGGTTTTAAAAAAAACTTAAGATGCAAACATGTGAAGATGCAAATCATTGTATAAGTTCTGTTCCTGGGTTATATAACCTGCAGGGCCATATGTGCAGACAGGATATTGTTGCTGGGTTATACATATCTGTTCATGATTGCTCTTATTTTGAAAAGATGTACAACGTTGACTAGGGGGGCACAACTTTGTTTTGGCCAGAGAAAATGTGCCCTCCACACATTTCATGAAATCTCTGGCACACAAATAAAGTTATCATGTTCTACTCAATTGTCACCTTCTTTTTAGGAACTGACCAATCAGGAACAGTGTTCTTGCCATACATCAAGGAAACTGCTGACCACATAGGGAAGCTGATGAAGAATCACAACCTACAAACTATCTACAAACCCACTAAGAAATTCCAACAAATGCTACGTTCAGCAAAGGACAAGAGGGATCCTCTCACCTCTGCAGGAGTCTACCATATACCATGCTGCTGTGGACAAGTCTACATAGGGACTACCAAATGCAGCGCCCAAACACGAATCAAGGAACATGAAAGGCACTGCAGACCACTTCAACCAGAGAAGTCCGGCCTAGCAGAGCACCTGATGAACCAGCCTGGACATAGCATATTATTTGAAAACACAAAAATGTTGGACCACTCGAACAACCACCACATCAGGCTACACAGAGAAGCCATTGAAATCCATAAGCATGTGGACAATTTCAACAGAAAGGAAGAAACCATGAAAATGAACAAAATCTGGCTACCAATACTAAAAACCTCTAAAATTATAATAGTAAATAAAAAACAAAACTCAAACACAGGAGAACTCCAGACAAGAAACAATCAGGAACACCTAATCACTTCTCAACACAGGAATTTCCCAGGCAGTAACAAGCCACACCTAAAACCTGCCAGGCTATCAAATGTTAATCAAGGTGGCCAGTTGAAACATTCACACCTACCTCCAACAGACTTCTTTCTCCCACCCTGGACCTTCCACAAATATATAAACCCAATTTTCCTAGTTTCCAATAAGCCTCACAACCTCTGAGGCTGCTTGCCACAGATGTAGGTGAAACGCCAGGAGAGAATGCTTCTGGAACATGGCCATACAGCCCGAAAAACCTACAACAGCCCAATCAGGAACAAACGTCTAAAACCTGAAAATTAATCTAGATTAAAAATCCTGTGATTTCTGATTGCACAGATATACAGACATTTGAAGATATAGAGATTTTAGGGTCAGAACTAGGATATTTCTGCAGCTGAAAATCACACATTTTTTGCCATTTGTAGTGCTTTCTCCCGCATTTTGAGGGAATGAAATCTGGTCACCCTCCTGTTTGCCACAGAAGCTCCTGAGATAAAGGAACTGTCTGGACAGGCCCTTAGGAACCTGCCACTGTGCTGCAAGATACTCAGAGTTGTCATCCAGAAAAGTGACTTTCTAAGCACTGATAAACCCAAAGAAATGATAATGCAGCCAGCATGTACTCAGCCAGGGTCTGTCATATCTTGAACTGATTTGCATCTTTGCTTATGTTACCTACTGACTGGTCCTATCATCTCCACAACACAAAATATACCAAAATTTTGATACCCATGCTAGAAGAAAAATTTAATCCCTGACACCTGAGTGCATTCTTCACTGCTAAAGAGTTCTATCAATGATTTCAACATGAGGTTTGTTGCAGTTTAGACTATTTTTCACCTATTTCTCATTACATCCTATGGGCTATAATGGCAGGAAGAAGGGATAGGATGTTGAATTGCTATCGGCATTTAGCGCGCATAATAGACTTCTCTGACATATTTATTTTTCTCATAGTGTCACCATCCACAGCAGATTTGCAGTGAGCTAAAAGATGCAGATATTTTTGGAAGGGAGGGGGCTAAAGACATGAGCATAACGCTTCCTGGAGATGAGCTCGTCATTCTTCCCACTAATAGCATTGATTTCCTATTCATTTCCACTGCTGAAAAGGAGGGAAGAACGGTAAATAAGAGAATAATGCTGCTTCCACATTGACATACGGTGATGAGCAGTCCGATAAAGCATGAATGAAAAGCAAAAAGATTCTGTTTGGGGGGAAAGCAGTGGGAAGAATACCAAAGTGACTGCACTTAACCTAGGAAGTGCCGGCTTTGTCGATTCATCCCACAATACACAGTAGCCCATTTGTGGTGCAAAGGCCAAAAGAAACTATAAAGAAGCCCTTGCTCTTCACAGCCAATTTAGAAGTGGGAATAAACAGTATAGAAGAGGCAAAATGCAATGGCTTGTTGTAGGTTTTTCAGGCTATATGACCATGTTCTAGAAGCATTCTCTCCTGATGTTTCACCTGCATCTATGGCAGGCATCCTCAGAGGTTGTGAGGTCACATTCTCTGAGGATGCCTGCCATAGATGCAGGCGAAATGTCAGGAGAGAATACTTCTAGAATATGGCCATATAGCCCAAAAAACCTACAACAACCCAATGATTCTGGCCATGAAAGCCTTCAACAATGCAAAATGCAATGTTTAGAATCACTGTCATGATGAACTGGAACACTACAAATTCTCATGGCTCTTAATTTAGAGTTTCACTTGTTCTGGCATCATTGTTTTTTGTTTTTTTTTCAGATCTGAGTATTTCAAGAAATAGGCTTCCAGGTTGAAAAAAGTGGCTATATTTTGTGTCTGTCCAAAGAAAAATGTCTCACAATGTGGCTGCCATGATTGCTTACAGATATTCCTCATGGCATTCATATTATTGCCCTTGTACAAACAGCAGTGTAGTCTAAAGATGGAGTTGAAAGACGGTCATACAATAAGGTTTTCCATTAGAACCTTCCAAATGTTAGCACTCTTCAAATGTCACCTGTTGAGCTAATGGATTGAAATTTGGCATTCATCATCTGCTCAATGGGGTCTACAATTGCATAAATGTCAAATCAATCTGATAAAAATGGCCCTAAGCACAGCACTTTGCAAAATGCTGAAAATTTGACTCGCTTTCCTTTTGTGCTCCAGGTATTAAATAGACATGCCATATAGTTCTCTCAAATATGGTGAAAACACTATATCCTTTATACAGGTTTGTGAAGTAAGGCAGTGTTTCATTAGTTTTGTGAAGTTCTGGGTGCAGATTTCAGTTCTTATTAAAGTAAAGTTTGTGCTGAGAATTTCATACATGCTCAGCTTCCTTTTAGGCCTGGAAAGGGATTCCATGATGTAGAAGGCATCTAACGCTGTGCACGGATTATTTCTTTAGGTCATTAAATGTGACTTCACTGCATGTTATTGTGTGGTCTGGGGTCCAAGCATGGGGGAATGGAGTGATTTGACCTTTCTGTTGTGTCTTTTTTGCCCTGAGGAGCCATTGTTGGAGATTATAAAGAGGAATATTTATGAATTCAGAAGCAAGGTAGAAGATCTAAAAGATTAAACAAAGTGAGTAGACCAAAGTGAAAGCAGCTGAATTTTTAAAGAAAAATACAGTAGAGTCTTGCTTATCCAACCTTTGCTTATCCAATGTTCTGTATTATCCAATGCAGTCCAAGGTGGGAGAAACAAAGAAACCTTGTCTGTTTTGGCACTACATTTGTAAATACAGTAATTACTACATAATGTTAGCATGTATTGAACTGCTTTTTTCTGTTGATTTGTTGTAAAATATGTTTTAGTGCTTAATTTGTAAAATCATAATGTATTCATAAAATAATTTGCCATTTAATAGGCGTTTTCTTCATCCCTCCTTATTATCCAACATTTTCGCTTATCAAACATTCTGCCAGCTTGTTTATGTTGGATAAGCAAGACTCTACTGTAATCACACACACAAAAAGAATTATGGCCAATATCCTCAAACATTTTTCGATAGAGTTACAAGCTGGGTAGATGCGGGGAATGCAGTGGATGTAGCGTACCTGGATTTCAGTAAGGCCTTCGACAAGGTCCCCCATGACCTTCTGGCAAGGAAACTAGTCCAATGTGGGCTAGGCAAAACTACGGTGAGGTGGATCTGTAATTGGTTAAGTGGACGAACACAGAGAGTGCTCACTAATGCTTCCTCTTCATCTTGGAAAGAAGTGACAAGTGGAGTGCCGCAGGGTTCCGTCCTGGGCCCGGTCCTGTTCAACATCTTTATTAATGACTTAGATGAAGGGCTAGAAGACATGATCATCAAGTTTGCAGACGACACCAAATTGGGAGGGATAGCCAATAGTCCAGAGGACAGGAGCAGAATTCAAAACGATCTTGACAGATTAGAGAGATGGGCCAAAACTAACAAAATGAAGTTCAACAGTGACAAATGCAAGATACTCCACTTTGGCAGAAAAAATGAAATGCAAAGATACAGAATGGGTGACGCCTGGCTCGAGAGCAGTACGTGTGAAAAAGATCTTGGAGTCCTCGTGGACAACAAGTTAAACATGAGCCAACAATGTGATGTGGCGGCAAAAAAAGCCAATGGGATTTTGGCCTGCATCAATAGGAGCATAGTGTCTAGATCTAAGGAAGTAATGCTACCCCTCTATTCTGCTTTGGTTAGACCACATCTGGAATATTGTGTCCAATTCTGGGCACCACAATTCAAGAGAGATATTGACAAGCTGGAATGTGTCCAGAGGAGGGCGACTAAAATGATCAAGGGTCTGGAGAACAAGCCCTATGAGGAGCGGCTTAGGGAACTGGGCATGTTTAGCCTGAAGAAGAGAAGGCTGAGAGGAGATATGATAGCCATGTATAAATATGTGAGAGGAAGCCACAGGGAGGAGGGAGCAAGCTTGTTTTCTGCTTCCTTGGAGACTAGGACGCGGAACAATGGCTTCAAACTACAAGAGAGGAGATTCCATCTGAACATGAGGAAGAACTTCCTGACTGTGAGAGCTGTTCAGCAGTGGAACTCTCTGCCCCGGAGTGTGGTGGAGGCTCCTTCTTTGGAAGCTTTTAAGCAGAGGCTGGATGGCCATTTGTCAGGGGTGATTTGAATGCAATATTCCTGCTTCTTGGCAGGGGGTTGGACTGGATGGCCCAAGAGGTCTCTTCCAACTCTTTGATTCTATGATTCTATGAAACAGAGAGCAAGCATGGTGTGATGGTTTGAGCATTGTACTATGGATACCTGGGTTTGATTCTTTAGAGCCGTAGCAAACTACTGGAAGCGAGAGCGGGCTTGTGCTCGAGCTCGCTCCGAAGCCCCGCCTTTTTTCCCCCGAGGCTGCTCTCTCTCTTGCTAGTGTGCCTGTTTTCCCTTGCTAGGGAAGCGATGCGAGTGTACTCTCTCAGTTGGCAGAATTCAACTGTGAGCGTACGCTCGCATCCCTGCCCTCTGCAATGGAAAACAGGCACGCTAGCAAGAGAGAGAGCAGCCTCCGGTGAAAAAAAGGCGGGGCTTCGGAGCAAGCCCGAGCGCAAGCTTCCTGTAGTTTGCTGCGGCACGAGCGTATGCTCGCAACGCTGCCCTAGCAAAGGGAAATAGGCGGAGAAAGAGGCGGAGCATCGCTCGTGCTGGCTTAGTTTGCTCTTGCAAAATCCTAGTTTGCTACGGCTCTTACTCAGTCTAGGAAACCCACTGGGTGACCTTGGAAAATTCACACTCTGTATCAGAGTCAGAAAGCGAAAGCAAATCCCTTCACCAAAACAAATCTCACCATCAAAATCCTGTGATAGGTTCACCTTAGGATCACCATAAGTCTGAAATGTTTTGAAGGCATACAGCTGATTTCAAGAAATCCAATTATAAAACATATAAAATGATATGAGATAGAAACCACTATGTCGTACCCCAGACCTGAAGCCACCCAGACCACAGCATCACACAAGAGTCCAAGACAGAAGCAAATAGTTTATTGTAAAACACACAAAAGATATACATAGGGGGAAAAAATCAGAAATAAGGAAATATATTATATAATCCAAACAGCTGGTAATTAATTGTCTCTTGTAAATCCAAGGGTAAAACAGTCCAAAGTTAGTCCCAGGGCCCTTCCACACAACCAGGCCCGTAGTCAGGATTTTGATTTGAGGCGGGGGGGGGGGGGGGGCTGGGTTTGATTCCAGGTGGCTGAGGATCTAACCTAGCAAACCTTTTGTATCATTACCCCAATACCCCCATGCATTTGGGATAAATTGAGCATGGTGATCAGATCGTTATATGAATAAACATAACAGTTTAAATAATGTACCAGTAAGGCCTTCTCGTGGACCCCCCTGAGAATTTCCTGGGGGGGGGGGAGCTACATGCCTGCACACAACCCAATATCCCAGAATATCAAGGCAGAAAATTCCACAATATCTGCTTTGACCTAGGTTATCTGAGTCCACATTCTGATAATGTGGGATTTCCTGCCTTGATATTCTGGGATATAGGGCTGTGTGGATGGGTCCCCAGTACACCAAGGAAGGTTAAGTTCATAAGCAAAACTTGAGTCAGAATACAAAACATGAACATGAGATACTTAGATCCAAAACCAAGAACTGAAATGAGAGAGCTGATAACTTGAACGCCACGTTACCTGAAGAGCAAAGCGCCTGTTAGCTGTTAATAAACAGATATGAAAACATTACATCTACCCTGGAATTTCTGCTTCCCACAAAGCTGTGATCATTTACAAAGTTGGCTATCAGTTTGAATCTGCAGGATTGCCTCCTTGCTTAAGTCAGAAAAATCAGGTGTGTTCCCATGTGAATTTCTCATCCCTTCATCTTCTCTAGACTCCTTTTCTGGAGAGGATGATTTGAACTCCTTTCCCTGACCTTGAGGTTCAGAAGCAATTATATTTTCAGGCCCTGCATCTGTGCTGGCCTCTCTTTTCAAAACAGTTTCACTTTCCTGGCCTGCATCAGAATGAATCCCAAAAAAGCCCACAATCCCATCTGACTCTAAGTAGTCATCAGTGAACCCATCGGCCCCTGTCTGCTGTGACTGCTGCTGAGCTACAACTGTGAAATCTTGCAACTGTGAAATCTTGCAAGCCTGTGCCTTTTGTCTAATAGGAACCTTTTGAATAAATTTTCCCTGAAATCTTGCCTGGTCACACCCAAAAACCCTTTTCCTTAATTTTCATAATCTCCTCACAATGGACTGGGAGATGGGAGGGGAGGATTATTAAATGAATATACACCAAAGCTTGCCAGGTGTGTTTCCTGCTCCCAGTGATAAGATCGGGGCTATCTGTGGGAAAGATCCAGCACCCATGCCCCAAGACAGCTTCACCTATTAAGATGGTCATCATCCCCAAGTATCTGTTGTGCATATTGCACTAACCCTTTTGTGCTTACTGAAACCAGACTATTAAGATCATTGTGGACTCATTATCTGATATCGCACCACATTCTTTTTGGATAGCACCTCTCTCAGAAATGGATCAATACACGGATGGCACTTCAATTTATTTAATTTCCCACCATACGAAGAGCCAACCAGCGATGACATCTGATGGAGTCCTGGGCCACTCAGGATGCAGATCCTAGCTGGAAGGTTTCTGAACCAATCAGTAGCTGGCATGGTTTATTGAATAGCTGTCAAATGAAATAAAATGCTCTGTATTTGCAGTTGTGATATGTCCGTACTTTGGAGGGTTTTTTGTTGTTGTTGTTGTTGTTGACATCGTCTTTGGCCAACCAATTCTAAAGCCAATTCCCTGGTTTTGATTTACAGACATATATTTTGGAAAAGCAAAATTCAAATTCTCACCACAGACATAATGCTCAGTAATTTTGGGGTAGTCATTATTTTTATCCCAGTCCATCTCACCATTTTGTTGTGAAGATGAAAGGGGGGGGGGGTGTGAAAAGATCCCCTTTTTTGACACTTTGTTGAAAGTTCTTAGCTTGACCTCCTTGCCATAAACATTTCTCTTACTGCTTTATCCATGAAAAGAAACAATTTCTTAGAGTTTGGTTTGTCTTTGTTTGTTTGTTTTTGCTTTTAATTCACACTATGCCTTGATCAATAAAATCTAACAGGCAGCATTCTCGCAGCAGGAATAAAAAAGTTGTCACATAAGTGAACTTCCTCACAATGTCCTGCTGTTACTACTACTTTGCTCTGCAGGTTCTTGCAACTGTAAAACCATGATTGAAGCTGCAGCCTTTCTTCTCCTTCTTCCTCTCCTTCTTCTTCTTTTTGTTGTGAAAAATAGAAGCTTGAATTATTTAGCATATGAGAGTGAAAGCAAAGCAGTGCAAAAGGCCAGCAAATGAGATCAATTACTGCGTTAAGCTGCAATGCTGTCAAAGATCCCCTGTCCCGGAGGGCAGGAATAAATCCTGTGGTCTGGCCATTCATCAGGAAGAAGGCTGTGTTCTTGATATAGATGTTGCTCAAGTATTCTGGCTTAAGTGTCACATTAGGAACTGCCAAGGATGGTGAATTTTGCAGAGTTCTGTTTGCACTAAAGTTTTATCCTGAAATGATATCCGATGACAGCCAAAAAGCAAGGCAAAGTTGAGGGCATGATCTCTCTCAGAAAATCCTATTTCTATTTTTTCAATGTGTTAGCTATCCTCCCCAGATTTGCATTGTCTGCACCCCATCATCTACACACCACTAATAATAAAAAAAAATCTCTTCTTTGTTGAGTAGGGTTCTTTCACATTAACAGAAAGCCTTCTTCCACCTGCAACTGAAGTCTGTCAGAGCACATAAGGAATTAGTGGATGTGTGTGTCAACTGTAAAATAAAATGTGTGACGCTGATTGGTTGAGCTATGCCCAGGGAGCAGACTGAGCCTGGGACTTTTGGATACAGTTACATTTTTGTTAAGGCTTCAACTATGCAGGTGCTTCGAGCAGCAGAGAGATAAGCAGAGAGGGAGACAGAGTTTGGAGTGTGCTGTTGCTTCATAAGCTGCTGAAGGAGTTTATCTACATGGACAAAGAAAGACCATTTTAAATATCTCATAAAAAGACATTATGTGAGTTAATGGAACTGATCATATTCTACATATGTTGTTCTAAACTACAAAGAGTAAACTACTTGTTCTTTATTGTTCATTTGCATGGCATATTATCTTTCTCTGGCAAGACAGTGTGTGGGCTGATCAAACGTGAACTACATGTGGTTTATTTTTACATTACGTCCCAAAGTCTACTTTTGGAGTGAAAGAGTTAGTGACCACAGCAGTTGGGTCACCCAGTGCGATGATGCGTGGTGTCACCCCATGGACCTCCTCTCTTTCCAGGCCAAAATATTGTAGCTAAAATACTGAATAACATGACAAAAATGGTGATTATAAAAATAGCAGCAGCAAAAACAACAGCACGTGTTTGTAGTGTGTGCAGGTGAAACCACATAATTTCAAGCATCGCTGTAATTGAATAATAATGACAGCTCTGACTAGAGTGTGTATGCATTAGAAGGTTCAAAAAACAAATTAACATAGAGTCTTTGCCTTATGGGTATATTGATAAATGGATGTAAACTGTGATTATATCTAGCTACAGGGATATGTTTCATTTTTAAACGTTCTCCTGCACAAAAATGTTTAGACTTTCATTATTGGTGTCCCTTTGAGGGTGTCACCTCTTGTAATTCAGATCTCGTAGTGCAGGCATGGGCAAACTAAAGCCCTCGCTCCGGATGTGGTCCTCTGAGTGCTTACCTCAGGTCCTTCTCATTTTCTCCGTCCTCTTGGCATAAGAACAGGGTGGCCTACCATGTCGTAATGCCAAAAAGATGCGGGAGGAAGGCACGCAGCAGCTGAGAGCCCCCTGGGATGCTCTCAGCCACTTTATGTCTTGTCATCCTCCCAGCATAAGGACGGTGCAAGTGGCCTCATCCTTATGCTGGGAGGACAGCTCAAGGAAGGCATGTGGTGGCTGAAAGCCCTCCAGAGCACTCTCAGCCACCACCTGTCTCACTTCCTGGCATAATGCCAAGAGGACAGCCCAAGGATCAGGGGAGGAGGATCTGGGCAGTCGCCATGTGTCCCACCTTCCTCCTGGCATAAGGATGGGCAAGTAGCCCTGTCCTTATGCTAGCAGGACAACCTGAGAATGACCCAGGCCCTGCCCTGCCCCCTCCTAGCCCCGCTCTCTCCCAGGCCCTACCCCACATGGGCCCGCCCTGCCTATGAACTCCCCCTTCCCTCCCAGCCAGGCCCACAATGCAGTCTCAAGGCAAAAAAGTTTGCCAGTTCCTACCTTAGTGACACCACTGATAATCCACAATGGACACTCAATTGAGGTTCTCCTTCATCGTCCATCTGCTAGCACCTGACATGATATGCTGCATACATATCCTCTCTCTGCTTTCCTGCCAGATGAGTTTACAATCTCCTGCTACTGAACTAGTTTAAACACACCAGAATGATGGCAGAATGAGAAAATCCCTTCTGTGAACAAAGGATTACAGTTGGCTCTCCTTATCCACAGTTTCTGTATCCATGACTTGAAAATATTTCTTCTCCCCCTCTCCAAAAAGATCTCCCCAAATAAACGTTGATTTTACCATTTTACATAAATGACACCATTTTATTATACTTTTGTGTATTATGAGTCTTGAGCATTCATTGATTTTAGTATCCATGGGAGGACTTGAAACCAAATCCTGATGGATACCAAAGGCTCACTATGCTGCCATTTTCACGTGGCTGTCATATATAAGATCACCCGCTTGATGATGACACATCACCTAATGGTCTTCAATACTGTTTTGCCTCACTTGTCCATTGTCATTGCATTCACTTCAAGAAGAAGGAGAAAACATTATTTTCCAAGTGAAGAAATAAGGGCAATGGCTCATGAGATAGTGCCCAACACCTACTCTTTTTATTTGCTTAGGATAGCCAGCTTGGTTTGATTCTTCCTAGTTTTTTTTAAACCAACATCTCATAGGATTTCTCCCCACACATGTATAAATGTAGGGACAAGGTGAGAATGGTAGACTTAAATATCAGAAGAAATGTCAACAACAGAAAGTCTGTAGGTCATCACCTGAATTTCACCTTGAAGTGTTTTCCTTTCAGACTAATAAACTACTTGGTAGATGTAAGTCCTCCTTTTCTTTTCTTTTCTTTTCTTTTCTTTTCTTTTCTTTCTTCTTTTTGTACATCATAGCACAAGGCCAGCACTTTGAGAAGCAGAAGAAAGGATAGTTGGCGATCAATGCCAATCAATATTCAACTAAACAATAAAATAGAAAAAACTGTCAAGGCAAAGAGTGCGACATTCTGTATCAAATGAACCAGCTCCCCAAACAGGAAAAGAGCTATAGTAAGAATCTACTGTTCTAACTCAGAAGAGAGGTCACAAAAGAACTGAAAAGAACATTTGAGGGAAGGCTTGATTAATTATACTAATTAGGCATGGCGAAAATTCTAATTCAATATCAATCCACATGAACTGCACTGCAAAGCTGTCTCTTTGAGTTCTGAACTGCACTGCACAAAGAAGTCGAATGGCCCTTGATTTTCTGGACATGGTTCAAAGTCATCTTTCCTCAAAGGAAATGATGGGCTTCAAATTTTCAGTTTCATTAGTCCATTAGGGCAAATCGCGCACGGGACCAATCTCAGGCAACTCCCAGTCAGCTCATTCTTGCCTGCTTCCTAATGTCCGCGTCAGCTTTTTCAGTCCAGGAGGCAATTTGAATAGCAGGATTTTGAGGGCCACAGGGTCTTGTTTTGAGGCTGACACTTTTCAATGTTTTTATCAATGATTTAGATCAATGTTTCTCAACCTTTCCAATGCTGTGACTCCTTAATACATTTTCTCATATTGTGGTGACTCCCAACCATAAAATTATTTTTGTTGCTACTTCATAAATGTAATTTTGCTACTGTTATGAATCGTGATGTAAATATCTGATATGCTGGATGTATTTTCATTCACTGGACCAAATTTGGCACAAATACCCGATATGCCCAAATTTGAATACTGGTGGAGTTGGGGGGGGGGGTTGATTTTGTCATTTGGGAGTTGTAGTTGCTGGGATTTATAGTTCACCTACAATCAAAGGGCATTATGAAGCCCACCAACGATGGAATTGAACCAAACTTGGTACACAGAATTCCCATGACCAACAGAAAATACTGGAAAGGTTGGTGGGCATTGATCTTGAGTTTTGGAATTGTAGTTCACCTATAAACAGAGCACTATGGACTGAAACAATGATCAATTCTCAATATGCCCAAATGTGAACACTAGTGGGGTTCTGGGAAAATAGACCTTGACATTTGTGAGTTTCAGTTGTTGGGATTTATTATTCATCTACAATCAAAGAGCATTCTGAACCCCACCAACAATAGAATTGGGCCAAACTTTCCACACAGAACCCCCATAACCAATATAAAATTCTGATGGTCTTTGGCAACCGCTCTGACACCTCCCTTGCGACCCCCCCACCCCCACCTCGAGGTCCCATCCCCCAGGTTTAGAAATGCTGATTTAGAAGATGTGATGGAGAGAATACTTATCCAATCTGCAGTTGATATAAAATTAAGTTGGGTGGCTAACACATGGGAAGATAGGAACAGAATTTGAAAGACATTTTACTATTTCCAGATATTTTTCCTTTTTTGATGAATTTAATACTTTGGAATGTTGTGTGATTTCTGGGCTGTATGATACTTTCCAGACTCTTTAGTACTTTCATCGAGCCATAGATGCGTCAACCCCAGGGCTTTGTTGTTGTTGTTGTTGTTGTTATTGTTGTTGTTTTTTTGTCTAAAATTTGTAGGTTTATACATGAGTGTATACAGTTTGGGACCAGCCTACCTGCGTGACCGCATTTCCATCTACGAACCCACACGTTCACTTCGGTCATCTGGAGAGGCCCTGCTCGTGATCCCACCGGCGTCGCAAGCGCGCAGGGCCTTTTCCGTGGTGGCCCCCCGACTCTGGAACACCCTCCCCAAAGACCTTAGACAGGCCCCTACATTGGCTGTCTTCAGAAAGAACTTGAAGACCTGGCTTTTCTGATGCGCCTTCCCAGATTAGGAAATCTCCACTACCAAGTCCCATAAGCACTTTATCAGAACCAATGATTGCTGCACATCGCACATCGCACTTGCCCTGGAAGCCCTATATACACCTCCTGTCACATCAGCACTTTTAATCTTGTACCCATTACTCTGGCCCGGCCCAGTTTTATTGTGTTTAGTGTATTGTGCCTGTTGTTTATTTTGCTTTATTCTGTTTTTAATTGTTTAATTTGCTTAGATTGTATTGTTGTGTTGTGTGTTGAGGCCTCGGCCTGTGTAAGCCGCATCGAATCCTTCGGGAGATGCTAGCGGGGTACAAATAAAGTTTAATAATAATAATAATAATAATAATAATAATAATAATAATACCTCAAGGGCTGCTTTAAAAAGGGTGTGTACTGGCTTGTTTTCTTCTGCCTCTCCAGTTAAGACTAGGCCTAATGCTTTTAAGCTACAGGGAGGTAGATTTTAATTGAATATTAAAAGGAACATCTTGATAACAAAAGCAGTTTGCTCAGAGTGGAAGTGGGGTTTCTTTTTCTGGGTGTCTTCAGAAAAAAGCTGGACAGCTGCCTGCTGGCGATGATCTAGCTCAGTGGTTCTCAACCTTTAGTCCTCCAAGTGTTTTGGACTTCAGCTCCTACAATTCCTAACAGCTGGTAAGCTGGCTGGGATTTCTGGGAGCTGAAGTCTAAAACACCTGGAGGAGCAGAGTTTGAGAACCACCAAAGATGGAGCTCTTGCACTGAGCAGGCAGTTGAACCTGTTGTCATATAGATTTCCTTCCAATTCTCTGATTCTATGAATTCAGCAAGCTCATAAACCCTTGTACTTCAAGATTGTATGTAAACTCCATCACCCACCACATAGACCAGTGGTTATCAACCTGTGGGTCCCCAGGTGTTTTGGCCTACAACTCCCAGAAATCCTAGCCAGTTTACGAACTGTTAGGATTTCTGGGAGTTGAAGGCCAAAACATCTGGGGACCCACAGTTTGAGAACCACTGGCATAGACTATGGAGCCCCCGGTGGATCAATGGGTTAAACCCTTGTGCCGGCAGGACTGAAGACTGACAGGTTACAGCTTTGAACCTGGGGAGAGTGCAGATGAGCTCCCTCTGTCAGCTCTGGCTCCCCATGCGAGGATATGAGATAAGCCTCCCACAAGGTAAAACATCAAAACATTTATTTATTTATTTATTTATTAATGCACTTGTATATCGCTAATATCTCAGCCTAAATTGGCGACTCATTGCGGTTTACAACATTTAAAAACAATATTCAGTTAAAAGCATAAAACACATATACAGTACAAATTATTGGGCCACCAATAACAATCCTATGCATCTCATAACTGGAATCGTAATCCAAAATTCATCGTCCGTGTATAACCAATCCTTAGTCATCACAATTCGTTACAACGGATTAACCGAATGCTTGTTTAAACATCCATGTCTTCAATCTTTTCCGAAACACCAAACATCCGGGTGTCCCCTGGGCACATCCTTGCAAACAGCCAATTCTCTCACACCAGAAGCGACTTGCAGTTTCTCAAGTCACTCCTGACACACACACAATTTTTTTTAAACCACATAGACTCATGTTTTCAGTAATGAAGAATTCCGTCATATCCAATGGCCACTGTTTCTCTGGCATTCTGCATTCACCCACTTGTCCTAATACAAACATCATTTTAAAGAGTGCTTACAAATACTGTCCATACAAGAATGTATTTGAGAACTTCAGAATTTTGTTTCTATTTTTTTTTTCATTAACCTGAGGTTTATTTTGGATATGTAAAACAAACTGAAGTAAGGTGATGCTTTCCTGGACAAAGAATGCCTAGGGACTTTTCCTGCTACACAAATGAGAAGGAAATGGCCCAACCCACCTTCCTGTTCCCCTTTCATCAGCAGGCAAAGGTTTTTCTCTGGAGACTGAGCTTCTGCAGCTGACTGCCTATTACTATCTAAGGTGTTTAAATGGATGAGCTGGTCTTGTTAATATTTTACTGTCTTTTTTAATTAGTGTGGTATTTTTAAATTGTTTTAATTGGTATTTTAATAGTATAATGAATTCAATTTATATCTTTTAATAAGTATAATTTATTGTGTTTTATGGGGAATTTTCAATTATGCGTGGAGCCACCTTGCATCTCAACCCTGGGAGAAAGGCAAGATATAAATCTCGATAAAATAAAGCGTGTCATACATATTTGGTACCAAAGCATAACACAACACTTCTTAGTGTCTTGAAATGGTGGTTAGAATATTAGGTTATAGTAAGCACCTCATTAATTATACTCAATTAAATATCTCATGGGGTTCTCACACTGTAGGTGCACCAACATTGTAGAATTAAGGTAGCTGGACACCACTGGCTCAATGGCCTTTTTGGAACTGAAAACTTGGCAAAACTTCACTCACTTAGGCAATCCCTCGTCCGAGTAAGATTGTCCTCCAAGTTCAATGTACTGGCGGTGGGTATGGCTTTGGAGCCCTATTCTTGACCTGCATGTTCTCTTGCAGTGAGGGCATCGGTTTCCAGATGGAAGGCGGTCCCTGTCGGGGTTGGCTTGATGTGCCTTCCTCTTGGCACGTTTCTCTCTTTTGCCCTCCATTCATGCCTCTTCAAATTCTACAGCACTGCTGGTCACCACTGACTTCCAGCTAGAGCGCTCAAGGGCCAGGGCTTCCCAGTTCTCGGTGTCTATGCCAGAGTTTTTAAGGTTGGTTTTGAACCCATCTTTAAATCTCTTTTCCTGTCCACCAACATTCTGAGTCTTTCTTGGCAAGATTTTTTTTTCAAAAGAGGTTGTTCATTGTCTTCCTCTGAGGCTATGACTTGCCCCAAATCCTCCAATTGTTTCTTTACTGAGCAGAGATTCAAATCCTCCAGAATCATAGCCCAGAATCATAGCCCACACTCAGAACATTGCACCACGCTGTCTCCCCGTCCTCTCACACTGTCACTTGAACCATCCAATTATTGTTCATTGTCGCATGGACCATCCAATATTGTTCGTACACTGGCATAGGACAACAATTTTGGGAACCACTGATTGAACAGGTTTACGGGCCGTTCTCCTTGCTGATTTGTAAGGAGAAATCAAAACTTTTTTTTTCTTTCATCTACAGTTTCAATTAAATTTTCTTAATTCTCATTCATAAAGTAAGAACAGTTTCCCATGCTATGCTTAAAATGCATCAGCATAAAAAAGAAAGTATAGTAACATACTTTAGAACACAACAGCTCCATTATCCTCAATGCCCACCTCCACACAGTAGCACACGTACAAGATATTTCCATTGATTTGTCATTGAATACTCCCAGGGGCCCAATGAAAGCACAGATACAGTAACTTTATGTTTCAGACTTGCCCTTGGTTGAACAGCTACTGACACTTTTTCTCTTGCAGCTTTGGGATGTTGTAGAAAACACACAGGCATACTTCCTAGGTCTCAAAAAACACACATTGATTTAAAATAAGTGGTAGAGATGGCATTTCAGTAGTTAGGAGATGTTGAGACATATAAATACCATAGCTGATGAATCTGCCCTTACAGACACAGAGATGATACATTTAACATAGTTCTCTTTGAAATCGCTTCACTTAGTGAGCTTTTCTCAATTGATTTTGCATTTTTGTTAAATAAAGAGGCAACCATCTGCAGACCCTAGGTAAATATCTGAATTTATTCCGATAGAGTTTGAAAGGCTGATCTTTTTTTCTTGGAACATAAAATGCTGCATCAAAATCTCGGATCAGCAAACAAAAGCCACAGAAATACCACTGTAGTACTCTTTCCTTTGTTATTACTTTTCGGTGCAACCAATAGCCACAATATATACTTGTGTCAAGTTGACCTCGTGTACCAGGATCTCTTCACATGGTGCATTTTTGTCCCATTTTGCTGCTTTTATTCACGGCAAGGACCGGGCCTGCCATGCACCATCACACGACGCACGGTAAGCCCCGTCCACATTCCTCCCAAAGTGGAGGGGAAGCACTGAAAGGTGCTTTCTTCACTACTATGGGGAAGAAAGTGTAGTTTGCATAACTCGAATGGAGCTATCTGCATTTTCTTCCCCTTTTTGCCATATGATGGCAGAAAGCGCAGTGGGCATCTGATGGGGACAGGGTGGCAACATACCTTGTCCCGTCCTGACCATGTGATGGAGGGAGAAGGGAGGGCATGTGGGGTGCCATGAGCAGCCTCACACATCTTCCCTTTCACAGTGCAATGTGAAACCTTGGTGTTTGGGTAGCTCCAACTGAGTTACCTGCATGTTCCTTCCCTTTTTGCCATATGATGGCAGAGTGGTTGGCAATGCACATGGCTACACTTTCTGCAATCTGATGGGGACAGGGTGACAATGTACCCTGTCCTGTTCCCACCGTGTGATGGAGGGAGAAGGGAGGGCATGCGAGTTGCCATGAGCAGCCACGCACAACTTCCCTTTCACAGCACAACAGCACAGCCCAGTAGGACCATGTGAAGAGCTCCTTAGGCAGGTTTGGAGGTCAACATTATGTATTTCGATGTAACCCATGGATAAGTTGAGGTTCATTCTATGAAGAAGGGAAAGCACCAATGCTACCTCAGATGGCCAGTTGCCCCAGCTATCACCACCATTGCCATTTTTCCACCCTAGCATTCAAAGAAAAAGCCAGAATTGGCACTGCAGTAGAGTAAGTAGAGGGTATTAGTACTTCTTTTGGGCTTTCCTGAGACAGACTAAACTCTTCTTAGAGCAAGGGATTTAAAATAAAATAAAATAAAAATTAAGATAAAGTACTCACATTAATCATTAGATATGATGGCTTTGGTGTTTTGGAGTCGGTTTTGCAACGTTTTTTGTGTCAGGAGCATCTGCAAGGCTGTTGCCCAGGGGACGCCCAGATGTAGTCCATTTTGTAACTAAATGTGCACAATCCCCTGGGTCTAAAATGGCCTGAATGGGGGGAAAAAAATGATGAAAATGCCTCCATAACTCCAGAATGCATTTGGAGGGATTTTTCCCTTGACCTGTAGCCCTCCAAAGTCTTCTAGAACAGTAATGCTTCCTTGCCCATCTTGGGGTTCATTAACCTCCCAGAACACTTTGACACTACTTTAATTATCATAGCTATGGAATTATAAGAGTTGTAGCTTTACATGGCCTTTAGTCTACTTTAGTCTTTCGTTTTCTAAGCCAAAGAGTGCTGAGTGCTGAAATCTCACTAAACTACAACTTTCAGGATTTCATAGCATTGAACCATGGCAGTTATAGTGGTTTTAAAGTTTTAATTCTGTATTGTAGAGGCACCCACAGTTGTCCACTGCTGCTGCTGCTGAATTTCTGTACTATAACATGCTATTTTTCTCTATATACAAAAGTGAGTGAGGAGTTTATCATGTGAAGTGGTATAGTCCAAGCAAGCATAACAACACACATAAATGAAGCTACACACCTAGAAATGAAATTATATCCAATGCCCATAAAGTGTTCAAGATCCATTTGTTAACTGGAAACATTCTGCAATAAGGAGTAACATTGCAATACCTGCATACCTACTAGTGACAAATAACACCATCTTGGACTGGGTTTAACTGAAAGTCTTAAAATATTTAGCAATTTTTGGGAATCCATGTTTCCCTTTTTTCCCATTGCCTTGACTTATAGTATATTGCCATCTAACCTAAAGAAAATTTACAGGAAAGAGAAAGATGCACATTGTTTTGTAGAAGTGGAACAGATCCTAATAAAGGCATTAGTTGCCTATGGGTTTATGATTTTGATCTTATGGAGTAAAATATTTTAGCATTACCTTATGTGGAAAATATCACCCCAAAAATTATATGAGAAAGAAATACCAACAAAATTTTCACCTCATCATACTCTCATAATACAATTCTGCATGTTTACAGGTTGTGAATGTGTGCATTTCTGGATTACAAACAAACAAAACAACCTTGTACATGCCGCAGGAGAAAACACAACCGAATGAGGTGCTCTGCATTCACTTCATTACTCAACATTTTGCCTGGAGCAAGTGACCTAGATTCTAATTCAAGATATCCTTCTCTGGACAGAATAGAAACACACACACACATATTTCAGTTTTACTAAAGATATGCAATTTAATTCAGTGCAAAGACTTTGCATATCTATATCATGAATACAAAAGTGAACAAAGAAGAAATTGCCCCTTTTCTTCCGTCTCCTCCAGCTGGGAATCTTTTTTCTGAGATGAAGAACACTCTGTCAAAGTGGAGCACTGATGTTCACACAAAAGTTTGCCAGAGCACAGGAAACTGGTCTCCTGCTGTGGCAAAATTACATTCTCCTGGAAAAATATAGGGCAGAGGTATTAAAATAGCTCACTCGGAACCAATATATCTAGATGTGGATATACTGCATGAATTCGGTTTAGTGAGAGAATAATTTCCCTTTTTTCTGACCAGGTCAATTCTTTCATGGACAGTTTCAAGGGTGGACCTATGGACTGAAGGAATGTGATTTGGAAGCTCTTCCTACTGGACACTCTCTGATAGGGTTGAGTTCTCACTTCACAATCACACTTCACTGTGCCACATGCCCAGCCTACATTTCACATTACTTTGTTAATGTGGCAATTAAGGAATTGAGAATTGGATTGACTACAACATCACGTCACACAGGCCCCTTCCATACAGCTGAATAAAATCCCACATTTTCTATTTTGAACTGGAATATATGGCAGTGTGGACTCAGATCACCCAGTTAAAACCAGATACTGTGGGATTTCTGCCTAGATATTCTGTGATATAGGGCTGTGTAGAAGGGCCCACAGTTAAAGAAAGCTCATGTTGCATTTACTCAGATCATAAGTGTATTTGCATTACATAATTATATGTTTTATAACATCTTAATTGTTATTGCTCCATCATACTGAGTCCTGGGATTTGTAGTCCAATAGCATGTTTAGAATCACTTCTAGAGGATTCAAATGCACTCACCTGAAATATAGTTCCGAAGATTCTCTCAGAACAGATAACTAAGGGCCCTTCCACACAGCCCTATATCCCAAATATCAATCCCACATTATTTGAGTGTGGACTCAGATAACCCAGTTCAAAGCAGACATTTGTCTTTCAAAAATCCATATATATATATAAATATTAGAATGGGCTACAGAAACAGAACAGATAAAGGAATCAATGGTAAAATGGGCACAAAATATAGGACATCCAATAGAAGTGAAACAATGGGAGAAAATCTGGAATCAAAAAATCAAATATACCTATTCATATGATCTTAAAGAGAAGGTGGCAAACTAGGATTGAAGCAGGACCATCCACTTTGGTGATGGTTCCTATTGCATAGCATAATGCACAATCTGTTGCCAGTCTTAACCTCCCTGCTACAAACCCATTCCCTGCTTAACCTGCCAACTCTAACTTGGATAGATAGATAGAGAGAGAGAGAGAGAGACAGACAGACAGACAGACAGACAGACAGACTACTCACTACTGATATTTTCCATATTCCATAAATTACAAAATCCTTGATGCATGCTTTTTCCTCATGAATGCCTTAAGACACAATAAATGGGAACAGAAAGTCAGCATGTGTCTTGCAAAACAGTATTTTAATGCCTTCAGAGTACAAACAGATACCCTGTGCACACATACGAACATATCACAGGGGTTGTTGTGCTTCAGTAACCTTGCATCAGGAGAATGATCAACTCTTGCGC
Organism: Anolis sagrei; assembly: GCF_037176765.1. Taxonomy (NCBI): domain Eukaryota; kingdom Metazoa; phylum Chordata; class Lepidosauria; order Squamata; family Anolidae; genus Anolis; species Anolis sagrei. The sequence continues at coordinate 118,506,607 of NC_090021.1, forward strand.
AGTAAAGATGTAGCATATCTTTTTCTTGGCTCATAACACTGATGACTTTGTCCAACAAATCAAGTCTCCATGAATGCATTTTGAATTCATTTCACATTACTCTCCCATGAGTAATGTAAAGATAAAGTAAATCTGGTTAAATATCAAGATAAATTTGGGCTTTGTTCAGCTCTGACATTGCACAGCTTGCTTCTTTCCAAGAAAGCAGAAGATTTCCAAAAGAGCTGGAAAACATAAAAGTGAAGCTGGAAAGCAAAAATGGGCAAAGAACAGAGAAACAAACAATGAAGAGGAGATGAAAAATATATTCTGCTTTGCTACTGGCATAGATGGGGAATTCACCCAATGCTGTAACATGTGATATTGAATCATTTGATTGCTTTTTACTGAGGACAAGCAGGGCTATATAAATGCACATTTTGTATTATCTCCCAAACAGTGCCACTAGCTGCGTAATTAGAGTTTATTGTATTTGGTTCCTTCTCCTGAAGAAATAAACTACACATGGGGAGCTCTGATAGCATGCAGTCAACCAGATACGTCTCCTGAGGATCCAACAAAGAGCTGTACACAATCCGTGGTGATAATTTATTATTGGTTGGATTGATTGCTGGACCTGAATGCCAAAAGACCTTTAATTGTTCTACTCACTCAGCATTGCCAAGGGAACAGCAACATAAAATACAGGAGGAAAGTGAGATCATTGAAGGCTACTTGGTATTGGATGAGTAAAACATGAGGTGAAAGAACTCTGAAATCTGGAGTTCCTGTTTTCCCAAAGACTCTTTCAAAAATACTCCACATTTGATGAAATAATTTTGTTTGAGACTCACTCCGCCATTGGGTTTCACCAATTAAGCATGCATTCGTCTGCAAGAAACAATTATGGTGCTATAATTCCACTATATGTCATCTGTACGCAGATGACGTTCAACTCTATCAATCCTTTCCACCTGCTACTAAAGAGGCTGCTCAGGTCCTGAACCAGTGCTTGGCAGCTGTGTCGGTGTGAATGGGGGAAAACAAATTGAAATTGAATCCAGACAAGACAGAGGTCCTCCTGGTCAGTCGCAAGGCCAAACAGGGTATAAGGTTACAGCCTGTGCTGGACAAGGTTACACTCACCCTGAAGACTCAGGTTCGCAGCTTGGGAGTCCTCCTAGACTCATCATTGAGCTTGGAAACCCAGGTGTCAGTGGTGGCCAGGAAAGCATTTGCACAATTAAAACATGTGCACCAGCTGCACCCATATCTTGGGAAGTCAGACTTGGCCATGGCAGTCCATGTTCTGGATATCCTGAATAGACTATTGTGCTCTACGTGGGGTTGCCTTCGAAGATTGTTTGGAAGCTTCAAATAGTCCAACAGAGAGCAGCCAGGTTGATCACTGGAGCAGCGTACAGGCAGCATGCAACCCCCTGTTGTGTCAGCTCCACTGGCTGCCAGTTTGCTATCAAGCACAATTCAAAGTGCTGGCTTTAGCCTATAAAGCCCAAATGGTTCTGGCCCAACTAACCTGTCTGAATGTATGAACCACCTCGTAGGTTAAGGTCTTCTGGGGAGGCCCTACTCTCGGTCCCACCTCCTTCGCAGACACAAAAGGGAACAAGAGGCAGGGCCTTCTCAGTGGTGACCCCTTGGCTTTGGAACTCCCTCCCCAGTTATATTAGAGCAGCTCCCTCCATCCTGGCCTTCAGAAGGAAAGTAAAAACTTGGCTCTGGGATCAAGCCTTTGGAGATTAACTACAGTGCAATATGTGCAATAATTTTCGGAATGGCCCTGAATTACGACTGTAGATGACGTGATTTTGATAGTGATTATAATGTTTATGTTTTCATGTGCTTTTTAACTCTATTTTTAAATTTAAATACATTTAAACTTGAATGTATTTAATTGTTGTTCTCTAAAGGCATCAAATAGTTGCCATTTGTAAAGCTGCCTTGAGTCCCCTTTGGGATAGAGAAAGGTGGGATATAAATAGAGTAAATAAATAAATGCCATGGCTCAATGCTGTGGAATCATGGGAGTTGGAGCCTTATAGAGAAGGTCTTAAACCTTCTCTGCCAAAGAGTTCTCCTCAAACTATAAATCCCAGGATTCTATAGCATTGAGACATAGTGGTTTAAACTGTGTCAAGTTGCATTCATTCTACAGTGTAGATGCTCCCTAAAAGTGGAATCATACCTCTATAACTTTGGAAAGTGAATGATTGAATAACTGTTTCTTCGCTGTTTACTAAGTTTGCAAATCCAAACACCACCCACCCAGTCCCATCTATCAACTGGGACATTTTGATTGCAACTGAGTATCTTGATAATTCAAAATTTGCTTGCTTGTTAGTTCCGTTTTCTTTTCTTTTTACGAAAAGAACATGGCTTTCTTAGCCTTAAAAAATATGGACCAGAACATTTACATCACCAAATGATTCAAGCAACCCACACTAGCTAAAAGGCTGTTGTTTTGCATACATTTAATGCAAATGTATATTAGAGAAGGCATAAAATGTTGTTGGTTTTTTGCATCACCTATTAAGAATTTGGAATATAGAAGCCAAACATACATGTGAAGTTGACAAAGTGAGGCTCTGCTGCCAAATTCAGTTGTTGAATTTTACACATGGATCAGATTAGACTAGCAGAGTGTAACAGAACTTTTAGAATCTCATACCTAACACACAAGGATCCACGGTGGCTGAACTGCTCACCTTGTGCCGACTGAATTGCTGACCTGAGGACTTGACGGTCGGCAGTCCGAATCTGCGAGACGGAGTGAGCTCCCTGGATTGTCAAAAGTTTTCATGGCCGGAATCACTGGGTTGTTGTTTCGACCTCACAACCTCTGAGGAAGCCTGCCACAGATGCAGGTGAAACATCGGGAGAGAATGCTTCTAGAACATGGCCATACAGTCCGAAAAACCTACAACCCAGAGTGAGCTCCCGTCAGTCAGCCCCAGCTTCCCATGTCGGGACATGGGAGAAGCTTTCCACAGGATGGTAACACATTTGGGCATCCTCTGGGCAACATCTCTACAGATAGCCGATTCTCTCACATCAGAAGCAACTTGCCGTATATTCTCAATTCACTTCTGACATGATAAAAAAACCTATCACACAGGAACTGAACATTTTCTATTAGTCCTTTAAAAAAGGTTACATATATGTCTATCACCCAGCTATTAGTTATACCATCCATATTATAGAAATAAATTCAGTTATACTTCAATTTACACTAATCTTGGTCTGGGCATTTTACTGCCCGAAGAAGAGTAGCAAATGATGGTTAAGTCAGAAAGCAAATCACCCAAACTCAACCAAGATATTATCCTGCAAAAAAACTCATACGCACCTCTTCACGACTGTGACAATACAATGAAGGTTGGTTGAGTCTCCCTTACCTGAAAACGTGTGGGACTAGGCATTTTTCAGACTGCAGATATCTTTCAGTTTTTGGCAAATATGTATTTGCAAAGGTGAAGGGAAGCACCATTCCAATGAAACAACCTGTTTATCAGGTTTGGCAGTCACTCATTCATAAAAGGAACAATTCTTATTTAAAGAGGGTTAGATACACAACCGGTTTACAGTATTATCTCAGGAACATGAGAAGCAATAACAAAAATTATATATATATAATTTATTTTTTAGGAGCATTTCTATCCCGTCCTTCTCGCCTCCGAAGAGGGACTCAGGATGGCTACCAACAGGCACCAGTCAGTGCCGAACAATGAAATAAGCATAATATACACTTAACCTGCATTAAAAACAATTATAAATACATTGAAACAGTTCGCTGTTTCACGTCATCTTACAAATCAATTCATTGCTATCAGCAATACACACACACACACACATATAGACACACACACACATACACAGATATGTGCATAGTAGCCTTCCTTGTTCAATAAGAAAATTGTGGTCTTCCTAAAGGTTATTGCATTTTATTGGAAAAATGAACACTGCTTTTACCCCCTGCCTTCAAAACATATAGCAAAGGTTGACCATAACCTGCAGAAGCTGAATATTGGAAGACTATATGAAAAGAGGAAGACATTATTGATTCAACTAAGAAAGCCACATCCTTAAATTTGCAGAAATTCAGTAGGCTTCCAATAACAGGGTGTCTTGAAGGTCTTTCACTCAGAGGGTCATTGTAAGTCAAAGCCAACTTGACAGCAGTTTACAACCACAAATTGCAGAAGAATATCAGCAAAAGAGTCTTCAGTTTTTCCTTCTGTTTCCCGTATTTACATTTCAATTTGACTTCCCGACGTGTAGTATCAAGCATTACTGAGTGCGACACAAAAGCAATCGGACCCTCCCCACTTCAACATCCACCCACTCCCTGCAAATTTTATGTATAGCAATCTTGAAAGCCAACATTGGACTGTCACTTTTCCAAGCAACAGCCCAATGGGACTTAATGACAGTAATATAGAAATACCGCAGGGAACAGAGGTCAATTGCCTCAATTTCATTCTGGAACAATTTGCAAATATTAGACCTCGCATTTCACTTGCACTCAAAGCTTTTAGATGTGCAATAAATAAGAAATATCATTGCAAAGAATTTCCCCTGCCCCCTTTTTCTTACAAAACACTGTAATTTCAACATAAGGAAAAGAATTGTGTGGCCATTTGGAAGGAGGTCATTTTGTAAAGCTGTTTGCTTCCCTGCAGCCCATCAAATTACATAGTGTTTAACATTGAGCTGGTCCCATATTATCTTCTGCTTTCAAAAGCAGATGTGGGACTGGAATGATTTCTCAAATATTAAGAGACTTGGAACAAACAATTAGAAGTCAAGAGCTTCCTTGCAAAGTCAATGAGATACATTCCTTGTCTTGAAAGAAACAGAGATTCCCACAGATGTATATTAATGGGAAGTCATGCTACCCCTCTATTCTGCCTTGGTCAGACCACACCTGGAATCACACTATGTCCAATTCTGGGTGTTGCAATTGAAGGGAGATGTTAACAAGTTGGAATGTGTCCAGAGGAGGGCAACTAAAATGATCAAGAGTCTGGAGAACAAGCCCTATGAGGAGCGGCTTAGGGAGCTGGGCATATTTAGCCTGAAGAAGAGAAGGCTGAGAGGAGACATGATGAGGGCTATGTATAAATATGTGAGAAGTCATTAGGAAGAGGGAGAAAGCTTGTTCTCCACTGTCCTGGAAATTAGGACACACAGCAAGGGCTTCAAACTACAAGAAAGGAGATTCCACCTGAACATTAGGTAGAAATTCCCAACTGTGCGAACTGTTCAGTAGTGGAACTGTCTGCCACAGAATGTGGTGGAGGCTCCTTCTTTGGAGGATTTTAAGCAGAGGCTGGATGGTCATCTGTCGGGAGTGCTTTGAATGTGATTTTCCTGCTTCTTGGCAGGGGGTTGGACTGGATGGCCCACGAGGTCTCTTCCAACTCTATGATTCTATGCGTGCACACCACATGCATAGACTCTTTGAAACCATATTAAGGTACTTAATTGGTATGCAATACCATCTTGTGACCCATCTATGACATTTGTCAAAGCATTTTTTTACAAAAATTTACATATAAAAACGGTAGCAGGATGGGAGTCAAAAGCAATAAGGAATAATTGCTCTTTGGAGAAAACAGCTCACCGAACGTCAGAAGGGCACGACCTGATATTTCCATTTTTTTTCCCCTACCTAAAATGCATTAACACGATCTTGTGGGATTCCTAAAGCAGGTGTTTTATTGTGAGCGCTGGGAATTAAGCTTTTATTTCTCAGCAGGAGAAAGAAGTCTTAATGAAGGACAACTGAGGACAATGAACACAGGCCCAGAGGTGCATCCCCTTGGTCATAAGTCTGATGCATCTGTCCACCATTTTGTTCCAATGACACAAGGCAAACATGGCCCAGGGGATTTCCTGAACATGGCAACATACGTTCTGGTGCTGAAGGTAAGAAGAACTAATCATGTGGGAATTATGTGGCTCTTGAATGTAGCTGGGCTGCAGGATACAACAGACCTGTAAAATGTAGCCAATAGTGGCAGTTGCAGGCATTTTTATTTCATTTTTGAAATAAGGTGTAATAATAAGGGGGGGGGGGAGAGAGAAAGAAATATATCATGTTTTCCAACAGACCTCACAACCTATGAGAATGCCTGCCATAGATGCATGCAAAACGTCAGGAGAGAATGCTTCTGGATCATGACCATACAGCCCGAAATAGCTACAACAACCCAGTGATGCTGTCCATGAAAGCATTTGACAATACATAGAAATGCAACATTACCTTTAAGGAGGGTTTATATTTGTGAACATGTTTCCATATATATCTGCCCATGGGCTTAAAGCCAACCTTTAAAACTCTGGCATAGAACTGGGAAGCCCTGGCCCTTGAGCGCTCCAGCTGGAGGTCAGCTGTGACCAGCAGCACTGTAGAATTTGAAGAGGCATGAATGGAGGGCGAAATAGAGAAACGTGCCAAGAGGAAGGCACGTCAAGCCAACCCCAACTGGGACCGTCTTCCACCTGGAAACCAATGCCCTCACTGCGGGAGAACATGCAGATCATGAATAGGGCTCCACAGTCATCTATGTACCCATCGCCACTACACCTATCTTGGAAGACAATCCTACTCGGACAACAATCGCCTAAGCAAGTATATTTGTACACATGTTTCCATGTATATCTGCCCACTTTTTCAGATACAAGACAATGAGATGTCAAAGCCTCATCTCTTTAGGCCTATTTATTCAGTTATGGGAGTGGAACAGAATAATAGGATTCAGGATGCAAATCGTGACCCTCCCCCTAAAACTATGAAGAGCACTTATTGGTTAGGGCCTATTTATTTATCGTGTCAGATATGAACTGAGAATACAGTTATGATGCATTTAAAAAACACAACGTTTAAAACTTGGCATTACACTAAATGCCCTTTGACCAGAAACTGGCCACTTGGGAGTACCTCTGCATTTTCCTCATTCTGCCTAACAGTGGGACCTCACATCTGCCTCACCCAACTCCAAAGAATGGTGATATCCTGGCTTGTCTAGGGCCAATACCGCACTCCTACTTATGTTACTATTAGAAAAACCCTAAAAATTGAAGATGAGTTATTTCTGACTTACGATGATCCTAAGGTAAACTTATCATTGGTTTTTCTAGGTGAGATTTGTTCAGAGGGGGTTTGCCATTGCCTTCCTCTGAGGCTGGGTGTGTATTACTTGCTCAAGATTACTTTATCTAGTAGATTTCCATGGCTAAGCAGGTATTCAGACTCTAATATCAAACACATAAACCACTGCACCATGTTGTTTCAGAAATATGTGAGGATCCCTCCAATAACACGTAAGCTATTTGAAGAATGATGGCAAACCTAGTTCAGCACAAGGCGGGAAGCTACTGCAATTAAAAATGACAAAATAGCATTCACATGCTTTAAAGACACACTAAAAGCAAAAATCAGCCAAACCTTACTCCCCATTTATCAAAGTGCCTGCAGTTTCCATTGAAAGGATGATGATGAATGTAAGGCAAAGAAATTACATGCTGCTTGGGCCTTTTTCACCAGAGGGATCTGTGTCAAATTCCTTGGAAGATGTAAGATCCATTAAAACACCCGTTATTGTCTAACCCAGATTAACAATGGGTTCTTTTCTACCACAGAAAACCGTTCACAAAAGCTTTTTTTTCCATGTCCATCCTCCAAGACTCATTGTGCTCATGGAAAGGGGAGAGCATTTTAAGGAAACTTAGGTAACTCTTTTATGTTTCATTGATTCTGGGATTTAAGTGTATTGTTATCTCTGAACTATGCCCATTTGATATATAGTGCCAGAAAGACATGCAACGCTCTCTACGTGGGGTTGCCTCTGAAGACTGCCTGGGAGCTGCAGTTAGTCCAACGCTCGGCAGCCAGACTACTAACAGGTGCTGGGTAGAGGGAGCACACCACTCCGCTGTTACACCAGCTCCACTGGCTGCCAATTAGCTTCCGAGCACAATTCAAAGTGCTGGTGTTAACCTATAAAGCCCTAAACGACTCTGTCCCTGTTTACCTCTCCGTACGTATTCTCCCCTATGAACCATCAAGATTATTAAGATCGTCTGGAGAGGCCCTGCTCTTGGTCCCACCGGCCTTGCAAGCGCGTCTGGTGGGGACGAGGGACAGGGCCTTCTTGGTGGTGGCTCCTCGACTCTGGAATTCTCTCCCACTGGAGATCAGAACCGCCCCTTCTATCCTGACATTCAGGAAGCAGGTGAAGACGTGGTTATGGAGACAGGCATTCGACGAGTGAGCCAACACCCGAGATATGGATGGAGGATGATGAACACAGATTTTAGTCTGATGACTGACCATTGTATTTATTGAATGTAATTGCTGTTTTAATGTTTTATTGTAATATGAATTATGATGTGTTATTGACTGTATGTGATATTATGGTTGGAAACCGGTCTGAGTCCCTCAAGAGAGGTGTGAAGGTCGGTATACAAAACTTTTAAATAATAAATAAATAAATAAATAGGATTTTATCACATGAGGCGGGCAAACTGTGTGCATCTTACTACTGGTTTGCCTCACCATGCTCATCAATAGCTCCCAATCTCATTACGTTCCCATCATCTAGTGTAATGTAATGAGTCTCGTCCAGTTCTGTGAAAACATGCTGGCAGTAATGTGATCTCAGCAGACTAGATTCACCTCTTCTCCCTTTGCGCTAGTTCTAAGATGGTTGTTTTCCTTTTTATGCCTCCTTTTTAAATGTTGGAATTGTGTAATTGTGCTAAAATTAAAATGATGAAAGAAAATAAAGGAACCACAGTAGTGCAGGAAAGAGTTACCAGGGGGTATGGAAATACAATCACAGTACCATGGAATAGTGCATTGATGCAACTGAGCTACTGAAGAGAGGTGCAATAGCATAGATGCTCAATCCAGTATGTATCCATTATCTGCATTAACTCTAGCAGAATTGCAGAATTGCATACACTACATTTAATTTCCTCAACCAGGTGTCTTTCTTGTTTTTGAACTACAACTCCTACGACACTTGGACATTGATGATGTTTTCTAGAGTTCTTGAGAGTTGTAATTCAAAACTTCTAGATGGCTCTAAATTAGGGAATGTTGTTTTATATGATGAACTGGATAGATAAAAGAAAATTGAGTCAGTCAACAGACCGTATCAAATACAAAACAAATTGCCAAATACATATAAATTGCATTAAATTTAAAAGAAGATGAAACCTATTATATGACTGCTTTCAGCACAGTCTTCTTGTTCCTTTTGCCTTAAACTGTCTGCTTTAATTGCAAAAAAGGGCAACTTTCTATGTCACTAGCTAGTTAGAATCTTGCAAGAAAAAAAACTGTTTATCTTCACTCTCCCCAGTTTTCCATATATCTAAAATAATGGCATAAATTGTATTCTACAGAATTGGAATAAATCCAACATTATAGCAAGCAGTCAGCCAGATCTCCTATTTCAGTTGAGTACCTATACTAAAAGTGATTTGCTATACAATTGTGCTAACATTCACCATGTTGAGCCTCTATTAGAGAGCTTGCTCTACCTGCCTGGGTAAGGCCCTAAATTCCATTAGGTTAAATATAAAAGTACTCAGCAGTAACCACCACTGGAAATCTTAACTTATAGGCAGGTTCATGTGAGAAGAATTAATTCCTAAAGGAACCAAAAGCTGTAAATACTAGGGCTGGGCGGTTTCGTTTCGTTAATTCATAATCCGTTAATAATTCGTTAATTTTTTCAATTACAAAACGATAACGAACCATTCTGGAGCAATTATTAAAAAACGAATTTTCAAAAACATTTTGTAAATGCTTCGTATTTCGATATTGTATTCGTTTCGTTATTGTTTTGAGGTCGTTTCGTTATTATTTCCGCATGTCTGGGCCAGTTTTATGGTTTAATTAGTGGAAAAAAATTATAATATCACACCAACAGTCAACAACAGAGGGAGAGGGAAGCTTCAGAAGGTTTTGGAGGTTTTTTAGCGTATTTTGCGGTCGCGTCCGCCATTAACGAATCGATTCGTTATTGTTTCGGAAATCGATTCGTTAATTTTTTACCATTTACGAAATTTCGTAAATATCGAACTTTTTAAAAGGAAAATTTTGTAATTATTTTAAATATCGAAACAAAAAAAAACCCCAAATACAAATCGATTTTAGAAACAAATTTTTCCGTTGTTATCCAGGCCTAGTAAATACTCTTGAGTGAAGAGAGGACAGTAAGGAAGATTGAATGAATGAAAATTGTATATAGATTCTACTATGTTGTGTTTAAAGCACCTAGCTGGGATGACCAGAGCCAAGCTGTTGTTGTATGCCATCAAGGCATTTGCAATTTATTTAGAGGGAATTGATCTTGCTTTCCTCTGAGGTTGAGACTGTAACAACTTACCCAAGGACACCCAGTGAGATAGGCGCCCCCGGTGGCACAATGGGTTAAACCCTTGTGTCGACAGAACTGCTGACAGAAAGGTTGGTGGTTCAAATCCAAGGAGCAGGATGAGCTCCCATCTGTCAGCTCTAGCTTCTCATGCGGGGACATGAGAGAAGCCTCCCACAGGATGGTAAAACATCTGGGCATCCCCTGGGCAACGTCCTTGCAGATGACCAATTCTCTCACACCAGAAGCGACTTGCAGTTTCTCAAGTCACTCCTGGCACAGAAAAAAAAAGTAAGATTTCAAGGTTGTGGTGGGATTCAAACACTGTTCTCCAGAATTGTACTTCATTGCTCAAATTGCTATCCTACACAAGACACCGGGACAAGGACATTGTTAGCACAATGACATCTAAAAGTGATCAACTTTACGGATCTGTTGAAAGACCTTTGCTGATAACTACTTCATTTGCTTTATTTCAAAGCTTTGCCTTAGTTGGAAAAGAAGAGATTTAAATTACAATGAGTTTTAATACTTTTTATTTTGAGTTTTATCACAATGCTTGCCAACCCTAAATAGTATGACACAAGATGGTATGAAACCAAATGATGTTACTACATAATAATAATAATAATCTTTATTTGTACCCCGCCACCATCTCCCCGATGAGGACTCGGAGCGGCTTACATGGGGCCAGGCCCGAACAACAATTACAATAAAGAAAACCAAAACACAACCGAAAACGCAAAAATAAACATAATTACATAAAACATATGAATACATAACAATATAATTACAAATAGACACAGACACAGAGACAATGGGCGGGCTACATGTAATTATTAAAAAAAACAGCTAATTAAAACTAATTAAAAACTCAGACAAGATAAAAGAGAGAAGCAGATAATATGTGGAGTAGTACTTATCATGGCAGGGATTGTGGAGTCAAGCTTTCCCACGGGGGGGGGGGGGGGGGGGGGGAGGGAATGGGGGACGTCTACTCTAATGACAGAATTATCACCTAAACAGTCATGTGAAATTGTGTACCTACTCATCAAAGGCACAATGGGAGAGCCAGGTTTTAAGATTCTTCTTAAAAACTTCTAAAGGGGCTTTTTGTCAGTATATGAAGATTTTCAAATGAAGCCACTTTCTTTGACTGCCCTGTCACCAGAGGTACGCTGAGTGTCGAAAGGAAAAGGCCGATTGCAATGTTGCCAAGACTCTGTGATCATGGAATAATCTCCACAAAATCAACCTGCCATGCCCCTACTATTTCTGTTGAACAACATATGAAGAACATTAAAAAAAAACCCTGTTTTTAAATATAATTGGGTTGATCGCAGCTCATGGTTTGAGATTATTTTTGTCTTTTTCTCATTTTCATTGAGCTATCTCAGGATCTCGTTTGAAGGGCAGAGATTTCACTTCTCTAATAAGTCGATAAAGTCTTGGCCAAATTCACTGGCATGATGCTGCTCCCCAAAAGGAATGCCGTTGTCAACAGAAATAGCAAGAGCACAATTCCGACCCTTGATTTTGTGTAGTCGAATCTTGTGTCATGACAAGCAGAAATGAATTCCAGATGGTACTATGTCTTCAAGAGGCAAAAAAAAAATGGCCTCATTTTTATGACACGAGAATGTCATTTAGTGTTTCAAGAGTTTCCTCGCAGCCAACCAACATTACTAATCAACAGCTCAGCATTTTGCTGTAAGCAAGAAGCGTCAAGAATGCCTTCTCTTGGGAACAATTGATCTCAGGTTCTTCCGTTTTCCAAAATACGACTCTTCCACCGTTACTCCTTCAGCTAATGGCAGCAGAGGCATGAAATGTTAAGAGCCCTGACAAAAAAAGCAATGCTGTTTTCATCGGCAGCACAAAGGTAGGTTTCCCTTTCAGACGCCCAGCTGCAGCACAGGCAAAGTCAAAATGATTCTTCTGAGGCAACTTGCCAAAGAAAAATGGAAAATATGACAATCCTTATCATCCCGCTGTTTTCTATTGCATATTCATCGAGCACAAGTAACAAGCTACAGGAAGAAATGGCCAGGTGCCACAAACCTCTCTGAAAACTCTGAAATCTTTAAAGCACTTTGCGAAGCGTGGATCCTGGTTTCTATACAAGGAGAAGCAAGCAGGAGAAATGGACGTGGAGAGGCAAAGCTTTGAAAAACAGGGCTTTTAACTTGGCACTGAATGTTGGCAGGCAAAAATGCAAAGTGAGTTTTCATGCTGCAAGAAAAAGAACTTCGTTAAATAAATGGGGAAGGGATGAAGCAAGCAAGACACTGTGTCTAATTCAAGAATTGTCAAGGTGCATAAAAACAAATTAAGGAGAAACTGTTCTATATCATTCCAAAATTAGGCAGTATTTTTTATTAGGCAGACACAAAAGGTTCACGGGTTTAGTTATTTATGCAACACAACCAACACACATGGCGTGTTAGAAAATATAAGAGGACAGATCATTACCCCAAATAGAGGAGACAAAAGAAGAGAAGATATAGATTGGACATACAGAGGAAGAAACTGTGCCTCTATTTCTTACATGTCATTAAGACTTAACCTCTAGAATAAAGGGCTGTATCAAAGGATGAACTGGGAAAGTACTTGGTAAAATAGAGAAGTGAAGAAAAATGTTTTAATGTTTGGGTGAGCTATAGTGTTTATTTATCATATAAGCCACAAAGCAGAAATAATAGACATACACAGGGTCTATTCTCAAGAACTTCTCGAAGTATTGTTTTTATTTATTTTGGCTAGTCTTTTTGGAAGTGTGACCAGAAGAAAGCAATTCTAAAATAAAGCTATGTCAAAGTCCAATTGAATTTTGCACAAAAATATGTAGGAAACACACCAGACCTGTAGAAAAAAAGGTTCTCTGGTCTGATGAAAACAAAGTGGAATGAGAACAAAATGCTATGTGTGACACAAACCCAACAGTGGTCATTGTCCTGAGAACATCTTCCCCACAATGAGACCTGGCAGAAATATATCAGGTTATGGAGATGCATCATTTAGTTAGGACAAGACCTATGGAGCAAAATACAGGGCAATTCTAAAAGAAAACCTTTTTCAGACTGCAAAGTACCTGGGGATCAGGCAAAGATTCATCTTCCAGGAAAACAATAACTCTTGACATACCACAGGTTAACAGGCACAAATTTGAATGTTTTAGAATGGCTCATTCAAACCTCAACCCTCTTGAGAATCCGTGGCAGGACATAAAAGTGGCTGTTTACCAATGGCTCCATCCAACTTGATAGCTGTCAAATTTTCCAAGAACTCAGAAAAATACAAAATACAAATGCTAAAGCTGACCCAGGAAGATTCAAAACTATACTTCTGTTGCTACTAACAGTTTACTAAAGGCTTTTTGCTAAATAAGAGCAAGGATCTGAACCATTCTATTATAGCACTAAAGCAGCTGGTATGGTTTAGTTGGGTGTGTTATCTACCTACTGTATAAAACAAACCACTCAGTTTATAGTTGTTGAGCTTTGCATTTGCTTAGCTTGGCTCTGTCTAGAGCTGATAGCTCGTCAGAGCTGGTTGCAGCAGGTGGCTGTTTTGTTGCTGGGAGCTGACACGTGGTGTTTGGAAGCTGGAAACTGAAGCTTAAGTCAACGCCAAGAAAGACTGCTTATCTAAACTACAGTAGACCCCGGTTATTCAACCTCCGCTCATCCGACACTCTATTATCCAAATGCTATCATGTGGCCGATTGGAAGCATTACACCTTTGATATGTGCTCATGAGAGCGGCTGGCTTTCTTTCCCATCGCAAAAACTGGGAGGAGAAGGAGGAAAATGCATGTCTAAAGGGATGGGAGAGAAGGTGGGTAAATCAAAAGAGGAAGAGAGATGGGAGGGGAAAAAAGAACGGAGGAGGATAAAGGGAAATGCGATGGCTCTTCTTTTCTCTCTCTCTCTGCTCTTGGCGCAGGCAGAGCCTTGCTCTCCTGTTTTGGGGACTTCTCTCCAACCCAGCCTTGTTTCCAAATTGAGAGGTAGAGGTGGGGGTGGGGGGGGGAGGGCTTATGGCTGGGTTGTCAAAGAAAGAAGTCTCACTGAAGAAAGTGTTTGTTAATTATACTGCGGTGAGATCAACTATTCTGATTTGATCATTGTTGAACTAAAGTGAACTATTTTCTTTTCTACTTAAAGCCACAACTGATTCATGTGTATTTTTGAGTTCAGGGTCACACTATATTAAAGGGGGCTGAAATATCTTTAACAGGATATGTGCTTGCTTCTGTGATCTGCTATCACCAGTCTGACAACTTCTGCTAAGCATTGGCTTAGAAAGATGAATATTTTTGGACCTAACCAATGTCATTTTTAATATACTTCACTTTTGTGTCACAGTGAACTTACTTTGAAGGCCATCATGGTGTAGTGGTTTGAGCATTGGACTACAACCCTGGAGGATTCAAGCCCCTGCTTAGCTATGAGAAGCCACTGGGAGATCTTGGGCAAGTCATACTCTTCATGCCTCAGAGGAAAGCAAAGGCAAATTTCACCAGAAAAAATCTTGTCAAGAAAATGTTCTGATAGGATTGCCTAAGAATCACCGTAAGTTGGAAATGACTTGAAGACACACAATAACAAGAACATAGTTTGCACCTTCACAAGACTAGTTATCTTGTACACTTCAAATGGTAATAGTACCAACTGAATCTGTTTCAATTCCAACAAAATGAGGAAAGGTTGAAAGCACAAGGAGAAAATACTTCTGCCTGGTACTCTATATGTTTTGGGGGGAAAGATATACTTCTTTTAAAGTTTAAGAAAGAGATTGTGCAAACCAACTTATGATCATGCAGCTGGACATTTCCTCCTTCCTCCCACACCTGCAAGACCCTCCTATCTCCCCATGCAAATTTGCATGGGGAAGACTCCCCAACTGCCAAAGGTTTGGGGAGCATATTGTGTGGCTGTAAATGGGAAAGAGAATCTGTTCCACTAGTGGTGTCCATTTCACTTTTGGATGCACTCTAGATCTAACCCAGTGTAAAGAGAGTGAGCATTTCTGGTGCACAGAAATCAACTGCAGTCCCATTGCAATGCAAATCCTGTGCTGTTTTGCCCCAATTCTCCAGCCATACTCTTTTCAAACCTCTTCCCACAACTTCAAACAGGACTGGTCTGAATCTGTGCACTTTTGGCCAAGCTAAAAGTGCTGGGAATATACATTTGAAACTACAACCATATAAAAATATATAGGTCAGATGTTTTCAGTGAATTCAATCATCAATCATTACATTTGCGATCTTATTTTAAAAAGTGGGGCACAAAATAAAGAATCTGAAGCTGGACAAAAATCACAGAGAAACCTTACCAAGTGGAGACCCATAGCTCAAAGATAAATCCTTGAACATTTTCCATCCCCCAAGTAAGCAAAAACACTGAAAGCAAGGAAATCCTGCAGGAATCAAAATAAGAGCTGCATGTCTCATTAACTGTGGAAGCTTTATAGAAGGCACAAGTCAGGAGAAAAGTACTGATAAAACACATTCAGCCCAAGTTTGCTTAGATTCACTTAAATTCTGTTCATAAAATATTGTTTGTATCTACTTTGTGGTGGCAGTAACAGAATCTTCTTTACACTCCTTTGATTTTCTTTGGAATACTTGATCTAGCTAACCATGTGCACACAATCATTCCTCTGTGAAGCTGAAACATAAGGGAAGCCTGTGATCTAAAAGAAATATTTTATGGCACCCAGATAGTTGCTACAACCTCATTTCAAGAAAAAAGCTTCACATACAGTTTCAATGTTTACTACTTTCTAATTCTTTAAATGCCACCATTGTGCAGACCAGCAAATATATTGCCCCTGAACAGGCAACAAGGAGACAGCAATTTCAGCATGTAGGAGACCGCACTTAATGGCTGGCTCACTGAAGCATTACTTCAGTAGTAGCAGGAAAATAAGCTAAGCCATGAAGCATCTGTGCTAGTAATAAAATTAAATGCTACAGAATCTTATCAAGAGGCACGATGCTATTGAAAAAATATGTCACAAATCAAGAAAGGGTTAGGACCCTCAGAAAAATATTTCCACTTGAGAAATATTTCTTAACAAACACAATATAGTCCTGTACATGCTTACTCAAAGGCTATTCCCACTAAGAATCCAGCAATATAGGTCACATCCCTGAAGTTGATCCAGAATGGGGTACTCCAGATCACCAGCCGGAGACTCCACACAACCAGCCATCAAACCGGCTTGGTAACTAGTGGGTGTCCACACTAGTCCAGGAGCTAGTCCTCATAGTCCAGTTCAGTGCCACCCTTACTGTCCCCATTGTGTCCATGGCTTAGTGGCAACCAATGGGTGTGAAATTGCTGGTGGTCATCACTAGCATTACCTGATAGCGGATGGAGCACAAAAGTGACGTGAGAGAGGTAAAGGAGGAAACGAAGAATCTCCTTTCCTGCTTCCTTCTCTGATTACTCCGGCACTCTTCTTAGCGTCAGTAGATGTCATAAGTGACAACCACCGGGGAAAGTGGGATAGCCATGTGAATAGCCATGGCTAGTTCCAAATATGAACCCGCCCAACAGTTTACGCAGCCACAAAATGTGAGCAAACTCTGGAGTTTCAGGAAACCTCTGGAGCATCTCCCAACATTGTTCAGCACAGAACAAAGCTGTATTAATTGGCCTTGGAGGGAACAACTGGGCCCTGTGGACACCACAGACCCCATTTACTCCCACCCCAGCTCATTTGGTCCATGTAGATGGGCCCTTCATTTAGTGAGGATTGTTCCTATGTAAGTGGTTTCAGGATTGTAGCAATCATAGCACTTAACTGAATACATAATTATTGTGAATTTCATTCCTGATTTCCCAAAACTACTTTAATTTTATTAAGTATAAGAAAAACAGTTCATCCTTGAAAGGAAGTTTTATACATAGCCCTTTTGGACCACAAAAAAAAATCACTAAATTGATTAATTTTCTGGCATTATTAAATAGTCTCCCGAGCACTCATAAAAAAGAGTGGTTAGTACCCACACACCTTTTTATGTTAGCACTTTAAATATGTAGGGTTTCATATGAAAAGCTTTCCTACTATGCCTTTCAAGAAAGGATGTGGAGTTCATAATTTTTAATTAAGCTGGCTGCAACCAGTTTGTATAATAAAGTTTAAATGTATTTGAAAACATACACTGTAACAACCCTAGCTTTGTTTTCAAAGAGCAGCTTATTGCTACTTGATTTCAGAGGAAGAAAACTTATCTCTATTTCTAGGGACTATTCACAAAGCAATTACGGGCTGGATATAACAGGTATCGCAGGCAAGGGTTGAAAGCCCAGGCAATATTTGCATTCATATATATTTCAAAAATAGTTTTATTAAGAAAATAGTGGAGAACAAGGGGGGAAATCCAGCATATCAAGGAGCATAAATGAGAAGGGTTAGCAACTCAAAATATTTGCTTAAAGAAATTACAAAAAACGCTATTCACAATACTGTACCATTGCCATATTCTCTACAGTTTCTATGTCAGAAGAGACAACTGTTTTTCGAAATTGATGTACATATCACTATTTAAATATTTCAATACAGAATGCAACATGCCAGCATATAATATGATGGTGGCTAAGTAATTATCAAGAGAACTGCTTCAACATCCAGGGAGGCACAGCCAAAGTGATGATGCAGACGGGACAAGATGGTCCTTAATCTTCAGCAAAATAATCCTCCAGCCCTTCCAGCTCCATTTCTTCTGGCGTATTTGAAGAGGAGAGTGTGGAGTTTGTTGCTATGCTTTTCTGGTTGCTGTACTTTGGCTGGGAGTTTTCAGGTTGCCTTTGTTCTTTTTTTACTTCCTTGACACCACCAAGCAGCTGCTGACTCTCTACAAAATACTGATTTGGATGGTTCAGAGAAAACCCAATGTCAGTGACCTGTGTAAGAAATAAAAGGAAACAGGAATGTGCTGAATTACAAAGTCTCAGAGTTATAATCCCACAAGTTTCCCGCCATTCGTAGCACAGCGGAAAGGTAGGGGGAAACACTTTTCAGCTAGTCCTGCTCTTGACCTCTCTCTTACCACCTCCCTATTCCCCACAAAACCGATCTGCAGAGCTATACACTAAAATTTCACTTGTTCAAGCTTTGAGACAGCTTTCAGAAGGTATTAGTTCAACCTCCTTGAAATAGTATCCATTAAAGCTGCTAAGAGCCAAAAGATGTTTTGATACCTGGTCACCCTGTTTTGTTGAAATGAGAAACAAAAAGAAAAACAAAAGAGAAAAGCGACTCAAGCCTTAAAGAGATGATAAAAGAGTGGGGAAAAACACAAGCTATAATTTAAAGAAGCCATTACAAAGACAAGGGCTATGGGAACTACAGGCATTACTTTTGTTTAGGTTTTTTTATTATTATGATTTCTTCAAGTGTAGGAGTAGAAGCAACAAAAGCTATAGTAAAAGCTCCCATTGTATACTTACCCACTTTACACATAGTGGCTTTGCAGAATTATGTTGTGGGGTGCCCAGAGAATAGACTGCTAAAAGAATAGTGGTCTAGCTACTAAATTACAGGAGTTTCAGAAACAAATACACTCCTACCTTCCTCCTTGGAGGAGTCGAAGCTCTCTAAAATGGGTTAAGATGGCTCTTAACAATGCTGAAGATTTTTGTCAGCACTTTGCTAACACCGCTTTCAGCAATTTTGTAAATATGGATATCCCTCCTGCTGTGGCAATACAATACATACTTTTTCCAGAGGCTGCCCTAGGCTTGGGAAAGTCTTTCTGAGAGAGACTAAAATGGCTGTCTTTCCATCAGCAGGCAAAGACTTTTTCATTCCAACAGGCTTTTGAGAAATTAAGGTTTTTATAAGGAAATAGTTTTTCATACATTGATGTACTATTTTTAACTGTTTTGATTTTAAACTGATTTTTATTATTTGTTATTGGATGTTTTAAATTGTTTTTAATGTTATTGAGCTCTCAGTTTTAACGATGACTTTTTATGTTTGAAATGTATTGTCTTTGTTTTACCTGGTATGAAATCCTAGAGTCGGAGGGAATCCTAAGGGCTATCCAGTCAAACCTGCTGCCATACAGGAATGCACTATCAAAGCATCCTCAACAGATGGCCATCCAGCCTCTGCTTAAATGCCTCCAGAAAAGTAAAACCCATCACCCTGCGAGGCAGCATATTTCCCTGCTCTTACCATCAGGAAGTCCTTCCTAATTTTTTTTCATGTCAGAAGCAACTTTGGAAACTGCGAGTCACAAACCCCTGGTGGCACAATGGGTTAAACCCTTGTGCTGACAGGACTGCTGACCGACAGGTCAGAGGTTCGAATTCGGGGAGAGCGGGTTGAGCTCCCTCTGTCAGCACCAGCTCCCCATGTGGGAACATGAGAGAAGCATCAAACATCCGGGCGTCCCCTGGGCAAAGTCCTTGCAGACGGCCAATTCTCTCACACCAGAAGCGACTTGCAGAAGCGCCCTTCCTAATGTTCAAGTGGAATCTTTTTTCTTGCATTTTGAATCTATTGCTCCATGTCCTAGTTTCCAGAGCAGCCGAAAACAACTTGCTACCTTCTCAATGTGCCATCCATTCAAATATTTAAACATAGTTATCGTGTCCTCTTTCAGCCTTTTCTCCAAGGTAAACATACCCAGCTCCCTAAGCCACTTCTCATAGGTCTTGGCCTCCAAGCCTTTGACCATTTTGATTGCCTTTCCAGCTTGTCAATATCCCTCTTGAATTGTGGGGAATTGGACACAGGGTTATCCTAGGTGAGATCTGGCTAAAGCAGAATAGAGTATAACTATGACTTTCCTCTATATCAATACTATATTTCTGGTAAGCCATTTTATGTCCATTGCTCCTGGAAAAAAAGAATCAACATAGTGTACTGGTGCGAGCATTGGGTGATGACTCTGGAAACCAGAAACTCCATTCAGCCATGGAAACCCACTGATGATGATGATGATGATGATAATAGTAATCAAAATAACAATAATAAAACTTTATTTCTATACTGCCCTATCTCCCCGAAGGTACTGAGGTCAGTTCCCAGCATATAAGGCAAACATTCAATGGCCAAGAAGAAAATCATACAGACAGATTTTTAAAAAGCATCATAAAATACAATAATCCTACTAAAGCTCAACAATAAAAAACCAATTGCAATTATAACTCCATCAGACAAGGTTCAACAAAAACCAATGGCCAGGAATACAAAATGGGCATGGTCAACTATAAAAGGGCTGGGTAAGGGATAGTGCAACAGTGTATCATAGGCCAAGAAAGTGGAGAAAGTGCAGAACAGAGTACTAACTGATGACCTAGGGACTGGGCCTAGGGACTAATCATTCTCAAAATCCTGGTAGAAAATATGAAAGATGGACAGTGTGGGGGCTTGGCCTAATCTCCCTGGGGAGGGTGTTCCAAAGACGGGGGGGAGCATCACCAATAAGGCCCTCTCCATCGTCCCCACCAACTGTGATTGTGACTGTGGCAGAAATGAGAGGAAGGCCTCCCCGATGGATCTTAGGGCCCACGCCAGTTCATAGGGGGAGATGTGTTCACAAAGATAGGCAGGGCCTTACAAAGCCGATTTAGGGCTTTGTGGGTCAAAACCTGCACCTTGAATTCAGACCAGAAACTTATCAGCAGCCAGTG
This sequence comes from Anolis sagrei, assembly GCF_037176765.1. Classification (NCBI taxonomy): domain Eukaryota; kingdom Metazoa; phylum Chordata; class Lepidosauria; order Squamata; family Anolidae; genus Anolis; species Anolis sagrei. The sequence continues at coordinate 118,527,656 of NC_090021.1, forward strand.
GAGCTGCTTTAATAGGAGCATTGTGTGCGCCCTATAACTAACTCCATTTAGAAGCCTGGTCGCCGTCCTTTGTACCAACTGAAATTTCTGGGCTGTCTTCAAAGGCAGCCCCACGTAGAATGCATTGCAGCAATCCAATCTAGATGACACCAAGGCATGGACCACCTTGGCCATGTTCAAATTCTCGAGGTATGATCGCAGCTGGCGCACAAGCTTTAACTGTGCAAAGGCCCTCCCGACCACTGTCAACACCTGGGCATCAAGCGTCACTGCTGAGTCCCTGATGACCCCCAAGCTATGTACCTGTGTCCTCATGGAGAGTGTAACCTCGCCAAGCTCAGGTTGCCACCCAATACCCCAATCACTGACTGGAGTCCTTCACAATCAGAAATCAATTCCTACCACAACTATGTCCCCAACATTTAAGAGAGATTATGCATCTTTCTTTCTTTTTTGCATGCTCATTAACACAAGCTATGTTTAAATCAGTTCTTTAGAAGTAAGCCCTAGTTATTTTAGTCCAAGGATGTTACTTTTTCTATTGAGAACAAGCCATCCACTTTCATGGAGATTTGTATAAACCATGGATGATTCTAAGCAGATAAAGCAAGGCTAAACTTTTAAAGGAGATGAGATGTGCATTTTGTTGTCATTTTTGAACTAGTGTTGAAAATGTTATGTGACTGATATATTCCCTCCGCTTATAAAAATGTTCAAACCCTAATGATAGCCTCTATTGAAGGAAAATCCTAAACACGGATTTCACTTAAAAGCAATTCCTCCTCCAGCAACACTAGATCATATAAAAGCAAAAGCAAATGTAAATGAAAGCAGAACCATATACTGTGCCATGAGAAAAACAGCAAAGCTTGTAATCTAGAATGAAACACAGTAAAGGACTCTGGATTTAAAAACAAGTCTCTTTTTCATCCGCTTTATATTTCATCTATTAAATCTTCAAAGTTTTCCTTCCATTCTACCCATTCTAAATGGTGTCCTTCACACAAAGCTTGGCATCCTTTTAGTGTGATATTGTGTGATTTTTAAAAGAAGCTAAAGCTATGATGCTGAATATGTGATCTTGGGGTTTTAATCAAGAGCTGGCAAATGACAGGTGATAATGAGGCAAGATGGTATTACAAAAAGCCATATGGAATTATTTTAGGTGTTGTAAACTCTAGTACAATTTCTACATTCTCGCCTCGCTTTATCGAAAGAGTGTACTTTTTCTGAGATCCAACCACCTAGAAACTGAGAAGACAACCAACTAATCAAGAGAAATATTTTTCAAGAAAAGGAAGAAAAGCAAAAACTAATCATGATAATCAAAAAATAATCATGGCATCTTTGGGAAACTACATGAAAAGTAGCATTTTCCCTGATACTAAGGGGTGTGCGCATTGACCATTTTTAATGGCTACAACTCTAATTAGATCACTTGCAATTTAATGGGCTTGACAGCTTACTAGAACACTTTGGCACATTCATTTTATTACATTTATTAAGACTACTGGCTCTGCCAAATTATTCATGATAGCAAAACATTTATAGCTATTCAAGCACAAAGAACATGTTTATTTGGATATAAATGTGCCATTTTATCAGTTAAGTCAAAACATATAAATAATTCACATATAAAAATGAAGGAGAACATTTGTTGCAATGTGTCTCAAGGGAAAAGAATAACTAATCTCCCTTGTTTCGTCCTAAAAAAACCAGGGCTATTTACCTTTTCCTCACAATGGGAACTTGCTGCCCTCTGACAAAAAGAAGCAACAGCTACTGATGAAGAAAACAAGCATTGTTTTGCTACTTTTTAAAAAGACTGCAATCCTGCACATACATCCCTGTTTGGCCATGAAAACACACTGGGCAGATCACCTTGGGCAAGTCACACTCTCTCAGCCTCAGAGGAAGGGAAAGGCCACCCCCTCTGAAAACCTTGTGACACATTACCATGAAGTTAAAGTGAAACCGAGGGAACCAGAAGAATGTAGGCCCCCATTCACTAGGTTCGACTGATCTGTGCAGTGGGTTAAACCCCTGTGCGACCAGGACTGAAGACCGATAGGTCGCAGGTTCGAATCTGGCGAGAGCACAGATGAGCTCCCTCTATCAGCTCCAGCTCCTCAGGTGAGGACATGAGAGAAGCCTCCCACAAGGATGGCAATACATCAAAAAAATTCTGGGCATCCCCTGGGCAACGTCCTTGCCGACAACCAATTCTCTCACACCAGAAGCAACTTGCAGTTTCTCAAGTTGCTCCTGACACAACAAAAAAGACCTGATCTGCTAGATAACATCCCTGTGGATCTTTTAAACTATGTTAATGGCCTCATGTACAGTAAAAACTGATCAGTTGAGCTATCTCCTTTTTTTTATCTATCAATCATTCTGGATGCTTTCATGGCTACAAAATGAATTAAAAGTAAATAACATGATGAACCAGCCACATTGAAAGTAGTAAATTCTAACTTATACCACACATTGCTGATATCCTTAAGCCATTGTTTAATTTCATTTTAAGGGATATTACATTGCTGCCACCTATGCCTCGCACACTGGGGCACTGAAGGTAATTCATGGGCGGCACTTTTTTCACCTGTGGCACAAATATTCAAAGCACAGCTTTTGCTTATAAATTCATTTTCAAGTTTGGTGTTCAATTATAAAAGGACATTTTAAATTAAATTTCATTCATATGAAACCTGAGATGCAATGCAATAACACCACTCCCAATTCTCAAAATGTTTTCAAGTTAAATAACTAGGGAAAATATTGAGTTACAAGTAACAGAAATATTCCTTAGGAAAAAAATTGAGAGGTATAAGCTTTGAAAAGTTTGAAAAGGTCTATTAGAGTGAACTTTATTTCTCTTCTTGCCATGTCCCCATCTACACTGACCATTTAATGCAGTTTCAAGGCAGTATAGAATAAAATGGTTTCACTGTATAGATCAGTGGTTCCCAATCTTTTTTTAAAACTCTCCAATATTTAGTACCAAAAGGGTTACGAAGCAGTTTTTGGTCAACTTTAGATCCGGTTTGGTTATTTGGGGTGCTGATTCAGAAAACTGCATTGGATAGACTACATCAGCTCTAGTTTCTGATACAGAACATATGCTATCCAGTAGTCGCAATCTGCTCATCCACAGAAAACCATATTTAATAAGCCTTGGCACTATAAGAGGATTTTGCGAGACCAGTCGCTCTCATTGCAATGGTATAGTAACGGTGAGGTCACGGTCCATATTTTAGTTCTTGCAGACCACTGGTGGTCCATGGACCACAGATTGGGAACTACTGGTATAGATGATTACATAGGAAATCCTGCAACTAGTGTAGATGGAAGCTATATCTGAATAGCTTCACTTAGCAACAGAAATGAAAATGCCTTCCTATGTATGGAAATGAACCAGATTTTCAATTTAATGCAACGCCAATGCCATGCAAAGGACTGAATTCAAAACAAGATTATATGGCAAAAAAACAGGAATTAGTAAAGCATAAAATCAAGAATATGGGGGCCTTATCAATGGCTATTATCCATAATAGCAGGGGCGGTATCCGTCTGCACTGAAGATCAGAAAAGGTTGTTATTGTTGTTGGAGACTCCTCCATCCAGCAAGGAATTCAGCCCCATTTCCTGAAATAATCTGGAAGTTGGGAAGGTGCCCTACTCATGATATAAGCCTTTGATCCCACTAAATGAAGTTCCCTATGTTTTCACTTGACATCAACTTTAGCTCTGAACCTTTTGGTTTACTTCATGGGAGCCTTATCAGTTCATGGAGCACAGACATTCAAGTTTATATTGGGCTTCCATGCCAACTTATTCCTTCTTCTGTCTGTCAGGCTCTGGCACTACATTGCATCCAAATCACGCTGACAATGCAACAAAAGCAACTAGCACTATTGCACTGACACTTGCTCTCTTCTCACACCATGGCATTTCATTACTGTTTGTGGAATTATCTTCATCCTAGATCAAGATTATAGAAAGGCCCACAGAAATACACCCCATCGGCCATTTCAAGGACCACAAACAGCTTCCCTAGCAGAGCTGCATCATGATAATCAAGTGAGACCCAAATCCCAATACAAACTCACTCAATTTTTATTTTGATCTAGACCTAAGCAGGACAGTGCCAAAGTTCAGCATAGGATAAGATACAACTTATAAATATGACCTTAAGGTTCCCCGTGCACACATAATTTTTTAAATATCTATAGAACAAGAAAAAATATACTCAGAGTGCATAAACAATGAGTGCTCAGCTGATTTCCTGCCCCTTTCTCACATTTCCTTTAGCTTAGGGAAACTAGCAAAGTTGACATGGTGGCAACATGCCCTATATACTCATGTATAAGCTGACCTCATGTATGAGGGCAGGGTTTGGGGCCAAAATTATGGACTTTGATATGACCTATGGATTCATTATGTGAAGAAGGGAAAGCACAAACGCCACCTCAGGGAACCACCCAAATTTGGCCATTTTATTTTACAATTTTATTTTACAATTTTACCACCCAAGCATTAAAATGCCAGGAGTTGCATCATAGCAAAATGAGTAGAGTGGGTCAGTGCTTCTTTTGGGTTCATCCAGAATAGATTAGGCTCTTGCCTTATTGATAAGCAATATGATAGTTTCATTTTTAATAAATGCTCACACTAACTAATGGATAAGTCAAACCAGGTTTGGGGAGTTGATTTTTGAATGGAATTTCTAGACTTCTACATGGATATATAGGGTAGTTAAGCTATGCATGTGGTTCATTGCTGTTTTGCTCTCCAATACATCAGAAAAGAACCAAAGAGCTAGAAGAGTGTCTTAACATGGCAGCCCCCATCCGTAGTACTCTCTTGCTGGCCCAAGACGAATTCCCTACTTGTTGCCATGTGTTAAATACAGGTCAAAATTGGGCTATCTATACCATCCAGCTTGGCTCTTCCCTTGTAGAAAAGAATACATACATACATGCAGTTGTTTATTTACCAATATGTATATGTATATATGGCATTGAATTTTGCCTTTATGAGGCCATCTTGAGTACCCTTCAGGGTGGGAAGGGTGGGGTACAAGTGTGGTAAATGAATAAATATAATAGCACATACATACATACATAATTAATTAACCAATTATTTTTATGTACTATATTTTTAAGGAACCGAGGGTCTGGATTTTAAAGAAACATGGGATTGAAATGTGGAGCTGTGAGGAGACAGCATGAGTGGACATCAAATGTTATTGCTTTGTCTACTTCATTTCATTTACTAGACCCAACACAATCCAATTCCCTAAACACAAACAGTTCTGCCACAAAGCCATGCTGCATAACTTTTGACGCATCTTGTTGATTATGTGTACTAAACAATTTGCAAATGCAAAGTGCCTACTCATACACAGAATCAAAGACAGATGCTATATAATCATTAAGAGAGCATAATTAACAACGCATGGCAGTACATGATGAATCTGAATAACAGAAGGCCTAAAATTTCGCACTGTAATTCAGACAGTCTTGGTAGAGAGAAGAAAACCAATTGAATGATTAAAACGAAAGAAAAAAATGAAACATCCACTCACATCGTGTGTCAATTCAAAGTATTTCTGACAGGCCACTTGGTAATGCATTCCTTTCACCAGGTCCAAAATCTAGAAAAATCAAATATGTACAACAACAATGTAAATATCCTGCAAGGGAAACATATTACCTTATTGATAAGCAATATGATAAAGGAATCTACATTCTGCCTTACTTTTAGAAGTTACAAGGTCACAACACCCCTAAGCAAGTTTCTCTTGCCTTATCATAATAGCTAAATTATTCAAAGAAAGGTTTGACCTTCCATAACTTCTGGAAAATGGAAGTTGGGGAAAATGGAAGGAAAAAGGAAGAGGGTCCAACCCAGGGCAAAATAGATGGATGGTATCCTTGAGGTGACTGGCTTGAAATTGAAGGAGCTGGGGGTGGCTACAGCCGGCAGAAAGCTCTGGCATGGGCTGGTCCATGAGGTCACGAAGAGTCGGAAGTGACTGAACGAATAAACAACAACAACAAGAACTTCAGATTCCACAACTGCTGTTTGTATTTCACAAATAAAACTGGGGGGAAATGAAGTATGGTATGTTATTGTCAGGATATGTATCATATTTCACAATTTCTTCCATTATTTTGAACAGAGACTTAGCATGTGAGTGACTAAACATGAACAACTCAGATGATAATTGTTTTATACACAACTTATTTTTATATGTGTGTGGCACAATAAGATTATGTTCACCAAGTCGGGAAAAAAATGAAGTGGGTAATTTACGAAAGAACTTGCAGAAAGCAATTTGTTTCAACCTTCTCTGTAAGATCAGTCCTCAAAGTAAGCTGTTTCTACTGACGCTCCTTGGAACCAGAAAGGGAATTGTCTATTTTGAACTCCTAATAGAAACATTGTTCTATCTCTTGTAAATACAATTTGCTTTCCAATTCTACCTCATGTAATCTCTTCTCTCCTGCATAAGCACTCATTCTTATCAGCAAAATGCAATGCCATTTGAAAATATAAGTTCAATGTCATTTTTCTCCTCCATCGTTACATAATTAAACTGTATATTTACTGCTTATCAAACATAGTGAACTTCTGGACTGGAGAGATAGCCCCAGAAGAGTGAAAATTCTTGAAAAATGCAAATTTCCAAATGCTTTTCCAAAGGCTGACCTTTCTGTGTCAAGCACAGCAATAAACTCAGCACAAATCCCTGCTGTCCTCATTATTGGAAGCTGCCTTATAGTTATTGACAGATGTACAAATAATATTTGCTGAATGTTTCAAACTACAATGCTGCCAAAGAAGTGCTTACCAGATCTGTTTTTGCTGTTACAAGCCCAACTGATTAAATGTCTGCCTTTCCTGTCCTTTCCTGTTAAATACCATGTGGAAAAACAAGTCAACCCACAAGAGAGTATCAAGTCTGGCAATGTCTCTGTGCTTTTGAAATGAAACAGATAATAATATTTAATTTGGTTCAAAACATTCTTGGTTTTGCCAATCAGATCTGTTAATGTAAATACAAACAAACAGAAACTGTACCAAATGGAAGATTACTCTGTAATATACAGAAAATTGGCTGCATAAATTGACTTATAGGAAATTAGATTTGTCTACTGAAAAAAAATGGATGCTATAGTGGAAATGCTAAGCTAAAGCCTTTAATGGCATCTGACTTGTCTGATATTTATGACAAAAGATTTTAACTAAGAAAAAGTTTTCCTCATCTTCCTGATAGGCCTCTTCAGTTGCTAAAGGAAAATTGAGTACAGTGGGAACAGTTGCTGTTAGGAAACATGCACCTTGCTATATGCTGTATGGAGCAAGTGTGGGGGACATTGATGAACTGCATCTCCCAGTAGTCCTAGCCAGCAAAGCCAATGTGCTGGGATAGATGGGTGATGCAAACTAATAACATCTGAAAGGCCACACATTCTCCATCCTTGGTATGTACAATAGTGATGTAGATCCAAAGGCATCTTGCACAAAGGAAGTCCTGGGTCCCCCCCCCCCCCCCCCCGGATTTTCTCATTTCTCTTTAGTTGTCCCCCATTTCAGGCAACTCCTCAATTCTTAGGCATATTCTTTGCGGGGTCCAGGTTGTTATAGGAAGAGAGAGAGCCAGAGAAGTCTTAATAGATGAGATTCACTCATCTCTTGACTTAGAAACATAGACTCACAGAATTGAAAGAGGATCCAGTGCAATCCCCTTTGATCATGCGGGGGTACACAAAGCACTCCTGACTGATGGCCATCCGGTCTCTGCTTAAAAACCTCAAGAGGAGACACCACCAGACTCTAAGGAGGCAGCATATTCCACTGCCGCACAGCTCTCACTGTCAGAAAGTTATTTCTAATGTTTAGGAGGAATCTTTCTTTCTGAAATTTGAAACCATTGCTCCCTGCTAAAATCAGAGAATAATATCACCACACACAAGCTGAAAATCCTTACCTTAAGCTTCATAATCAATTAAATTTAGCATCAGTTTCCTAACTCATTAACTCAATCTCAGTTTCAAACCATTTCCTAAGCAAAATAGTTACTCCAAAGCTCAAAGACACAAATCTGTCCAGGAAGGATTTGCTGCATTTTACCTATTTCAAACATTCACTTTTTTTAAAAAGGTACTTTAAAATGTGTTCAAGATGCAGCTACCTTTCCCTTTCCCTTTTCCACAGCATCCTCCTGCCACTCTTCAGCTGCCCACTTGCAGAGTTCAAGTGATTTATTCTTCTTCAAAGAAGACTGAGACTCTCAGTAGACATGCCTTATACAGGAAGTCACAGCCTTCACTTTTCAACTATTGCAAAAGAAATTTACAAGCAGCTGAAAAGGAAGTGTCCAAAAAGAAAAAACAAAGCAGAGTATTTTGGCATCAAGAACTGACGTGGTGTCCCTTTAAGTCAAAAGGGGAGTAACCCATGCACGCAAGCAGTCCTTCCTTCTGAAACCACGGTTGGTGGTTGAAGCATGGAGGAATAGGGGTGTTGTTTTAGTGACTTGTGTTGGGAAAAGCATTCAATTCCGTTGTACAATGTACAGTGACAATAAAGCTATTCAATCTTTCTAAAAAAAAAAAAAAAAAGATGCAGCTACCGAAACATATTTAGGCCTTTTTTTAGTTCTAGGTCAGCCCCTTGACTTGTTCTCATGCAGCTTTGCAAAGACCTTAGCTTACATAAATAATCACCTTTGTTCTTTCTGTGTCTTACTTCTAATCTTCAATTTCAAAAATTCAGGGACACTCAAATTTTATACCCTACAGGGATTGAACTTATTTTTCCTCTCTAAAATTACTCCTTTTAACCTGCTATAAAGATAATGAAGGGAATGTTCCCTATGGCAAAAACTTTTGGAATGTAGTGATATTTGCTACATTGGTCCATGAGGATCTACATTAGCTATCATGCAAATAGCATACATTCTCATAAGGATAGGTTTTTAAAATTCCCCTTTAGCAGCTAATAGTGTGCAGGTATGAAAGTGGAAAAAGAGTATCCCCACAGTATAGGATATTATGGCTCCAGTGTCCATTACTTTCTTGGAAACATGTTTAGGACTATGAGTTTAATGAAGCTCTTCTAATGAATGCAAAAGTTAAGCCTTTAGGATTAGAGATAATGCAGGGGTAGTAAGCTGAAGTCCTCCTATTAAGTGCTGCCTAATTTTCAGTGGACTACCTAAGAGCTGCTGACAGAAGCCCTACCTGAACATATAGCCAACTTGCAAAGAAGCAGCTGACCATCAACCCCAGGTCTACAGTTTTGTTCTGATATTCGAGCACTGAATGACATGTTGGAGAGGAGAGATGATGTGTTTGCATTCTCCTTTTGGACATTACATATGTAAACACCAAGGGGCAACAGGTGCACTTACTCTATGCTTTACATTTGCAGTATAACAAATGGAAAAATGATGTCCAAACAGCCATCCAGAGTAACTTTATTTACTTCGTTTCTTGTACAATGATATCTGAACCAGCAAGGCATCTGTGACTGTCTTAGGCAAGACTCAAAATCACATAACACATATTAATTATGCTTGAACTAGCACAAAGGTGATCGTGAATTAGTGAAAAAGACTTACGATATTTATTTATTTAGTTATTTACTGTAGTTATATACTGCTTTTCTCACCCAGGAGGTGGGGGGGGGGGGGGGCTCAAGTTGGTTTACAACATACTAATGGCAAATATTCAAGGCCAACATAGTGTACACAAAGAAATCATAATAACTAATTACTACATATAACTATGAACTTAAAATCAATTAAAACCATTAAACATAAAACATACATAAAATTTAAATATTCAGACAAAGCATAAAATCATCCGAATATAAGCATTAAAATCCCATGATCCAGAAATCGTATACCATAGCTATTCCGAATTGTCATTGCACATGTTCCTTAATTATTCTTTTTGTACTTAAAACTATAAATGTCACCAAAGCTGCTTCCATCAAATATTGACTCAAAAGGATAGACATGTGTGATTTGACACAAGCAATAGTTTGCTTTAATCTATTTAATTAATTTCCCACTGTGTTGATTAAATCAAATGGTGATGTCAATCAAATCAATTCCAGTTCGAGATTATAATGCAACCAAATGTGGAAAGGCCAAGGATGAGGGGATTGAGGTAAATACATCTGCAAGGTGTTGCAAGTATTTCTGTTATTAAAGCAAGATGTTTTGCATACAGCATGAGCACAGCTTCCTTTTACCTACTCTAATAAGCTTCACTTTCTTCCAATATTTTAGCTGTACATCTTTCATCAAAGCCATCCAAAATGAATAGGGGACATCCAGAATGGATCGGAATGACATCATCCTAGTAAATCACTTACAACTGCAGAGTTTTGTTATATCTATTTTTATATTAATGCATTTTAAGGTAAAGGTAAAGGTTTCCCCTTGACATTAAGTCTAGTCGTGTCTGACTCTAGGAGGTGGTGCTTATCTCCACTTCTACGCCAAAGAGCTAGCGTGGTCCATAGACACCTTCAAGGTCATTTGGCTAGCATGACTGCATAGAGCGCTGTTACCTTCCCGCCAAGGTGGTACCTATTGATCTACTCATATGTGCATGTTTTCAGAATGCTAGGTTGGCAGAAGCTGGACCTAACAGTAGGAGCTCACCCCGCTCCCCGGATTCAAACCACTGACCTTTCATTCAGCAAGTTCAACAGCTCAGTGATTTAACTCGCTGCGCCACTGGGAGCTCATTTTAAAGGGGATCTAAATCATATGACAAAAGACTGTAATAAAAGGGAGCTGCAATCCTATACATCAGGGGTGAGAGTCATGAAGGTGCTGTTTCACTGAAAACCCCAGCGGAGCCTAGCCAGCAGAGCCAATGCTGAGGGATGCTCAGAGTTGCCAGTTGCATGATTCTCATCCCTACTGTACACAGAATCATAGAATCATGGAGTTGGAAGAGACCTCGTGGGCCATCCAATGCAACCCCCTGCCAAGAAGCAGGAAAATGGCATTTCAAAGTAAATCCCAATGAGCTTAATAGGACTCACGTCTGGGCATGAATGCACAGGATTGCATGGCAGCTCAATAAAACTAAGTATTTATAAGGTAAAAGTATATATGAATTAATTAGTTGTTAGAACTGTGTATCATACAGGACAATTAATGCATATTGCAGTATTTGTCACTTGCAGAAACAGCTCACACTTTGTCACACAAGACTTAAAAATTCTCCAACTTATTGTCATTAACGCCTACTTTTATTAAAACACATGCAGTTATAAAAAGCTGCAATAAAGCAGAACTTTGTCCTTGATGAAATATCAAAAAAGGGTATTATAATATTGAGAAACTGAACCATCAATCTCCTTGTCAGTATTGTGAAAGAATAGTTCTTAGGGGGGAAAATCATGCTGAAACAGACCGAAGAAGTATTTTGCATGCATTGTCACACGCGGTACAGGAAATGTCTGATGCCACACTACTGAAGTATGAGAAAAGAATGTTCCCTACCTGACTGATCCCAGTGGGAGGGATTTTATACGACTGAAGCTTCTGCTTGAGCAGTTCAGGATCACTGTGGCGGAATGGGCATCCTGAAAACAAAGAACACAAGCAAGCCCACTCACAAGGCTATTTACCCAGGCATTGATACAACATCACACTTGAGAAGATGGCTAAGCCATTAATCATTATCTTCACAGCTTATTAATGTATGTGTTTTTACAAACCCAACTGCCCATGTACACAATTGTTTGATTCTTTTTCTAAATGATTAGTTCACTGGACAATATCATGGCTCCCCGGGCTCAAGAACTTACACCGTGCATTAAAAGAAGCAGGCCAACGTTCTCATTCATTTAGGTGAAAAACATCCAGTGGCTCCCTTGTAAATATCAAAATTCAGCCCCCAAAGTGTGGCAGCTACACCAACAAAAAAGGCTGAAATAGTTTAGATATAGCAAACAAATGAAAAAGTAAAATATGTTCTTAAGTGGTGTTCAAACAGCTATGAAGGTTCACCACTGGACGGGTGAGCAAACAATGCTTCTTATACCATAGATCCACAGAGGATAAAGCCATCAATGGCTACTAGTCACAATAGCTGTATTTTAGTTCTAGTATCAGAAGCTATATACCTTTGAATACTTATTACTGCAAAAGGAGGAGAACGTTACTGCATTCCTGTTTGCTTATGGGCTTATCTATTTGGCCACTCTGGGAACCGAATCTTTGGTCTGATCCACTAAGACTCTTTCTTATATTCCTAAATTACACTAAAAGCATTTTGGTTCAATGTTTTCACTGGTACAAAAAAAGTAAAGGTTTACCCTTGACATTAAGTCTAGCCAATTCCGACTCTGGGGTGTGGTCCTCATCTCCATTTCTAAGCCAAAGAGCTAGCGTTGTCCATAGACACCTCCAAGGTCATGTGGCCAACATGACTGCATGGAGCGCTGTTACCTTCCCACAGAAGCGGTACCTATTGATCTACTCACATTTGCATGTTTTTGAACTACTAGGTTAGCAGAAGCTCAGACTAACAGAGGGAGTTTAAACCGCGGATACTTAAACCACACAAAAAATCATTACTTTGCTGGTAAAGTAATCATAAGCAATATAAAATTGAACTCATTAGATAGCTGTGGCTATGGAACTGTGTTTAAAATAAATGGAAATGAATGAACGCTTCCAACACTTTTTAAAAACAGTACTCTGGTTAAATGTATTCAAGTTATGCATTCCAGCATGAATGACAAATAGATATGAACAGTGATCAGGACAGTCCCTATGTGTGACACACAAAAAACACAATGAAGAACTGTTATTTGCCTTCTTTTCAGATGCCTCCCATACACTTACTTTATCCTAAACATAATTAACAAGTAAATTTTCAAAAACAGAACCCTACTTTAGGGCACTGGAATTAACTGATTGGGAATAAGTGGAGTAAACAAGCCACTATAATTGGCTGGCGACTTTCTATGGAGCAGGTCTCTCACCAGCTGCTGTCGAAGGGGAAATAGAATGAACATGTCTTGTAGTCTGAGTTAGTCTACCAATTCTAAGGTGTCATTCCTCCAAAAGAATTCCATAGCATTTTAGAGAATAGGGGCAAAACATTACTTTTTAATTATGCAACTTGAGGTTTCTATGCAACACAAACTTGTGAGTGCATTTTTGATATCAAATTCCTTCTTAAGAGAATGTCTGCAAGGGAATATCTGTTTTTATATACTGAGACTTGAGACGAGTCAGAGATGTGCACTTTTACCCCATTAGTATTTCATTCTAGAGAGATTTGTAAGATTTAAAATATTTAATATGATTCATGAGAGGAGTCAAGAAAAATCAAATGATGGATTGCCATCTGAGGGTGTGCAAGCTAAGAAAAAGTACTGAGGAACTTTGTTGTTTGTCTTGAGACATCTTAGGCGAGAGAGAAAAAGCGGAAAAGCAGCAGCAGAAGCAAGAAGACACAAGATGCACTGAAAAGCTCAGTGAAGTGCATATTGAACTGCTGCGGAATGAACCTCTCTTGCTTGACCTAGTTCTGTAATAAGACAAATCACTAGAAAAGTAACAGCACACTAGGTTTGACATTGATGGCTGGCATAAGCTGCAAAACTAACTTCTGCCAGTGTTACAACCAGCCAATCAGGGCGCTCCCAAAGCCTCTGGGTCCCCATGCACTGTGAACATGTCAGGTATAAGCACTCACCATGGTAATCCCCTTGGCCTGGTGGATTGGACATGATAATTTTCATGCAGCTAAAGGGAGTATAATCAGTTCTCTTGCCTTCTTTTCCATAGCTATGCCGAATGTTGTAAGCATATCCTTTGTCGAACTGAATAGTAAAAACATTCAAAAGAACAATTATTACTTTCTATTTTAATTGTACATGGCAAAGGATAAGGGAGATGTCTACAATTTAAGCAACTGGAGAAAAGGAAATATTGAGATGTGAACGCCTCGCATTTTATATCTTCTTGCTACAACAATTTGAAAGAAAATATTGAAACTATGATCGGCAATGATCGGTACTTGTTAGGCCCCATCTACACTGACCATTTAATGCAGTTCAAAGTTAGCTTCAAACTGTGGCAGCCAAAAAACAAAAGTGCGCAAAAGAAAGCTCTTAATGCACACCAGTGCTCTGTGGTTTGTGCCATCCCCACCCAGACCTCAAACTGGTTCCAAGATTTCCTGTGTAATCATCTGCACAGCAAAGCCACTTTCTTCAATACAGTTTTGAAACTACATTAAATGATCAGTGTAAGTTATCTATGAGTTGGAAATAACTGTAGAAACTTGGCACTGCAAATTCATTCACAAGTTTTCTACTATTACCACTCCTTCTCCTGGACTTGTTGAATAGAAACCAAGAAATCAAATATGATCAGTTTGAGAAAAACGTTTCAAGCACCATTAAGACCCATCATTTTGTGAGTAACACAACAAGGTTATGCATATCTGTAAAGAAGTAAATTCTACTGAGATCCACAGGATTCTTCCTAGTAAAGAGATCCAGGATAAGCAGCTTTAGGCCTCATTGGACTCTGTCTCAGCTAGAACAGACTCATTGAATCAACAGCATCAACACTTAGATATGATGCATTGATTCAGTGGATTTACTCTAGTTGGGACTAACTACTAGATTTAGGCCTAAGAGTTTTAAAGTCCACATCTATAAAAGTTAATGCTTCTGAAATGACTGAGAGAGTAACCAAACACTGTAATCAACTCAAACTCTGTGGGCAAACATCTGTCCCTTTATACCTTCTTCTCAAATTATAGAGCAATTGGCCTTAGAAGATTTCAGAAAGGTTTATTCCATTTGTTGAGTAATATTATCTATTCCAGTATATATATATATATATATATATATATAGTTCCTTTGACCACTGCGCTCCATGAGACTAAAGCCCCTTCTACACAGCCATATAAAATCCAGAATATCTGCTTTGAACTGGATTATATGTCAGTGTAGACTCATATAATCTAGTTCAAAACAGATGTGGGTTATCTGCTTTGATAATCTGGATTATATGACAAGGTAGAAAGGGCCCAAGACCCTTCATCAGGGTAAGCAAAATACAGTAAAACTTGCCAGCTACAACTCCAGGGGAAGATGGAAGCTGCAACATCTGAAGGACATTGCCCACTTCTGTCGTAAATGATGCACTAATTGAAATAGGTTAATGAAATAAAAGGAACATTCTTTTTTCATTCATTTAAGGTCCCTTCTACACTGCCATATACATCCAGATTATCAAAGTAGGTAATCCACATTATCTGCTTTGAACTGGATTATATGAGTTTACACTGCCATATAATCCAGTTCAAAGTAGATAATCTGGATTTTATATGGCAGTGTAGAAGGGGCCTTGGTCTCATAGAGCACAGTGGTCAAAGGAACTGGAGTGGAGAATATTAGTCAACAAGTGGAATAAACCTTTGTGGAATTGTCTAAGGCCAGTTGCTCTTCAATTATGTGAGTCTACACTTTCATATAATCCAGTTCAAAGCAGACAATCTTACTCTAGTGTAATTAACTGAAGGAAGTATGATTTGTACTTGGATCTTTTGAAAATGTAGCAGTTTACATTCTGCAACAGAACATGTTCTTTTCCAAAGCAAATTCATGTAAGAACAGAATGAACTTAACCATAGTAACGTTTCTAAAAATTGTTATACTAGTACTGAAGATCTATACAATCTAGTTCATCCAAGGATCAATTTATTCAGCTTTCTGGAATATAAACATCTCATATACAATAATCATATTGAACAGCTGAGGCTCCTACTTTCGGAAATTAGATGAATTCCAGATACACATGGCAGGAATTCAAATTAATACTGACAGAAATGCCTTTCTGTTTTAAACGGCAGCTCCTAAAATGTATGTTAAGAAGGAACAATCTGATATAACATTTGTTGCGAACCATTCAGTGTGGGATGTAGGTTTGTGCGCTTAGTTATACAAGATGGGAAAAATAGTATGTTTAAATTTTCATTACAGACTTGTTTGAAGTAATTGGGCATGGAATATAATGATACAATTGCAAGCTTTCAGAACATGCACTGATAAAAATTACAAAGAAATGTACACAATATTTCAGATATCTAGTGACAATGGGATTTGTCAGTGTAACTTTTGAGTACAAAAAGTGTTGCATTTAAGGAAATGCATAACATTTGGAATAACTTTTGACAGCCTTTTGAAATATACACATTAAGTAATCCATCATTATATAATGTAGTTTATTTGTCATTCAATTTCCTTTAGTAGTTTTCCCAAAAGAACATGCTTAAGAAGTGAATTACATAGAATTTAGCTCAAATGCTTGAATCGGGTGGTCTCATAAAAATGCTATAAAGATGCAAAATTCTAAGTTAGACTAGTTTCTCTTTAGATCATATAAAGTTAGACTGAATACATCACTGGCAGAGTAAGTAACCTTTAAACTTAACAGGAAATAGCCCGAAAAGGATAACATGCCATAGAATAAATGCATATGCAGGACTGCAGAGCTGCAGGAGATGTTTAAATGTTAAAATTCCACACAAAATTCCCCAAAGCTGAAATGACAGAATCTAGTGGACCTTGCATTGGATCAGGATCACTTGATTCAGGCACCTGAGCTAAAGCTTTACAAACTGAGGGAAATGTGGCATGGCAAAGTTTCCACTGTGTGCAAACACACCTCATACAAGGTTTTCTGTGGTTTCCTTGTGTCGTTTCTTTACTTGTTCCCTTCTCATGCTAATAATTCCGTACTAGATGTAATGCTGTACCTCCCTCCCTAAAACTAATGGAATAATAAAATCAAGCAATTTATAGGAAACATGGAGCCCTCGGTGGTGCAGTGGGTTAAACCCCTGTGCAGGCAGGACTGAAGACCGACAGGTCGCAGGTTCGAATCCGGGGAGAGGCGGATGAGCTCCCTCTGTCTGCTCCAGCTCCTCATATGGGGACATGAGAGAAGCCTCACACAAGGATGATAAAAACATCAAATCATCCGGGCATCCCTTGGGCAACGTCCTTGCAGACCCAGAAGTGACTTGCCCCAGAAGTGACTTGCAGTTTCTCAAGTCGCTCCTGACACGACAATAGATAGATAGATAGATAGATAGATAGATAGATAGGAAACAGGAAGCAAAAGAAAATGGTTGGAAAACCTAAAATCATATCTTTCCTGTTAGGCAAGGAGATAAGAAAAGCTGAAACACCGAAAGCAAAGCATGCATTAAGATAGATAGATATCCTTAAATTATTTAATGTATGCGGGATCAACTGGGCATAAAAGCCTTATATTTAATTGTTCACCAGACACTATCCATAGAATGGAATTAGTAGTAAGAAATTTTATATTAGGATTGTTCTGGATTTCAACTATTCAGCGTCACTTATTTTAATAAATATCTGTCATGCCCCCACAGACACTTCTGCTATTTTCCCTGAGTTGGGCTTCCCTTAGGACTTCATCAGTTGGTCGGCGACGCTCTCCTTAACGGAAGAGGTGGAGGCAGTCATTTTGTCTCACCTCATTTCTCTCCACTTTTCTGGTTTCCTGGTGATCCCACAGAGGGAAGCTTCCCTCCACTGCCCAGGCAACACAGGAGGCTTGTTGCCAGATCCAGGCTGCCTCCATGAGGGGAAGCCGTATGCACTATGCACATACCTCGCTTCCCTCCATGGAATGGCAGTGCCAACCTGGCGAAATGAGGCGGGGCGAGAGCCTGAGGCCTTGCCATTAAGGAGAGTGCATGCCAGCAGCTTCCGTTGCTGTCGCTGCGCATGTGATAAGGTCCTTAGTTAGAGGGTTAATTCTTTTACTGTATAGATTATGGGTGGGTCACAAAGTTAACTCTTTCATTTTAAGAACTCCCCTCCCACCAGAGGCGGAGCCTCATTGCCACTTCCAGCAGCTTCATTGGAGCCAGTTGAGCAGTAGAACATTTGGTATTACAAGCTAAAGAAACTTTGCCACACATGCATAGAAGACAAGGAAGAAGAGACATGAAAGAAGGCAAAGTTAGCAAAAGTTATAGTTGAGTCAAGCCTCCAACATTTTCGAAAGCCTTTTGGCTGTTTATCCCAGGAGGAGTTAGAATTTGGACTTTTTATTATTAATTCCTTGTGAATTGTTCTTCTGTATAAATCAGCTCTGCTCATGGTGAGATTGGGACACCTTCCAAGATAGTTTGCAGGGGTAGAACAGTATCATTTCACTTTCCCACACAATATACAATGCTGGTATCACAGGGCTTGTCCACATCAGCAAAATAATCCAACTGAAATTCAAATTTTTCTGTACCAGAGGTTAGATTCACCCTGTTAGTGCCACACCGACCTGTAATATACTGCATGGAATTGAGTGGATGTCTACACACCAAATTCAAACCAGCAGTTTTACTCTTCCTCCTCCTCCAAAATGATTTGTCACTGCCTATCTGTCAGGTCTACTTTCACTGCTTCTAATGTCTTCCTGCCAAAGTGCTTCACAGCAGAGCCATGCTTGGAGAAGATATCAGCAGACACCAGCAGAAAGGAAGAGTCAGGGACACCCCCCCCCCCCCCGCCGCCTTGTGTTCCACTGCTTCCCAGCAATAAAACAAAGGAGAAAGGAAGGAAATGGCAAATCACTTGGTAGGAAGAAACCTGTTTGGCCAGAAAGGTAACCAATGTGATGGATACAAGTAGAAAGGAAATTTCAGGGACCTCCCACCCCTCCACATTCTACTACTCGGTGCCAAAAATAAAGAGATCTCTAATTGCAGACAGCATAGACCCCAGCAAGTAGTAAAGACCATGTTTTTAAAATTGTGATGCGTTCCACCCAGCAATGGGTCCCGCCGAAACTATACCTAGAAACTATATCTAGATTATACACACAAAGCAAAACAAAGTAACAGACAGGATTTTCTTGCAAACTGCTGAGCCAGAATTGAGTTTTGGTATATTGCGTTAAAGTCTAAATATTGCTTTCACTGCTATATTAGTTCTACATCATGTGTCAAGATCAACACAGCTACAAAGTGAATATGCATATTTGCCCATGTAGATAGGCTTGACAAAGTGCCTCAGGGACTTCCTTTTGTTGAAGACTGCACTGTACCAGGAACATTACATTCACAAACGCATAGGATGCCTTAGAAGTACAATATAAAAAATCTAATCTGCCAGTATTTCTCTAGTTTACTTAACCTTGGTGTGCACCAATGATCTGATTAGTAATTTAAGGCCTGAGAAAAGAGAAATTTCAGAGGGAAATACACAGAGGCATGATTTAGTTTAATATGCATCTACATTAGCTACAGGGCATAATTAAAACTACATCACTCCTTTAAATCTACATAATTATGTCCCAAAGACATTCTCATTAGTATTTTTTACTTTGCAACTAAAGCAAAAGAGACCCCAGGTCTACAAGGTCAGACTTCTTTATTTTAACTGTAATACAATAAAACTGAAAGTAAAACAGAAGATATATAATACTGATGTTGGTCTTTATAAGAATATGAATTGCTCTGAACAATGCAATTCCTAATCACTCACTGAAAATGATCAAGCCATCAAAGTGCCACAAAAAAGAATGAAATCACTGATTAGTAAACAGGACTCATGCTGAAAATATGGATTAATTGCCTTAATTTATGCATTAATTTATAGTAACAGGACTGCGATCTTTATTCAAACCAATGTTCTTTAACCAGTAATTTGACTTTTAATTCAGTTAACAGATGGAATGTACTTATTCCAATAGCATATGACAATTTCTTGCATTAATAAGCATTATCCTGAGAGTAGTTCAGCAATATCATATAAGGCATGTAACAGACTTTCTGTTACAATGACCTATGCAATATGGTAGCAAGAAACTGGTACACAGAGTACCTATTGGGAAGGTGTATTCAAAGTCAATAGAGAAGAGAAATCCCCAATGTGAGCTATATCCACCACTTTCTAGGGAGAGGCAGGGAAGACATATGTTTGAAGTTGATTGGCCCTTGACTGCTCACAGTTCCTCCATTTATTAATATAGTAAACAGAGAGAAACATATAGAAGTTCTTATCTATATGAAGAAACACTAGACAGATCTATTATAGATTACTTTATATACAGCACCGATGAGGCAGTCTTGTAAGCAGGATGTTGTAGTTCAGCGTGTTGGTTGAGTTGCTACTCCTAGTAGCAGGGAGAATGGATCTACTTTGGAGTCAGAGAGAGAACAGCAGCGTCAGCACATTAGGGAAATCATTATGGCTCCAAGCGAGACTGACACGTTCCCAGGTTTCTCCCATTGTGAGATGGGGGATGGGGAAGTGAGCAGAGGTGTAAAGAGGGCTGCTCGGAAGCCAGAGTCTGAAGGGGAATTACAAAGGAAGCGTATTCGGGAAATACTTTGTGCACCAACAGAGGATGAAGATTTCCTTGGGTTTGAAAGGAGTTCTGGGACTGGGAGTGATATGGAAGAAGAGAAGGGGTTAGATTGGGCCCTTGTGCAAAACATAAGGGATATCTGTAACCAGCCCACCTCTAGTAAGGAATTTGGGGGGTTCACTGGGGATTGGCAGCCAGAGGACTCTTGGCAGGATCTGAACCCTGATAATCGTTGGCAGAGGTGGAGGGATGGGCATTCAGCTGCAGGTGTGGGAGCAGCTGAGAGTGATGACGAGAGGGAGGGGAGCTCATCAAGCTCCGAGGAAGAACTTTGAGATAAAAGTGGGTTCAGTTTGGACTACAAGTCGCAGAAGGCAAAGTGTCTTCATGGGACATAATTCTTTGTACTGCCAATTTTCCACCTTGGGTCCTGGGTTACAGCTTCGTGTGTTCCTGTACTCCTGTTTCCTCGGTGACTCCAGCATTCCAGCCTTGCTTCTCAACGGAATTGACTACAGACCGGTTTGACTACGATTTTGGACTTCTGGACTTTGTATGATTATACTTTTGTGACTGTAACAACTTTGAGTTTTGAAACTATGCTTTTCCAGCTTCAGAGACTGTGCTTTTGTCCTATTTTGTTTTTTCAGCAATTTGCTTCATCTTTGGTTTAATCTGGATTATTAGGTAGCACTATAATCCGGATTATATTTTTGTTACTCCTATTGACTTTATTTTGGTGCCAAATTGCTCCAGCGGGCCTTAGCACTGAAGTTAAGTGCTTTGTAGGTCCTTTTGTTTGCAATAAAGCTGTGTTTGAACCTTTTATCTGTGTCTGGCATTGTTTAAGGCTTCTGGGTCCTGACACAGGATGTGGAGTCCTCCTTTCAAGCAATCCAGAATGTATTTTCATGCTATCTTGTCAATGTCTATTCATGGAACTAGTGAGATGAGAAATCCACACAAAGTGGAACTTCTACACATCTGAAGGATGAGTATGTTACCTCTTAGTGGGACATCACACAGTAGGGTGCTCTAATGCGAAATGCAGCCTAAGTGGATTTCAATTTGTTCATTTCATAAGAGCTGATTAAAGTATTGGGGTTCTCCATATTACCCTGACAATTTCGAACGTAAATTAATAATCAACTGATGTAGCCACCGCTTTAAAAAATGATGGCTCTGGATGACTGACCAGTTCATATGATGGGAAAGTGTATGCCTTGATTCACCTGGACAAAGTCAACTAATCTGCTGTCTTCAAGACAATGAGCAGAAGGATGCAATAAGATCAAAGAAGAAATGAGTAAGTTGTATGAGAAGATGTGGCTTATAAGAGAAAAAGAAATAGAAGGTTAAAGAGAGAGCTTGGAGAAAGGGCTGTATTCTGAGCAAAAGAGAACTAGGAGAACCTATGGCACTTTGCCTTCATTTCTTCTGGGCCATGACATTTACACTTCTGTGGATTTCTCCACTTACCAAGGCAGAGAATTCAACCACATGCACACAATCCATTCAAATCTTCAATACTACAGTGACAAAATAACAAGCTGTGTCCATCAATCAGTGACCCTTGTAGTTAAAATGACAAGATTTTAATTCTCTATACTGTGCGTTTACAAGACTGACTCAGATTACTCTCATCCAATTCAAAATAGAAAAGCAGCTATCATTATTCCACTCTTGTGTTCCTTTCCTCTTCCGCTTCATTTAAGAGGCACTAGAACATAACAACATGCAATTTCCACAGTCAATGCCATAGCAGTTGTGTAGTGCACTTCCCTCTCTACCTTTCCAGAATGGTCCTCAAGAAACCTGGAAAACAGGAGGCAAAAGATGGTCTGATTATTTCAAGTTTGTCTTCTGCGTTAGAAGAAACATCAAGCAGAGAAGTGGCTATATTTGGGAGAGTGGTAAGCACTCCTTTCTCCAATGGTGAGAGCAGCCTATTTATTATCGTCTTTCTGCCTTTTTTGCCCTCGAGGGTTGGCTCCCTTATCCTATGCCTTCAAAGTTTACATGTGACTCTTTGCAGAGGATTTTATCAAAAGCTTTCTAAGTATGAATGACTACCAGATCATCCCTATTTCAAAAGCTTAAGGAATTCAAAAAGAACTGGTTCTTCATAAGGTGTTTTGCAAAAGCCATAGTAATTCTTCCTCTGGAAAATGTTTTCTCCTACATGCTTTCTCATCCTGTATTAAATAAGTTTGGTAGAATGTGATATAAAAGGCATGCAACTCCCCCCACCCACTCACACACACACTCACACACACACACACACACTCACTTCACCTTGGGATCATTCCCATAACAATTCTCTTACATGAAGAATTTTGCATTTAAGATCTTTAAGCATCCTGAAGTGTATACCATATAACAGTGGTTAAATCTGTGAGTCCTAGGCTTCATCCATTCTTTGGATGCCTTCATGAAAAAATGCAGGTCAGATATATATGCCTAGCCTTCCAATGAAGACAAAACAAAGAGAAAACTTGATTTCACAGAATCTAAACCTCAGGAGAGAAAAGGAACTCATAGATCTTACAAAACATTTTGAACAGCTATGTTATGCAACACAGAATTGCTATGATGTTCATGTGCAACAGGTGAAAAGGTTAAAACTAAGGCTTGAAAATTACTTCTAAATGAAGCTCACTACTGGTAGTCTGAGAATTTTCAGCCAAACTATTACTGTCAGCACAAGATTCAGTAGACGTATTGTTGTTCCTGAGTTTGTATAATACTTAGCAGAATCAAAAAGCCTAGATCATAGGCCACAATAGCCTATGGCCTGGCCTTTTTGATTCTATTAAGTATTTCTATGAACAACAGAATTGTGGAGCTTATAAAGATTAAGGCTTTCTTCTTGCACCTTAACTAAATGGGCACATTGATGCCCCTTCAATGTGTGTTGCATGCATACATGCATCCAAACACAAACACCTCTTTATTTCAAGTCGAAGAAGCAGCTTTTTAACCAACATATATAAAATTCAGTCCTTCAACTTGTATGAAAAAAAGTTATAATTCAAAGAATTATTTTAATATGCTGCAAAGGACATTTATAATAAGTTTTGAAATATTATTATTGTCTTCCATACTGTTATTTCAAGACTGCATTCTATATATTGCGTTAAGTTATTTAAATGTTCTGGGCTCTTGGGGGGATTGTTTGGGGGGGGGGGAGATCTTAACAATCACTTCCCTTATCAGATTTAATTAATCATTTTTTTCTCATGTTGTGAAGAAGAGTACTTAATAGTAGCTTTATATAGGCTACGGGAAACTATTGTACTAATTTCTATTGTTTTCAAAGGTTATGTATTTTTAGAAACGCGCTTACAGTTCCATTTGAAAAAGCATTCATCCAAAGAGCCCTCTCTTTATTACTGCATTAGAGAAAAAGTGATCATAGAAAAAATAATAATACCCTTCTGGGTGGGAGAATGTTCACATTGTCTGCATAGTCCTCCCTGGAAACTGCAGGATTAAGGCAAATATAATAAGCAGAATTTCTAAGCTTGTCAAGTTAATCCAAATTTGTCCCACTTCACCATCAACAATATGTCTAGACTAGGGTAAATGTGTAATTGTGTGCCTTCAAGGTGTTTCTGACCTATGGTGACCTTAAGGCAGGCCAGGCACTTGGGCCCTCCAGGTGTTTTGGACTTTAACTCCCACAATTCCTAACAGACTACCAGCTGTTAGGAATTGTGGGAGTTGAAGTCCAAAACACCTGGAGGACCCAAGTTTGCCTATGCCTGCCATAAAGTAAAACCAACATGAGGTTTTCTTGAGATTTTCCAGATCCTACCACAGCACAATGTACTTGAATTATATTATATGGTCATGTTTGTAAAAGAAAGGACTAAAAAGCATGTCAATAGATTCAAAGGAAAAAACGCACTCCAATTTTCTATTATATTAATCAGTGCCGTGCAGAGCATGTGTCACATCTCTGGCTCAAACAACTAGTGATATCTAACGTGAAATAAATAACTAAAAGCCATAAAAATAGTGGTACCAGTTATTTTGGTTTAGAATGAAGAAAGGTTTTCAACAAAAGAACATTCTCTAAAAAGCCAAAATAATGCTTTATGAAAATCAGATCCTGATTTTCAACCCGCTGAGCCATCGCGGCTCCTTGATGTAATATTACTTGAGCTTATTCACCAAATTCACAGCATATCACTTATTAATCTTAAATCTTTTACATGCTGGAAAAAAAATGATGCACAACAAAATCAGAAAGTCCCAAAGCCTCTTGCACACACAAAATGGAACAGCAGAGTTTGGCAAATAAGCTAAATTGTATGGCTAACAAATGGAAGGAAACGATTTGTGATGTGTGTGTGTCTGTGTTAAGGAAGGGGAAATCTCATTGCATAAAGAGAAGGGCAGTCACATGATGTTGGGACACCATCTATTTTAGAATGTGGTCCCTACAGTGATTTTTCACAAATACACACCAAGATGCATTTCAATACATTGGGGTTTTTCCCCCTCTTTGGAAGAGTTGCTTATGATAGAAATGAATTAAATTATATAAGCATACAAGGAGAGAAGAGGTGTGAGTCCTGATTCCCAGTTTTCAGTTTCAAAGACCAAATGAACAAAAGGTTGTGATGGTGACGATGGGAACCTCTTATGAGAGACGCATGTAAAAACAGAGGTTTTGGAGTAGATGCTGATGCTTTAATCTATACCAGTTGTCCATAATGTATATAAATAACACCTGTGAACTATGTAAGCATTCAAAATACAACTACTGACAACTGAAGAGGGCTCCTAACCAAGAACTTACCTTATCTGCATCTAATTTGCCTTTGATGAATTCCGCTTTCCAGAACTGCAAAGCTTGTTCCAATGTTAAGCCAATGCCCTTTAGAAACAGCCCATACTGCATACGGCCTCCATGACGGAGATGGTGGTTCTCACGCAAAGCTTTGTGCAGCTGGCGCATGCAGGGGGGAAAGGATTTCACGGAAAGCTGCAACAGGAAATCTCGTATTAAAGGTTGTACTGTGTTCATTGCTTAAATTAATTTAGAAAGGTGAACAGAATAAGATGAAAATGTATGCAGAAGTTATGGACAAATTTATTTTATAGCCTCAATGAGATTCTAAGCTTTTTAATCAAGTATGTCTTTCTGTACAAGACACAAGATCAAACAGAACAACAGAGTGTGTTTATTTTTTTTAAAATCCATTCATAAATTCTAGCTCAAAGTGTCCACCAATATAGCTAATTACACGTTTATTATATAGATTTTATTAAAATTGCAGGTTTCCCCAAATAAAGTGAATTCTAAGATGGTCGCTGTTGCATTCTGCCTTCTAGTTGTTTTTCACTTATGGTAAATTATTACCAGGTTTTCTTGACAAGCTTTGTTCAAAGGGGGTTTGCCATAGTTTTTCTCTGAGGCAGAGAAAGTGTAACCTGCTCACAGTCACCCAATGGGATTTCAGCAGAAATATGAACTCTAGTCTCCAGAGTCTTATGCCAACTCGAACCGCTACAGCATGTTGGCTTAGATTAAGTTCTGCATATTAACATCAATTCTCTAAGCCTCTCTTTAAAATTAAAAATGAAGATGTCATTGAAACAAGCATAATCAACAAAGTGTTGTCGAAGGCTTTCATGGCTGGATTCACTGGGTTGCTGTGAGTTTTCCGGACTGTGTGGCCATGTTCCAGAAGCATTCTCTCCTGATGTTTCGCCCACATCTATGACAGGCATCATCAGAGTTTGAGGGGTGTGTTGGAAACTAGGCAAGTGTGGTTTATATATCTGTAGAATGTCCAGGGTGGGAGAAAGAACTCCTGTCTGCTTGAGGCTAGTATGAATGTTGCAACTGGCCACCTTGATTACCCTTGCAGCTTCAAAACCTGACTGACTGCTGCCCGTGGAAATCTTTTGTTGGGAGTTGTTAGCTGGCCCTGATTGATTGTTTGGAATTCTCCAACTTTTTGAGTGTTGTTCTTTATTTACTGTCCTGATTTTAGAGTTTTTTTTAATTCTGGTAGCCGGATTTCGTTCAGTTCTTTCTCCCATCCTGGATATTCCACAGATAAATAAACCTTACTTGCCTAGGTTCCAACAGACCCCTCAACCTCTGAGGATGCCTGCCATAGATGTGGGTGAAACGTCAGGAGAGAATGCTTCTGGAACATGGCTATAAAGCCCAGAAAACCCACAGCAACCCAATAATCAACAAACATTGCATCTCAGGTCCAATACAACCAGATATATATACTGAGTTGTTGTTTCCTCCTCCTCCTCCTCATCATCATCATCTAAATAAGAAATCTCCAGCTTCCATGAAACAATTATAAGAGCATCTGCATGTGCCTTTAAATTGCCTATACACTTATGGAGCAACATGAATTGCATAAGGTTGTCTTAAACAGGAATAGCCAGGTGGTTAAGTCATTGGCCACTAAAAATAATTTGAGAGATGAAAAGGTATCAAAGGCCTAGATGTTACTTGTCTGTGGAAAAGACAGGGCCTTTCTGTCTTGGATATCTTAAAAATTTCCCAACAATGGTATGGCAACTGGGCTAAAATAGCTTTGAACACTCTTAAATGGTACCTCAAATGTGTATTAATATTTCCATTTTCCACTTTGTTGTATTTCTATTTTACTAACTGTCTAAACAAGTACATTTCTATACCATGTTTTAAAGACAATGTGAATTTTATATAGTCTGCTACTGTTGAGACATTATAAGTAATGGATTAAAAGCTGATAAGACTTGTAGACCCAATCCATTATTGTTTTCCATTTGTACATAGATGTCATTACCTGAATGCAAAACTCAAGGAATGCATAATGCGATTCAAAAGTGTGAAACACTTACGGCATCAATCTGTTCCAGTGAAATTTTCCCAATATTTTTTTCGATGCTGTAATCTGGACCAACATATGCATGGCTGTAGCGACGAGAAGGTATTTAAAAAGGAAGTTATTTGTGGCAAATATAATTTTCAGAATTTCAAAAGAAAACCTTGCTGTTACTATGGGAACATAGTAACAGCAACATCTGTTTTGTTATGTTTTGTTTCAATGACTCTTAGAAGCAATAATTCAATGTAAGAAATTAGCAATTTTAATTAAAACACGTGGAAGTTGGATTTATTTTTATCCCTTCAGTTTTTGAGAACGGATGGACAGGGAAGGGAAAAAACCCTTTAACTAAGACATTTCTAACTTTTTACCATACATATATTCTGGGCCATTTATTTGAAATGCATTTCTTTTTTGAAATATGTTCAAAATCACATCCTAAGCTGAATATTATATTTTAAGTATGAGCAAAATATCAGACATGTAACAAGGCATATCAAAGTAGTTGTTCAAAGAAACCATTTCTAGTACCTCAGGTATAGATCTCATAGGTTTTTTTATTAAAGGAACCACTAGAAGAAGTGTGTCTTCTTTAATTTATCAGAGAATGGTGACAACTTTTCTGAAATATTATAGAGCACTATGAGAAGACAACCCAAGGGAATACATAATAAAATCATGATTGTGGCTTTAAAAGAGTTCTGAGCAAAGGAGAATATTCCACAGGAATTTCAAGTAGTGAGGACATTTTTCAAGGACAAATATATGGTAAAGATAACTTGAGGGGGAAACTTGAAGCTTTGACTGAAAAGGCAGTTTTATGACAACAGCATTACTAATTCATCAGATGCAACATGCTCATTATAGGATAGCATTTCCATAAATGTTACTACTGCTTGAGTATCTCTTATCACAAGTGTTTCAGATTTGGGGGGATTTCAGAATACTTGTCTAGTTAAAGGTAAAAGTTTGCCCTGGACATTAAGTCTAATGGTGTCCAACTCTGGGTGTGGGGGTGCTCATATCCATTTCTAAATCAAAGAGCCAGCGTTGTCTGTAGATGCCTCTAAGGTCATGTGGCTGATATTACCGCATAGAGCACTGTTTCAAACTACTAGGTTGGCAGATGCTGGGGCTAACATCAGGAGCTCATCCCTACTCCCTGGATTTGAACTGCCAACTTTTCCGTCAGCAAGTTCAGCAATGTAACCTGCTGCACCACCAGGGGCTCAAAATACCTGTGTATGCATATACATTTATAACAAGATTTCCTGGAGATGGTACCCAGGTCTAAACATAAAATTCATTTCTGTTTCATATATACCTTATACACATACACAATATTTTTAAATAATTTTGCTTGTGCATGGAGCAAACTGTCAGAAAGCAAAGTTGTCACAATTTCAGGTCCCATATGGACAATTTTGAATTTTGCAATTCCAGATAATGGCCAAAACACAGTTTGCAAAATTATCTTCAGACTCCTTAATTCTATGAATGAAGAGGAGAAGAGTGATGAGACCAGAAGAGTGCAGTCTGTGGCTTACTGATGCAGCAATGTGCAGCACTTATGGTGTGAGAAACCTTCATAGCACTGAAAAAGTACTGGGGCAGAGAAACACTTTCTGCACTCAACTGCTGGTATCAGAGGAAGAGCTCTAACGAAGGGAGTAGAAAGTTGAGCTCTTCAGATAACCCAGAACCAAATTGCTGAGACAATTCTGCCTTGACTGAGGCCAGATAAAGAAAGTGGAGCTGCTTATAATGAAGATAGGAGTCACCCCAGCTTTAAAAACAAGATAACTTTCTTTTGTGGCCTGAAAGCAATCCCAACAGTGGAACTGATAAGACTATTTGCGGGGGGGGGGGGGGGGGGGAGAGAGAGAGAGCTGGAATAACAGGGAAGTTTCTAATATTTGGTCTGGGAAGGTAGAGAAATGCTGGCTGGGAGCAGCATCAACATATACAACCGTTTCCTTCCTGCTGAGCTGCCCAGTACAGAGAAATATATGTACTGTATCTTGTCATGGGAAACTGTATACTGATGTTACCTGAGGTGACTGAGCAGAGGCTGGAGTCTCTCATCGGTTTGTATAATGGGAAGCGAGCGTGCTGTAATCTGAGGAGGAGAATGGGACAAAATGTGAGTTGTTCTAGACCAGGTATACAGATATATAAAATAGGTATTAAAGACTAAACATTTACTGAGGATCAATCAGCATTTGCAAGGCTTGCTTTACATGCTGATTTTCTCTTTTCATGAAGTACAGCTGAAGCATTTTCTGCAAAGTGCACATTGTGGTTAACAGATTTGTATAAATGAGTGGCACTCAAACCTTTTACTGTTCCAAATTTTTCATGACCCCAAACTATGGGGACCTCATTTGGGTCAGGTCCCACACTGTAAGAAGCAGTGGTATAGACCAACACAATATTTCAATATTTTTTAAATTTCATAATATGAATGATGCAGTCGCTAATAACCCAAGTCATGTTGTATTAACTAGCACAGGCAGCTTTGATGACTGCAGGACTTCGCTGCCTTTTACCTTCTATCTCACCTGCTGAATCCAGTTTCTAGAAATCGATGACTTGTCTCTTCTGTCATCAATATCTTTGCAATCTCCATATGTTTATCATTCTTTGGCTCTTCTCTATTACATGCATCTTTACATCAGCATGACACACAAACCTCTAACTTTTCATTAAAATTTATCCTTAAATCATTCCAAATATTAACCTATTCATGCATTATATTCCATGTACCTGAAGCTCTGCTTATGGCAAATAGTGCTGACTCCTTCCTGTGCTAAACATGCTCTGGTTGAATTCATTTTTTGTCTCTCATGCTGTTTGTTCTGCCTTCTCAGGCAAGTCAGGAAGCAACAGGAAAAGCAGGCAATAGAAAAATCATTCTCCATTGCTTTCTCATTTTAAATTGTTTAAATTCATTTTATTTGTACACCAATATCCTGTGATATAACTGTTTTAATCAATAAAATAAATTGTTCGTGAAAAATCTATTATGATCTGACAATAGTAATAATAATTTGCAAGATATGAAAAGGCACCAGAAGTCTAGAAGTTATTCATTTGTGTAAAAGACAGGAGAAAAAAAGCCATTGTCACCAATGTGACACAAACTCAAGAGAGTTTGCATTTAAAGTTCCATATATGGAATAAATAAAGCACTGGAGATTGTAGCACTCTCAAATTTAGCTTTTCCAAGAGATGAAAAAATCCCACATAAGAACTACAGGAAGCCCATGCAAGGAGCTGCACATGACATTATGGACTTCTGAAACCAGACCCGCACTGTAGATAACCTGGACCCAAACCATGTAGGGCTTGAAAGATCAAAACCAACACTTTTGTACTTTTCCCAGAAATTAATTGGCAGTCAGTGGAGTGACTTTAGTATGGATATAATATATTTTAAAAAATATAGGATACCCCTCCTACCCACCCAACCCCCAAAAAACCCTGGAAAAGAAAAACTGCCTATGTAGCTCCATGCAACATAGTCATCTACATAAGCTAAAACGTTATTTCTTATAATTAAATCCAATGCCACTGATTTTTTTTAAAAGATACATCTTTAAAAAAAACATTTCATGCTTAAAATTTAATCTGCTATCCTTAGTGAAAGATTAATATAAAATACAAATACTTAGAAAATGAATTTGCACACTGCAACAAATCTATTAAAATCTCTACTGGTCACAACTCAAAAGACCAGAGAAAATCGTTTGATTGATTGATTTTTAGTGCAAGCATTTCATGCTTTTTGGTGCAAGCTGATAGTGTTTGATTAATAACCAGACAAGCAAAGGACAAGCCTGAACAGCAGTCACTGTCTTTTTCAACTGACAGTTTCATATTTGATTATGCATTTTGTTCCAAAGAGGGGCAAGCACAGCATGTTGGAATAATTTCCCTACATTTCACCTTGCTCACAGCAAGATAATATGCATGCTCTATCAGGTGGGTCAGGTCAGTTTTGTGGGTCACATGAAGGTTCATCACATAATCACCAAATCTTGACATACAGTTGCATTTTGTTAAAGTCTATGTAATGAATTACAATTATTTGGCATGCTAGCTTAACAAATTGTCACATACATCTACAGTCTAAAGAAACTCAGGCATGATTCCACTCAGCATAAGAAACATCCCATTCTTTCACATAATTTCCCACTGTACCAAGGCCTGTGCCAGTAGCACATAATACATCAAATAGAGATACACAATAAAGAGATTTAAGGCAAAGATAATTGAAACTGCTTCCCCACCAAATACCTCTCTCCAAGAACTTGGAACGTTTGGCATTTGAACCTGACTGACCAAGAACAGGATTTGGGGAAATAAACAGAGGATGAAAAGAGGAGAGGGCTCAGCAATAAACCCATATGACCTACTTGGTGCTTGAAGGACCTCATCCCATGCTGGCTTGAGAACGTCTTCTCTCTGTTTCCCTGAGCTGCTGCCACCAAGTCCCACAACGCAAGGTCACTTCTAGTGGAACTCTGTGGCAGCATCGAAGGGGAGCAGAGGAAAGACTGCGTTTTCAGAAGACTGATTCTGTTTAAATCCCAACTGCAGAAGCTGCAGAGAAGTCAAGGAAAGGTGGGGAAGGGCACAGAATTATGTGGGGTGACTAGCCATGCTGGAAAACTGGGAAAGATGGGAGATAACGGGGTAATACTGTTCTCTGAGCCTTCCCCTGCTTTCCCGCTGCTCAAGGGATGAGGTCCTAAGTGAGCCACCTACCTCCTATTGTTGCCAGATGCAAGCGAGCTTCATGTTGGAAAGAGTCAAAATTTATCCTTACATTGACCAGGTAACCCTATGCAGTCCTTTTCTCTCTGAATCAAATTACATGGCATGTTAATGTATGGAGTATAGCACCACTCCTGGTCTAGAACAGAGCTTCTTAAACTTTTTCTACTTACAACTTCTTTCGGCCCCAATTTTCTTTATGCAACCCCGTGCATATACGTATGTAAAATAGGTATAAAAAAAACAAATTTACT
The DNA here is from genome assembly GCF_037176765.1 of Anolis sagrei. Classification (NCBI taxonomy): domain Eukaryota; kingdom Metazoa; phylum Chordata; class Lepidosauria; order Squamata; family Anolidae; genus Anolis; species Anolis sagrei. Next base: position 118,559,953 of record NC_090021.1, read on the forward strand.
GGTAATAAATCAGCATTTGCAAAGTTTGCTAATCATGCTGAATTTTCTTTTGTGAAATGCAATGGAATCATTTTCTGCCGGATCCAATATAAACACTGCACATTGTTGCTAAATGTCTAGATGGAGTTCAAAAACCTTTTACTGCTGCCAGTTTTTTGTGACCTCAACACTGAGCTAAGAGGGCCCTATTTGGGTTGGAACCCACAGTTTAAGAAGCAGTGCTCCAGAATAAGCATAAACAACTCAATTTGAAGACCAGTATGCATGGTAAGGAAGAGGGGCCGACCAAGGGCAAGATGGATGGCATCCTTGAAGTGACTGGACTGACCTTGAAGGAGCTGGGGGTGGTGACAGCCGACAGGGAGCTCTGGCGTGGGCTGGTCCATGAGGTCACAAAAAGTCAGAGATGACTGAACGAATGAACAACAACATGCATGGTAAGGAGGAAGGTCTGGATTTGCCTTCCACCTGCTTTTTATTAAAAATTTCTATTCTCATACAAGCAGGGATGGAAACAAACAAATGAAAGGAAAACTCTTTAGCTGTGATGTCAGCCTCCATCAGTGCTGAAAAGCTGAAAAAGTGATTAGGTATGTATATATGTAATAACTGACGCAAAGGGCATCTATCTATGTACCCTGAACACTTGGTGGAAGGGTGATATAAAACTTGATAAACTTTTATCCTCCACAGGAAATTAGAAAAAGTTGTGGACAAGAAAGTCGAGAAAGGAAAGGAAGCTAAACATTTCCTGTGGGAGAGATAAAGCAGGGTGAAAACAGTAATAATAATAGTAGTAATCTCTTTTAAGAATGCTTAACTAGCTTTTTTAGTGCCCCCAAAGTTGTATTTCACAACAAAACATAAATTCAATTTTCACAGGTTTTCCCATTTTTGACTAAAGCTACAGTGATACCTGCTTACGTAGAAGTCTCACTAAATGCAGTAGTTCTGCATAAACAAGCAGAGGATTGCATTCTTGAAATTGGATCACTTTGAATCACATTCTATTGTGATCTTAAAATGCTATCTATGTTAGAAAACTGAATTTTTTCAGCTCAGGTTTACATTTTGAAAAACACACTTTAGCCCAGTAGTTAATATGCATTTCCAAATAGGTCACATCAAGTGTGATTGTATGGTATGTACTATCAAGAAATGATTGATCAAGGAACAACCGTTTTGCTAATGTTGTAGCAAATGTCACAATGTAAATGTTATGCAACCAGGGAAATCAATATTAGCCCCGTGTTTGCATGCTGGTAGGCTGCCATAAGTAGACAGCTGACATTTCAATGCTGATCAATTTTGAAAAAGTTTGGTTTTAACCTTTAGCATGTTGCAGTTCTTAAGAAATAGTCAAAATAAGCAATTGCAGTTCCTGAAAATTAGCACTATGTATATTCTCTCAAGACATTTGTTAAAACTAAAAAAAAAACACTTAACACAAGAATTTCATATTGAGAATTAGCTTGTTTTCTTGTTATTAGCTGGTCATTGTCATTTATGTTTAAAGGAAATTAGATGCCAATAGATTTAACACTAACAAAACAATCTACAATGTGTTTATTGACAGCCCTATCTTTCTTTAACTTCCCCTGTCATTAAGGTGACTTTTTTTAAAGAGCCCAGATGGATTGAAAGCAGACCTAAAGAAGGAACTTTGCATTTCTTGCTTCTCATGGGTCCAGGGTCCAAAAGAGGTGCTCACAGAATTCGAAGCCAAGTATTCCAGATATCATGCATTAATTTTATTTATTATAATTTTATACTATTTCATAAAAAATAACTAATAAATCATGCCACCATAATAAGGAAGCTGGAATTGTGTTTGTTTTTCTCACATAGTGTAAGGTGAGCAACAGGACCCCAGCAGATGTTTTTGGTCTACAGCTCCAAACTACCTTTGTCAGCAATGACAACAGTGAAGAACTCTGAATGCAATCTAAAACAGGCCTGCACAACCTATGGCTCTCCAGTTTTGGGACTTCAAATCCCAGAAGCCTCAGTCACCATGCCCAATGGTCAGGAATTCTGGGAGCTGAAGTCCCAAACAGCTGGCTGAGGCAAATCTCTCTGAGGCAAAAGGCAAAATTTTGCCTCTGCACACAGCTCTCATCATGTAAATCTGTGCTTCTTCTGAATCTCATCCAACTTGACCAAAATGTGCGAAAAATGAAGTAGAACCTACCATTTATTTCAGACACGTAGGACCAAAGCTATTCCATACATGTAAGATCAAAGTGTTGAAAGTGTTATGTATGAAAAGGCAAGGAAAAGTACTAGAACACAATTAATTAACATCACCTGGGTAATCATGCTTCACAAAATGTCTATATCACTGTTCACAATTTAAGAGAAGTAAGACCTTTCATAAAACAAAGAAGGGATTTTCAGGAATGTGTATGTGTGTTTACATTTGAGTCAATATACCTGTCCAATATGAGAGTGTTTTTTTCTCATTACACTCAAAACCCAAATATTAAGAATTCTGGGTAATAGTTATGGAGACAGGAATTGAATTTGTCAGGTTTAAATTTCCTCACGACAAATAAAATACACCCGCCAAGACTAAAAGCACATCTTGCCTCAGGAATCCATACATTTCGAGGTTCATAATACATTTTGGAAAAGCAAAAGTGCATAAAACAAATGCAGACATTAGAAAAAAAGAGTAAGATAGGAAAAATCCACTTGAATTTGGTTTGGTAAATCGGAAGTTGCATTTACACATAAATGCATCACAAAAATGTACTGAAAATGTGATCAAAATATTCTGAACACAAAACAAGGTTTGTAATAGGAATGCCTATGAATTTCCAAGACACATGTCAAGAGCAAGAAATACATATTTTCACATAAACTTACTCAAATGGAAGTCTAGAAATTTTAGTCAAAAATCAAATGTAAAAAACCTGGGTCAACTTATCCATGAGTCGATGTGAGTAAGGTACATCAACTCTGATTACAAGAGGAGTGAAAAGAAGAGCTTAGAAAAGTTTCCCTACCAATTTGATGTTTAGATGCTGCTTATTCAGCTTGACCAAATTGCTTCTGGAGGCCTATAGAACCTTTCCTATAATATGGAGAGGTACACAGATAGAGGGAAACAATTTTCCATAAACATCCTCCAGACACTGTCTTCAGTTTAGTCTTGATTTTTTTTCTGGTGTTTATAGGTAGCAGTTTTCTGTATGCACACTACAAATTGCATTCCAGGCTTCAAAAAGAGAGAGAGAGAAAGCTTCGCAAGTCACATACACACATTTCGATTAAATACATGTGGTTCATACCATATGAGTGAAATTATTATGAAAGTAACTTTAACAATGATAAATTCTGACAATTGAAATTACAATTAGCAGCTACCTTAGACTAACAATTTCTTTGAAATACACCAAAGAAACTACCTATTGCAACCTTTCTTTCCTCAACCTCAAGCATTAAAAGCAAATTAAGTTTTCATACTGTGCTGCAATTAATGAAAGCCTTCTATTCAATCTGTAACCTTACCAAGGACACAAAAGATTCAAAACTTATAATGTAATATGTGTTTAACTTTTTGATGAAAAATAATTCGAAAGACAGCATTTTCCTAAGCACTTCATATATATAAAAAATAGGAAGGCATAATGCCAACCTAAAGTTAAACACTTAATGTCTAAGAATAGCAAGGGAAAAAAGTTTTGTGTGGTTAACATCTTGGAAATTAGCTTGACGAAGTTCCATATTTGAGGAAATAAAAGCGGGAATAGACATATTTCAAGGGAAAGCAATGAACAGGCCTTTAGTGGCACATGGAAAACAGTTTTGAATAGAGTCCAACATGTTAAAAACAGTTCTCTTGTTTGGGAGACCTTTTGAATTGCAATTACAATTTGGTGTTTGTAAGCTATTACTTTGATTAAAGGGGAGCCCTTCAGAGACTTATCCTTCTCCTCTCTTTCCCCCGTACTTTCTGATAAATTGAACTATTTATCACAGATAAATTGAACTATTCATCAATGATAAAATTGAACTACATGGGGATACTCTACCTTTTGAGTTGCTATACACAATATAAAATGGGTTATTCCAAGAACTGCTTAGCTAGTTCTGCAACTCATGGAACCTGCAAACTACTTTGTCTCTGGAAGTTCCTCATATAACATGGCAAACCTTTGTTTTAATAAGAAAGGGCATAAGTGATTTGTAGTATGGTTTGGGAACTTATCATATAAAGCAGTGGTTTTCAACCTGTGGGCCTCAACCAAGCGGTGGGCTGCGAGAACAAAAATCTGGTCCGCGAACCTCCTTCTTCTTTATTTTGTCTCCACTCCTTTCTGCAGAGCTAACCAGCCCCGCCCCTTTTGGTGCTAATGTTGGTGTTCTGGAACAGCTGTTCCAGGAGCTCCAGATTTATTTGCTGTGTTTATATGTTTGTGTGCAAACCCATGCTTGGGATTTTGCAGCAGGGGGTTTCCTGTTATAATTTGCATTTATAGGGTAAGCCACCTGTCAGTTATAGTTAGGATCCCTGGTCCCGCCCCCTTTTTTGCCTTTTGGAGGGAAGGGGCCTATTTTCAGTCACACAAGGAAGCCAGTCTATAGGACGCAGATCAGCTAGTCCCGTAGGAAAGGCTTCATTCCTCAAAACTTTCCGGGGAAATAGAAATAGCCATCCGGGGATCATCCAAAGGTGATCCGGGGTCCATCCAGCGACCATCCAGGGGTCATCCAGTGACCATCCAGTTCCAGGGAAACAGAAGGAAAAAGTCCCAAAGGCTCTGGCTGAGAGCTCACAGCCTCACAGCACCAGAAGGGAAAACAGCCCTGAAGTTTCCACAGGACATCACTGCAGAACCACAGAATTCCAGCTAAACATCTTCTAGCTTCGTCTGGTAGGTTACTCGGTTTCTAGACGCATTTGGGGATCGGCAGTTTTACCCAGACCAGCGAGGCCTAGGTGATGGACGGCTTGGGAGGGATTATAAAGAGTTCTTCCTTATGAGATAGTACAGTCAAACCAAGTTAGTGCCAGTCTCTTAAAGATAGTAAAGCCGTGAAGTTTTGTTTGAAGATTTGTTCCTTAATAAAGACTTTGTTGTACTTTTAAAGACTCTAAAGCCCATTACTTCTGGAAGTCTCTAACAATCTCTCTTCGGGCACCCCGGCTTCCCACTGAGTTTAAAGTCTGCGTTCTATAGAATAAAGACATTTTGTTCGGACCCAGTGGCGACAGAACAGTTGGAGAGTGGCCCATGGTCAAAGTGGCCCCTAGACAAAGTGGTCCCTGTTCAAGTGGGCCCTGGTCAAGTGGACCCTGATCAAAAGAAGGATGGGAACCACTGATATAAAGGATGCATGGGAGTGTTTGCATCTCCTGGGTCTTTGGAAGATGGGATCTTTCAATTTGAGTGCCTCAACTTGCTGTGAAGAAATCAGTCAATTTAAAATGTTGATCGACTATTCTGTCAAACCCCTTATTTAAATATAAGAACTTCAACCTTACGCAATCTATGGTCTTTATCTGCAGTCAAGAATCACTGAGTTCTAAAATCTCCTAGTAACAAACCTGCCTGCTTAAGACATGTCAAGCTTCAGTGTCACTGAAGTACTTCCACAATCTTTCAGAATAAGATTGCCAGTGGCTACTGTATGACAGTACGAGAAGCAATAGGGCTCTAAATGACAATTTCTAGGAAACACAAGCAACTGGCTGTGCTTTGTCTTGCTCCTGGGTTTTTCACAAGCATTCATTACTGTGAGAATGCTATGCTCAAAAGCATTCTCCACTTCAACTCTTTTTACATGAATAATGAAGCAATTACATTTTGTTTCATGAAAGAAGTGCTTGATTCATAGTCCAGGTAGATCTGCAGACCTTCGTAAGCACCCTGTGTTCCACCTCTATAATAAATGACTTGAATACAGGGCTTACTTCCTGTAGGCGAAAGGACTCAGAAAGATGCACAGATATATCATAGCAGAGAAGGGAATAGAACAGAGTTCACCGATGGGTGTAACATGTCAGGGGTTCAGATCAGCATGAAATTCCCTGTTGTACAGTGGAAGGGACTCTTCATTTCTGCTAGAGAGCCAAATACCTTCTTGTAGTGAAGTGGCCTCCTCGGGAACAAAAACAACACAGAGACACAAAGCTGTTTGTTCCAACCAGAAGGTTTTTCTTTCTTAAGTTGCAGGCAACAGTAGAAATATTAACATGATATGTACAAACTCTCTCTCCCTCCCTCTCCTATTTACCATCCACCAACCTCCAACTCTCATCAAACTAACACAGGGTTACTACGACCTATATACCGTACTATAGTTTCAGCACTAGTCACCACACCACAATTACAATGACACATGTGGTTGAGTCTGAGACACTGACCCTGTTATTACTTAAAGAAAGGATATGCAACTAATAAATCCTGACATAACACATACAGCCATTTTTACAGTTGTATGGCTACACCACTTTTACAGAGATCTTTTCATGTGAAATGGTCTTCTTACCAAACACTTAAGAAATCTGTATCAATTTCTTCACTTCTGTTGTTATGTTTTTGTTTTTGTTGTTTTTATTATGCTATGCGGGAATCTTTTTCTAGGTCATACAGCACGGCTCTATGGTATTCTTAGGCTAAAAGTCCTTCATTTCAAAAGGGTTCCCTCCCTATTATCTGCTGTTTTGCATATCTGGAAACATATCACCTGTGGGCAGATGGATCATGCTGTATCAACACAGCTCATTACACAATGGAGGACCTTCTTGCAGCAACACCAGAGGCACTCCAAGTGGCCAGCTACTGGTCAAAGGACATTTAATCAACTACCAAGCTTGCAAATGTTGTGTTTTGTCTGTTTGTTTGTTTTGTTCTGTTAGAAATGTAATACAATTGTCTGGTTGCCCCTGACACGATAAATAAATACTGTTCCAGAAATGATTTCAATAGTATTCCATTAAAAAAAGCCTTGCAACCCATTGATTAAGATTATATCTGTAGTCTTACAACAGGTTTGAGAGTTATCCAGTACTTTTCCAAAACTTCAGTATTTTTTGTACTGAACTTACGCCTTGTGTGATGTACAGTGAAGTAACAAAAATTTGCATTTAATTGATTGAAATAAGGCTGAATAAATCTTCACCTTTATGTGACAAGCAGTCAAGACTGACAAGCGATGGTAGGCAGGTAAAAGTAAATGAATAGAAATTTGAATTGCCCTTGCCATTTATCTTGGTCTTAGATGTCGTAAATCCAGTTAGGGGGAGAGTCATTCTGAATTTCACTATTCAAGCACTAAATGAAACTGTCTCCTTCAAAATGATAGTTCCACTACAGCAGTGATACATATCCTCGTTTTAATTAACCTAATGGTCTATTCACCCACCACACTTGGAGGCCTATTTCATTACCCTAAATTAACAATTTCTTCCCATTAAACATCAGATAAAAGATACCAATTGCATGCTTGGTTTACAATACATTTAATCAGCAACATTCTTTTGCTTAGTGGTAGCAATGCACTTTAAAAAAATTCAAATAACTAGAATGCATGATGACCAGACTACTAATAAGCAAGGGAAGTTTTAAATGAGAGGAGGCAGGTATACCCAAAATAGTCCTGCACTGGTTAATCCAATATTTTCCTAAACCCTTTGTCAAAATTAGAATTGAATAGTGTTATGCTTTTAACAGAAACAACCAATGGCATAATAAATGTGTCATTCGGACTACCTATTGCTCTTGAATAGTTATTTATGAATAACAACCAATTCATTATTTTCTCAAAACAAGTACATGAAATTTTTATTGGGTTTCAGTTTCTCACAGTATTATGCCAACATCAGTTTGGCAAACAGAAAAAGAAAGTAAATAAAAAAGAAGCAAAATAAAAGCATGGGCCATTCATTTAAAACTGTCAAAACACACACAAAAAAGTTCCCATTACAAAAAAGATTAAATAATGCCATAGAAGTAATTATGGAGGCAGAATTTGTAAATCACAGATGTAACTCTGATTATGTCCAAGTTATAAGACTCAACAGAGTGCTAACTCATTTGGTAAAGCTCAAGAAATTATTATAATGAACCAGAAGGCTAGTTATCTCATTTCAGTAGGACACAATTGGGCAGGAATTTTGTGGTTTTTGGAAGCAAATAAAAGAAATCAGACTGAGAATTAATATTGCCATCCCTTTTCATTTCATTTATTATTTACATACTTCAAGGAATGGCCATTATTTTGTTGTAAAGAATGAATGATATTGAATATAGTTTTAGTTTTACCATAATACACATCACTGAGGACAAGAAAGGTAGCCCCCTTCCTGCTCTATAAAATCCACACTGAACTGGATTATATGGCAGTGTGGACTCAGATAATCCAGTTCAAAGCAGATATTGTGGATTATCTGCCTTGATATTCTGGGTTATATGGCTGTGTGGAGAGGCGCCAAGTCATTCACTGAGAAAGTGTGTCTCCCAGGGCCACAGGCTAGGGAATGCAAGAGGTAGGGTGCTATGAGACTCGTGTCCTACTTGCAGGCTTTCCATGTTTAACCACAGTGAAACGGAATATTGGACAAGACAGGCCTTTGGATTCTTCCAGCTGGTTACGTCTATTTTACAACACTTTAGGCTTGTTATTCATAAAGTATTTCCTAAGAAACCTACTGTAACCAATTCACTAGCACACAAAGATCTATTTGCCAAGAGATGTGAAGCAAGCTCCATTTCCCTTCACCTACCAAGAAGCAGCCCAAATATTATTTCATATGGCCGTTGGTCTTTAGCTCCAAGGCTTCATTTGATTTTTTTAAACTAGTTTCTAATCTGTTAAAAGAATGTTTTTAGTTTTGTTGTTGTTGTGCATTGCTTTGGGGGTCCCTTATGAACAGAAAAGTGATGACTAACTACTTTCAATAAATATTGTTCAGCACAATCCTTGGCATGTTTCCTCACATTAAGTTCAGCTGCATTAAAATAGACTTCCTGCTAACTAGACAACGAAGACTGCAGTCCTAAATATTTTAAAAGGTTGACTGAGAATGCAGCACTTCATCTCTATCAAGTCCAGTTTGTTTGAGTGTCTGAAGAATGCTTCATCCTCAAGATAAAACATCCCAGTCATAGTAGGACTGTTTGTTTTGCAACCACGGGTTTGTGTGTGCGTGTATATATGTACATGTGTCACAAAACTGATAGTGCTGTCTGCACCCTTAAGTGAAGTCAAAAGACGCATCAGATCTGTTGGGAATACTCAGGATGTACTATATCTAGGTCCTTCTAGGAAATAACACTCAGGGACAAACATAAACATTTCTTTTTGTTAAATAAAGCCATTCACCTTGAAAATAACAGAAAATGTGCACGTCCTTGAAACCACACATTATTCACTTATACTGGAAGTACATACTCAACAGCAGAACCAAGTGGCAGCTTGTAATGGTCCAAAACTAATAACAGTTTGATATCAATTTACAGGGGACACACAATTGGGGCTTTGGAAATACCACGTCTCTGGGTCTAGGAAAAAAGGACCCCATTGATTACACTGGCCAACACACATTTTGATGCCTCAAATGTTGCCCGTTTCTGGGTAAATTTGATTTGCTGATTTTATTTATTTATTTACTGCATTTATATACTGCTTTTCTCAACCCTGGGGGGATTCAAAGCGGTGTACATCAAGTAACGGCAAGATTCAATGCCAACATATATATTTATTTATTTGCTTTATTTGCTTTATTTTTATACCGCATTTTTCAGCCTAATTCGGCGACTCAATGCGGTTTATACAAACCAAAGCATAATAACTAAAACAACTATATAACTATATATTTATATAACTATAAATGAAACCATTAAAATCATATTAAACATTCCAAAAACAACATCAGTTTTCTCTATCAGCTCTAGATTTTGAAATACAGAGCATGCCATCAACCATCTCCTTACCCACAGAGAATCGTGATAACCATATCTAAGAAACCAAAGATTATGTGGTCTATCCAGTGTAATTTTCCGAGCCAACTCCCAAATAACCCGAAAGCAGACCTAAAACTGAGAAGCCAATGAAAAAAATGTTGATGTGCTGTGTTATGGAATGTGGAAGATTTGCAGTTGAGGGCTTTTCCAGTACAAATAACTCTCTCCTAAAAGTAGTTTCCAATATCATGATCAACCTCTGAATGCCAGACAGAAGACTACACGTAGGATTTTATGTTTGTAGAAAATGATCTATTTGACCACTCATTTTTGTAGGAAATACCTTATTAGATATATCATTTTAAAATGATTTTCCCCCAGTGCAAAGGATAAATTGGGGCAACATAAATTGGTTGGACAACTTTTAAGAGTCCAAAGGATACCATTCTGAACTTGCCACTCGTAGTACAATCCTCTCCAATTAACAGAGGTAACTTCAAGGTATTCCTCTCTAAAACAAGCAGTCACCTTGTTTACATTGTGTTAGCGTTTCAGTAATCCAGAACTACACTCCCACAATTCTTTTTATGTTCTTCTTGAACCACAATTCCTCTGTGTATGCATGTGTACACAAAAATGTTGAGGATTGGAGGCTTTAGCTGGGTTCCTACTGTATAGCAAAGAGTCAAGAGCCCTGCTGGGGTATGCCACCATTTTAATATATCTGAAATGACATTTTTGCTCACAAGCACTCGTCTGAGTATGGCTATACCTAGATCAATCTTCTGAAGACCTCGGTGAGCAATGGAATGCCTCAGCTTAATGTAACTTACTAAACCAAATGCATAACAGTCAGTGGACATGCTCTAACAGGGGAGGAGGCAGAGGCCTGAGGAAGGGGAGGAGGAAGAGGCCACCCTCTTTCCATTGCAGTGTACCTCTGCTCCCAGGACAACCACTTCAGTAGCCAGTGGGGAAGGGGGGAGGATGAGGCTCATGCAGGAGGAGGAAGAGGCATGAGGAGGAGACCACCTTCCTGACATAGCAGGGTAAGAGAAGGGGCTCCATGCAGCAAGCCTCCACCTCTACTCCCATGGTGCCCACTCTCGCTTGTGTGTGTGGCCATGCATGCGTGCCTGGCTCCCAATGCTTTAACGGCTGGCTGTTTCCCCACACGAAGGAAGGGGAGTGGCCATGGGGGTCTTTGTGGACATGCACTGTTTCTCCCTGTAGGAATTTTGGGTGTAAAAGTCCTTTCTTTCCCTCCCCCCCCCCCACTTTTTTTTTTAAGTGAAGGATATACATTGGCCTGATAGATGTATTGTGTCCAAATTTGGTGTCAATTTGTACAGTGGTTTTTGAGTTACGTTAATTCCACAATCGAACATTACATTTATATTTATATAGATTTAAGTGGCAGCAGCCTCTCATTCGGTATTATGTACAAAGCATTCTATAAAGCCATTTTCAATAGTGTGTCTGTTTTCAATAATGTAAATCCCTAAAAATAAAAGAAGAAATCCCTTGAACACCTCCCATGTTGGCCTTAATATGTTTGTATTTAGCCAGATCAAGTGCACACTGCATGGTAAATCACTGAACCAATGTTGTGTAAAATATAGCTGAAGTGCTTCAATTTACATGACATTAGATGCAAAACAAGATGATATAAAGGTATATAAACAGCAATCCTTTAAGCAGAGTTTGATTTAAAACAAAATTGACTTGGATAGAGAATACACAATAAAGTGTGCTGTGGGAATAAGCAGGCTGGCTTCATTTTAAGAAGGCATCTCCACCTTTCTTTGATCTCGCTAGGAAGATACTGAACTGACAATTTCCCAGACAGTTAATAAAATCTATACACTATATGCATCTGCAAAATTTGCTTAAAGAACATGACTCCGAAAAGTTGAAGAAGTAATGGCAAAAAGAAAAGAAGTTTCAAACCTAAGTAGCATGGTAAACAAACATAGGAAAAGCAAAAGTAATTGTGCTTATCATAAGAAAATCTACAGAATCCACATCAGTGTCATGCCTGGATAAAGGCAACCAAAAGGGCATGAAATGAATCAAACATCCAAGATCTTCAGATTTCTATGCATGAAATTACAAAAAGTTGGTGGGGTGAATGAGGTGGAGAGATTTGATTGTAAAATGCTTGAATATCTTGAGGGGAAAAGAGAGGTCTAACTTCAAAAAAAACTGTAATAGATGATATAACTGCTTCACCTGGATTAAACCCCAGGAGTGCTGAATTTTTTTTTCAAAATTACAAAAAAGCAGGCTCTGAACTCAGAATTGTGCGAAGATTACTGTAAACAGCACTGAAGCAACAAGCCCTCAGAGTTCATAGGGTTGCTATAGTCAACAGGCAACTTGGAATTATATGCACATACACACACAATCTTCAAAACACTGCTGAATAGAATAAGGTAGTAGCAAGTTACTTCTAGTTCAAAGAGATTTGGAGACTGGAACACAAATAACTTCAGTACCACGCCTGACACTGCAGTTGTAGTGATCTACTTGGGAAAAAGTCTCACTGGGTTCAATAGGGCTTGCTCTAATTTATTTATTTACAATATTTATATTCTGCCTTTCTCACCCTGAAGGGGACTCAGAGTGGATCACAGAACACATATATGGCAAACATTCAATGTTGTTATATGATGACAAGGCAGACAACTGTACGTAGATAGAGGTATATAGGCTTTTTCCCATCTTTGGCATCTTGGAAGCTGTGCTCAGTTCCGGCCATGGAGGGGTGATGTCACTCCATCTTCCCTGCTGAAGAGCTTTTGGGCATAAACTTCCTCCTTGATCAAATTGCCAGCATTTTTCTGGCATTTCCTTATGGGTGCCTTAAATACCTCCCTGTTTAAAACAGTGCCTATTTATTTATTCACATTGCTGTTTTTGAACTGCTAGCTAGGAAGCTGGCTAAAAGGCCAGGAGCTCACCCCAACCCAGGCTTTGAACTGTCAACCTTTCAGTTGGCAAGATTTACTGCAGATGGTGGTTAACTTGATGTGCTAAAGCCCAGCCTCTAAGGCAATAGTCTTAATTTTCTCAAACCTGATGCAACCACTCCAACAGCCAAGAAAATGAACTGATAACATCATGTCAACCAGATAAGAGTTGGCAGCTCAGTAGAATAAAAGAAACGTGATATATGCAAAATTTTGTTATAAGCAAAGAAACTGAAAAACAGCCCTCAATATGATATCAGCTGAATAAAAATATTTTGTGTTAATACTGACATGCAATTCTTGTTCACTTATTTGGTCCATTTATAACAGGATTGATGGTGAAATATTCAATAGAAATTCCAGAGTCTATTTTTAGTTTGATTCTCTACTTTTGGAATATTTCCTATGGGAAATTACCAAAGTGACTGTTCATATCCCTGGATTTGCTTCTAGGATCATTAAGAGCATCTGTCTTCTACTGATGTGGACTGCTATTACATCATAGTTCACATCCACATAGTTTCAATGCTAGTACCATTTTGAGCAGTTTTATTTGAGCAAATCAGCAAGACTTAATACTAAGTTCAGATTTCACAACTAAAGCAATGAAATGCTGTGCCTAAACCAATAAAAACCAGCAACTGTTTCATCACAAACCAAAGTACTTCGTTCTTTAACAACCTGCCATCTGTGAATACTTTCACCCTTTAAAAATAGATGGTTAATTCAAATGAATCCATTAGAAATTGCAATAGGTTGTACACAACAGATGGCTTGTTTATACAACAGTTCCGGGGAACATATTTATTAACAGCTACTTTTAAGTTGTTACCTGAGCCTATGGCCTAAGAATATATGCAATGAACCCTATTGTTGCTTTCTTATCATTTTTAATGGGGGGGGGGGGGGATTATGAGAACCTAGAAAATATTATTACAAACTTTAAAATATCACAAATATGTATCATGACAAACTCTAATTCAGCCAAAATGTAAAAAAAACAAACAAAAAAAAACATTTCTCCAAATGTTGACTACTGATAAACCAGTAACAGGACATGTTCCACTTTATAATGATATATTATGAATTTGCTAAAGTGTGAAAAACTGAAAAAATGCTAATAGTAGAAAGGGGATTCTTCTCCTGAATAGGAACAATGAATAAGGGAAAATACACAGCTGCATGGAGATGGCTAAGCCCAGATTCCCACTTCTCTACCTGGATAAACAAGCAACAGAAAGGGAAGGCAGCTGATACAGAATGACATCAGCAAAGTGACCAACCTGTCAACAGCCTTGCATTTGCCTTATGTTGGCTTTGGTGGCTTCACATCCATTATCACCTGCCAATATAAAGAGTTACCTTGTTCTCAAATACTGGATTAATCAACCTGGTAGCTCAATAACCCACTGCCATGATGACAAGGTGTGAACAGGCATTGTTCACACAGCAAAGGTCAATGCCTGATATGCTTGCTATAAAAAAAGAGGAAATGATCTGGCAATCGAGTACATGCTGAGATTAAACAAGGCCAGGAGTACACTTCACCTGACACTAGCATACCAGAATGCAGCATTTGGGCATGTCCATTCCCGCTGGTTCCACATAAGGTGGACCAAAGTTACCCCAAACAGTCCAGCAAACATAGATGCTTATCCCCATATTATGGTCCCATACAACAACATTTCATAGCCATAGCAGCAATTGCCAAGTCAAAAAAGACTTTTGTTCAATGTATCACAGCCAACTACTGTATACAGACTTCTGCTGTATCAAATATTAAGCCTCCTGTAAGGAAGTAAAATGCAGTAGGCCCTTGATATCCATTGGGGCTTGGTTCCAGAGCCCGTCATGAATACCAAAATACATAGATGCTCAGGTCCCATTAAATAGTGTTGTAAAATGGTGTGTAAAAAGTAAAGGCTTCCCCTTGACATTAAATCTAGTCGTGTCCGACTCCAGGGGTTGGTGCTCATCTCCATTTCTAAGCCAAAGAGCCGGTGTTGTCCATAGACACCTCCAAGGTCATGTGGCCGGCATGACTGCATGGAGTGCTGTTAACTTCCTGCTGGAGCAGTACCTATTGATCTACTCACATTTATATGTTTTCGAACTGCTAGGTTGGCAGACGCTGGGGCTAACAGCTGGAGCTCGCCTGCTCCCAGATTCAAACCACCGACCTTTCAGTCAGCAAGTTCAGCAGCTCAGCGGTTTAACCTGCTACACCAAATGGCGTATCTTACATAAAATGGCAAAATCAAGGTTTGCTTTATGGAAATTTCTTCTGAATATTTTGAGGTCATGGATACAGAATCTGCAGAGACAGAGTACATGGATATGGAAAGCTGACAATAATCCTAAATTTCTTTACCAATATTGGTATCTACCTACCTCCTGCAAAGGATCATTACCTTGTTGCAGTGCTAGACTTTGAACACCTCAATAACGCGAAACTGTGAAGGGACACCCAAGACGGGAAGGTCATGGCAGAGAAGTCACACTAAATAAGATCTCTGGGGAAGGTAATGGCAACCCACCCCAGTATTCTTGCCATGAAAACTACATTGATTAGTACAACCAGACATAATGAGAAGACAGGAAAGCTTGGAGAAGAAAATGATGCTGGGGGAAGAGGAAGAGGGGCTATCCAAGGGCAAGATGGATAGATGGTATCCTTGAAGTGACTGGCTTGACCTTGAAAGAGCTAGAGGTGGTGACAGCAGGCATGGATCTCTGACATGGGCTGGTCCATGAGGTCACGAAGAGTTGGAAGAGACTGAACGAATAAACAACAAAATTGGCATCTACTGAGGCAAGGGTGAGGCAACTTATTTTATAGGGAGAAATGCCCCCTGTTGAGACCTCTGTGGGCCAAATGGGACTGGGGCATGGCCATGTCCCTGACAGCACTGGACATCTGAGAGATGCTGTGACAGGAGAAGCTGGGCAATCACTGCTCAGGGGATGCTATAAAAGAGAACTGAGAGGGAAAGAAAGAAAAATTGAGGATTGTCTCTGTCAGAAAGCAGATACGGGAAATATGTCCTAGAGATAGAAAAATGTTGGCACATAGGGTGCATCTACACTACAGTATTAATGCAATTTGACATGACTTTAACTGTTATGGCTCAATGATATGGAATCCTGGGAGTTGTAGTTGATGAGGCACCAGCACTTTCGGGCAGAGAGGTCTTATAAAGCTACAACTGCTGTGATTCCATAGCACTGAACCATGGCAGTTCAAGTTGTGTCTAACCACATTAATTCTACAATGCAGTTGAACCATAGATAAAGGGAAATGCCCTAGAGAAAATACAGTACAGCGATATGGGAAAGATGGCCTAAAGATAGGAAAGGAGTGCAGAGAGATAGGGAAAACATGTAATAGAGGTAGAACAGTCAGCAAGGGTGAAGAACTGAATAGAAATTTGGTGAGCTGAGAAGGATTAAATAGTTCAGTGGTTGATATTAGATCTAATTTCGAAATTAATAAAGCTCTACTTGTCTATTATTTTTTACAACAGTATCTGGCCATTCCTGTTAACTTTTGTTAGAGAGTCTAGCCACTATTACCATACTGCTTTGAAACCTGGGCATTCAGGATCAAAGTTGAGTCTAGGAGAACACCCAAGCTGTGAATCTAAGTCTTCACAGAAGTATAACTCCATTCAGCACATGCAGAGTCCCCGTTCCCTCATCTGCCTCTGTTTCATCTAGATTAAGTTTCAATTTGCTTGGGCTCATGCTGTCTATTACTGAAAACAAATAGCACCTAGACAGCTTCCTCAGAATCAGATGGAAGGGAGAGTGGTCAGCACACTGAACCCCAAAACTCTCTCAGCAGTATCATGTAAGTATTTAACACTAAACAGCATGGGGAACAAAACTGACTCATAGTCCAGTGCATTAAACAACGTCACCACCTTCTGATTTTGCTTCTCTAGGAAATACTTTAAACATTGCCGAGAGTGTCCCAAATCCGATTTCAGAGTGGCAGTCCAGAAGGATATCATAGTCAATGCATTGCAAGCTACTGAGAGGTCCACCAGAACCAACAGGGATACATTTCCTCTGTCACACTAAAAGCTCCCACTAAATGCTTAGATTTTTTCTTGTGTTGTAGGCTTCCAATAGTAGTATTCATATCAGCTCTGAATTTCTGTTTACTGAAAGAAGCAAAAGAAGCAATATATGCAAGTACAACACCTCAATGAATTTTCAATCAACTTTAGTCACCAGGCCTGTCACTTAAAAACCTATGTGCGTCACAACAATGTAATTTAACTTTACTCAAAAATATCCCTTTCTCTCCCCAACTGACAGACACACATAAAATCCAGGCAAAATTACAACAAAGGTATCTAAACATCCTTAGCTGACAGTTTAGACAAGACTTCATCATGCTGTACACTTCAGGGGTTTTTTTTTGTGTTTGTGTGTGTGTGTGTGTCAGGAGCGACATGAGAAACTGCAAGTCACTTCTGGTGTGAGAGAATTGGCCGTCTGCAAGGACACCAGGGGACGTCCAGATGTTTTGATGTTTTACCATCCTTGTGGGAGGCTTCTCTCATGTCCCCATATGGGGAGCTGGAGCTGACAGAGGGAGCTCAACCCGCTCTTCCCAGATTCAAACTGCCAGCACAAGGGTTTAACCCATTGCACCACTCCAGAGGTATTGACTTCCAGCCATTCTTGACCACTGGCTATTATGGGTGCTAAGATGGAGGACATGATAAAAAACAAAGCTGTCTGTGCAACAAAGCATACATGACTGGAGCTCAACACAAAACTGGAAAGCAACAGAGGTTCCTCAAGCTGAATTATGACATTGTGCATATACTTCTGAAGCATTCTACATCTGCAGAGTAAATTTTCCCAACATGGATCCGAATCACAGCTGATATCAGTTGAAGGGATTTAAAAGAAAAATAAGAAATGACCACAGATACTCCTGAAGCGGTATTCTATAAAAATACAGTTCTCTTCCAGGCCTATTTTGACTTTGTTCTGACATATGCACTTACAGCAGCATATCTTGGGAAATGGCCTTGCAAGAAATAATATTTATGCACTCCATTGCACAGTGAATGAAATTGTTAAAAATATTTCACAAAAATAGTTCAAGTACCTTGAACTCCCAAGCAATGCCAAACATCTTTTAACTGCTCCATAGTATCAAACAAATGTGAAAAAATAATAAATGGCAGAGAAATAATAGGAAGACATTAAATGAAATTATATGAAAATGAAAGCACTATTCTGCTGCACTTCAGTATGAAGCATCCAGAGGACAAAGTCATTTTAATCATGTTTTATACTGCACTGTCAAAGTTATTGCCTTACTAACCTTGTATATGCATATTATAAAAATCATCCATTTATGTTACAGTGAATTACTTTGGGTTAGCACTCAGAACTCAATATCTGAAACAAATCTCAAGTGACAAGACCCTCATTAATCATAATTTTCAGATATTAATGCCACAACATAAAGCCTTCTTCTTCGCAGTTTGAAACTTCAGGTGATCAAATATTATTGAACACCATCTGCACAAAATTGCATACCACTACTCTCCGTTCCAAACAGAATTTACTGACAGTAGCTAAAAAGATAAATGGTGCTTATAGATTGACACAGTGGGCAAGAGGTGAGTCCTTAAAAAAACATTGTTCCATATGGAAAAAATACATTTCCACATCTAAGGAAACATGTATACTGTCTTGTCTTATTAAGATGTACACAGAACATGTGCACCTCACAACTCTAATCTTCACAATTGCTCGATCGTCAGCAGAAAGGTATCTTCTTCGTCTCAAACCATGCATGAAAAAGGAAACTGGGTCTTTTGCTGCACAATGCAAATGAAACTATCCTCTTTCCACACCATATCCCAGGTTATCTTGTAATATAAACATATGGAGCAACAGAGTAAGGATGAGGGAGATCCAGTTAACGGATACATTTAGAAAATGGGAAGGACGTCCTAAGTCTGATTTTTATAAAAAGATTTTAAAATAATGTTTAGAGAGTATCCAACATCATTATGTATTATGTAAGATGATTGGTACAGTTACTAGGAGCTGTTGGAAAGGCTGCAATAAGAGACATACCTGCCGAAATATAAGGTGGGATTGATCCTGTGAAATTATGGGTAAGGCAATACGAATTCCAACATTAAAATCAGGTATATATTGCCAATTACACCCCAAGCACTATCATTTGGATTACTGTCTTAATGGGTTCTTTATATTAAATGCATATTTTAATTCAATGAGACTTGAGGACTTCAGAGTAATTAAAGAAATATTTATTTATTTTAAAAGAAGATTTATTTATTTCCAGAATTTCTACCCTGTCTCTTCTCTACCCCCGAAGGGGAACTCAGGACCGCTTAAATTAAGCAATGATTCGATACCGCTTCATTTTTAAAAATTACAATAATACAACACAATTAAAATACATAAATCATTAAATAAAACAGTACATAAACATTAATTAAAACAATAATATAATATTATCACCTGTATCATCATTCCAGTCAATTTCCAACCAAAGTGCTAATTAAGTCTGCTGTCTGAAAGCCTGTTCCCACAACCATTTAGACATCTTCTTGACCTTCAAAAGTGTGCCAAGGCATTTTAGCATGTTGTAAGGTGTTATAAGATATGGTATAGAGAATGGTTATACATTTAATTTTTATATATATTTCTATTTTTCTTTTTGTTTCTTTGTGAATGAATTGTTTTAAATGAAAGATTTTCTCTTGTACAAAGCAGTAGCTCCTCTCAGACCCTTCAGGCCAGGCTTTGAAGCAAGAGACAAAAGTGCAGGTTTGCAAATTGTTTCCCCTTCTCTCGTTTTCAAATATGCTGACAGATAACATCCCCAACGCAGAGAAGATGGAAAGTCAGAATTCCCCTGTCAACCACACCTTTACAAAATGTCAAGCTGGAAAACAGAATTCGTGCTCCTTTTAAAAATAGGAGGCACTGCTCATTTTTACTAAAATAGTCAACTACTCGCTTTTTTTAAGCATTGAGGATAATTTTTTTTGAAAGGGGAATATAATTCCAAGGATTGCTGTGAGTTTCCACGATGTATGGCTATTTTCCAGAAGCATTCTCTTCTGATGTTTCACTCACATCTATAGCAGGCATCCGCAGAGGTTATGAGGTATATTGGAAACTAAGCAAGAGAGGTTTATATATCTGTGCTTGCTTTCTTGCTTAGTGTCCAACAGACCTCACAACTTCTGAGGATGCCTGCCATAGATGTGGATGAAATGTCAAGAGAGAATGCTTCCGGAAAATGGCCATACAGCCCAGAAAACTCACAGTAACCCAATGATTCTGGCCATGAAAGCCTTCAACAACACCCGGTATTCCTAGATGGTCTCCTATCCAAGTACTAACCAGGACCGGCCCTGCTTAGTATCCAAGATCAGACGAGATTGGGCGTGTTTAAAATGGTATGGCCATAAACCCTTCAACAACACATTAATTCCAAGGACTTGAGCAGATGCTAAAACCATCCTATCTCCTCTCAACTTTGAAAAAAAGTGGGAATTCATCCTGTCTCTTGTAAGGTGATGCCCATCAGAAGGCGATTGAGCACTTATCATGGTGACCAAAACTTGCAAACCTGAGTTTAACCATACATTCCAAAATGCCTGTCTTATCATTGTTCTTTGTGGCACAGGTTTGGTGACCAAAACATATTGTGCTCTGGTCTCATTTTGGAACTCAGAATAAAGATTTTATCACTATAGTTAAACATTTTTAGTTGAATTTTCACAATATGAGTTGGAGACTTTACAGATTTTAATCTCAAACTTGAAAATGTCAGTGTCAAGCTACAAGTGTGAATAAACTTACCTTGCCATGGCTAAATAAATCTTCAAGAAAATAAATGCCTTAGTACTTGTGTATTATGTGTTAGTCTGTACATAATCTTAAAGTGTGATTTCTATAGTTCTCAAGTACAGCTTTGCTGGATAAGACTGCCAAAGAGTTTGCAAGTACCGAAGAAGATATTGCAGTCTTTTGCCGTTTCCTAGCAACGGGGATCTGCTCCTGTTTTCTCATCACAAGCAGGCAATTTGTATAAAATCTGTTGTGTTTCAGGGCAGTCATGTGTCAACAAAAGCATAGCTTTGCACCGCAAGAAGTCTCCCACTATAAACACAGTCATGAAAGTACTGTAATAAATGCAGAATTAAATGTTGATCTCCTACAGTGCTATTTTTAGTTGGTTCTTAAATTGTAGTTTTTTAATGTCTGTGAGCGTGACAATGGAAGATAACTTGGGGATAGCCTTAATTCTTCCTCCAAAAAATTAGAATTGTAATTTTATCATGAGATGAGGGAGACAGTGTCATCCATTCACGTGCTTTGATAAAGCATCTGTGGACAAATTGTAGACATCATTTATAGCATTGGTATTTGGAATGCTAAATGTTTCTGGTTTTGAGAAAGGAGTGTGAAAATATAATTCTGCTACCACAATGAAGCTTTTCTAGTCTACTTCACAATTGTATCACCTGCAGAATTTGAACAAAGTAAAAGTAAAGGTTTCCCCTGACATTAAGTCTAGTCGTGTCCAACTCTGGGGGGTGGTGCTCATCTCTTCCTATGAACCATCTAAGTGTTTAAGATTGTCTGGAGAGGCCCTGCTCTCAGTCCCACTTTCTTCACAGATCCGATTGGCGGGAACGAGAGACAGGGCCTTCTCAGCGGTGCCCCCCCCCCCAGCTATGGAACACCCTCCCTAGGGACATTAGATCGGCCCCCTCCCTCCTGACATTTCGAAAGTGTTAAGACCTGGCTGTTCGAGCAGGCATTTGCAGGCGCAAAAAACTGATTGAGACTCATGGAACAACAGGACGATGCGATGGAAAATGATTTTAATGATGAGACACTGAGAACTGTATTTTATGATTTTAATTGTTTATTTTTTATTGTTTTTCTACGGTTTATACTATATGTAATTGTTTTTTACTGTATTTTATCTTGTGGGGCATTGATTGCCAAATGTAAACCGCCTCGAGTCGCCTCTGGGCTGAGAGGGGCGGTATAGAAGTATAGTAAATAGATAAATAATAAATAAGCTGAAGAGCTGGAATTGACTGTGGACACCTCCAAGGTCACGTGGCTGGCATCACTGCATGGAGCACCTTTACCTACCCACAGAAGCAGTTCCTATTTATCGACTCACATTTGCATGTTTTCAAACTGCTAGATTGTCAGAAGCTGGGGCTAATAGCAGGAGTTCACCCCACTCCTCAGATTCAGACCGCCAACCTTTTGGTCAGCAAGTTCAGCAGCTCAGTGGTTTAACCTGCTGCACCAGCGGGGCCCTAGGATTTGAATAGGTAAAGGTAAAGGTAAAGGTTTTCCCCTGACATTAAGTCCAGTCATGTCCAACTCTGGAGGTTGGTGCTCTTCTCCATATCTAAGCCAAAAAGCCAGCATTGTTTGTAGACACTTCCTAGGTCATGTGGCTGGCATGACTGCATGGAGCACCGTTACCTTCCTGCCGGAGCAGTACCTATTGGTCTACTCACATTGGCATGTTTTTGAACTGCTAGGTTGGCAGAAGGGGCTAGCAGTGGGAGCTCACCCCGCTCCTCGAATTCGAACCTGCAACCTTTCAGTCAGCAAATTCAGCAGCTCAGCGGTTTAACCCACTGTGCCACCAGAGGCTCCTGGATTTGAATAGTTCTCCCCAAAAGTAGGGAAGCCCCCTAGAAGAGCATTGGCTAAGCCATGTAAGCCTACTGTGATATCTGAGAATCAGTACAAATTACAATAGAGTTGTCTCCCAGTCATGCTGAGCAGTCATTGATATGAGTCATTTCCTTGAGGTATTCAACAAATGCGCCAATCTTCAGTAAGGAGAGGAAGCTAGCAAAGAAACTTCCATAAAGTCACCTAAAGAGGTCTCAGCAGAGATGTGATTTCCTCATTCACACCTCAAGCTCCTAGTCACTGTGCTATTTTTCTGGCTCCGTAACACGACATGCCTGAATAAATGCCTTAATTCTGAAGTGCAAAGAAACCTTGAGCAGAAACACTAAGAATAAGATCCTCCTCAAAGCCACTTCCATTAATGCAGACACAAGAGAATTGTTATATTGATTTGAACTTTCCATTATGGCACCATGTGTTTCATAAACCATTCCACCTACTTCTCACAGCATTTGAGGTATTATTTTTTAAAGCCGCTAATTCACGATGAACATATTCAAAGTGGCAGATACATTCCTGAGGCTGAATAACAGCTAACACAAAGCAAGTTTGCCTGGAAAACTCCCCACACGCATTTACAAATGGGAAACAATAAAGTTCATGGACAATAAGGTTCTTGGAAGTTCTGGGCATCATAACTTTGCCAAGTTACATAAAAGATTCAAATGAGGATCATTAATTGATCATGATAATAATCACATGAATTCTTTATGTGAACTATTAAGACTACATCACTTTAACTGCATACTGGCTCCCAATTTGCCATTTGTGCAAAGATTCTCTGCAAAAAAACAGACTCTGGGTGTTGCTGCCCAATCAACTCTTTGTATGTGGAGGACTCTTTCTTACAGATTTCTGACAGGAAGGTGTTAGTGGAGGAAGGAAAGTGCATAATATTTTTGCAAGTTCAGCATCACAGCACTGGAAGTCCTCTCACAGAGGCTGTTTCAATTAATTCAACTTCAATCAGCATCATCTATGGTGAGGTTTACTACAAGTGTTGTAACTCAGCGTGTGCCTCATGTATCTACTAGTGCTAGTAGGAGGAAACGAGGCTTGGAAGAGGAAGACGCTCAGCAACAGCTGAAGCGCATTAGGGACATTTTCCTTGAGACTACTGATGAGGAGGATTTTCAGGGGTTTACTCGTGAGGAGATGGAAACAGAGGATTACCGTGGTGTAAAGCGAGTAGCACGCAGTTCTGATAGCGATGAGGAATCTATTTCCAAGCGTCTTAAAGACATAGCGGATTGCTATGAATCTGACAGTGATGATGAAGAGCTGGACTGGACCAGGGTCCAGGAGGTTTTGGATGTGATTAATGCTCCAACCTCCAGCGATGAGTTCCAAGGGTTCACAGACCCATGGGTTTCGGATGCTGCTTCTCAGGATGCAGCCCGAAGTGCAGACTGGCAGCAATGGAGGGAACGTGATTCACCTGTGGAAATGGATGCACCTGAAGGCGAATCTAGTGATTCTGATTAGATTTAAGGAGTAGCCTTGGAGCAGTCTTGTTGCAGAGTTCAAAGTGTCGTGTACCTGTGTATCCTGCTCTTAACTCTTGCCTTGAGTCTTTGCATCCAGAACCGTGTCTCCGTGATCATGCTGACTACCTTGCCTGGCTTGGAACCGTGAGTCTTGTCTCCTGTCCTGACCCTGGAACGTCTTGACTACTCTTCGCTTCTGCCTGACTCCTACTTGGACTTCAGACCGCTCCTCATGCTGCTTTTTGTATTAAGATTTTTGAACTGACTGTATTTCGTTTCTGACTTCAAGCTATTTTGCCTGCCTTACTCCTGTTTTCCTTTTTGCAGCACAGATTGCCTGGGCTGCTGTTTGTTTACATTCCTGCCAGCCTCAGACTCTTTTGTTTACAAGCTCTGCTGATAAGAGCCTTTTGACTTGTTAATTTGCCATTAAACACCTTCTGTTAACCCTTAAGCTGATGTTTTGCCTCGTTGCTCTGCCTGGGTCTTGACAACAAGTGAGGGATGGGATGGGGTCAAAGAACAGAAGTTGCATAATACTTATTTCTGGTACTTCCAAGATGAAAGATAACTTGAAAGAGGCAAGAATGGTATATCCTCCGCACAGCTATGATTGAATATGTCTAAAAATATACACAGGAATTACCATTTCTCAATGTTATGGATTGACTTACATGACAATCCTCACAGTACATATGTTTGGTGAGTAAAATCGCATGTTTAAGGTTTTCACTCATTTAAAAATACAAAATATGGCAAGTTTTTCCTTCATATTGTCCCATAAGATTTTCATATAATCACTGGAAAAAAAATAATCCTTAAAGCAATTTTTATATTTTTAATTGGTTTTTCTCCACAAATATTCACAAAATTGTTACAGTTCTTAAACTGGATCAAAAGACAGAATGTTCCTCACTGCCCACTGACAAAATGTAAACATTCATAGATACTAGGGGTGTGCAGGCGTACTGTATTTGGGAAATGCACGCATTCTGGCTAGTGAATGTAATCAATAAAGGAATCCCAAAAACGGCCATGGCATGGGCCAGCTGTAGCCTTAGCCAAAATGGATCACAGAATTTGACTGATACACGTTGCATTGGAATGCACATTCTACTGTATTATTGTGCAAATAGACTCCGTCCATGCACAAGCATTATCACTGAGAACAATAGATACTATATTCATTTATTATTATACTCATTTATTTATTATCACTAAGGCTCCTTCTATTTTATCACAATATTTTCTGCAGAACCCCCTTTTAGTAATTATTAATTATGGTTAGTAACTGAAAACATAAGACTTCTTTGTTGTGTGCTTATTAAGATTCTATACAGGGATAAATAATTTATATTTTTAAATTGCATTCGTTTGGCAATTTGAGACTGGAGAAAGATGTGAAAGCCGAGGACAGACAGGGGACTGAATTCTATTCTATTACTAACCTGCTCACATTATTCTCACAACTATCGAGAGGGCTTACACACTTTGATTTTTTTGGGGGGGGGGGGTTGTGTTTATTTATATACTATACATCCTGGAGGAGACTGTCTATTGTTTTTTTCCAGGGTGGGCATTGAATCCCAACCCAAGAGCCCCACGACCAGCTATGGGGAACTGAATTGCTGGCCAATGATAGTCTGGGTCGAATTACTTGTTTAAGGGAGCTGTTCTATCATTAGCTGTGAGGGAATGCTGGACTCTCTCAGCAGAAGGGCTGGAATGTATTTCTGCTGTACATTATCTGCTGCATCAGACAGTATATTAGGTTTTTTCCAGTTTGAATGTAATGTTGCCATTTAAAAAACTGAGTCCAACTAAAAAGAGGCATGAGGCTCAGAGCAAAATAGGAAGAAAAATACTTACTGCCAGGGCTTTTGACAACCTGGTTCTGTAATTGTTCATGAGGATGACAAGGAAATCCTGTTGAGGGACATAGGCATAACCGCCGTAGAAGTAAACTCTTTTTACACGAACCAAATCTACAGAATCGCTGAAAGGAACCTGAATATGAAATGTTGATAGAGATGTAATCAATAAAGGACTGGGTAAAGGTAATAGCTAAACAGCATTATACAACTTCCGAATACACCCAGATCCAATAAAACCAGCAAATAAAATGTCAGAATGAAGGGATCCTCCTTAACATAGGAGATATAACGTGGAAGTCTGACCAACTCTAAATGATTATCCTTGAGATATCACAAAATGTCCATTTTCTAACTGCATTAATATTTATTTACCTTACTTATATATATGGATTGTATTCCGGAAACATGAATTAACTTGATTTTTGGATTAATATCTTTTTTCATATCTGAAAAGGGGCCCTGTTTCAAACTCAAGATGATTAAAAAAATGCTTCTGGAGACATATCTAATAAGACACATTCTTTCATGAGCCATCTTTTCTGAGAAACAGCCATACGGTTGTTTTCAACACTCCACAGTGAGCACTCACTATCTTTTGACTATATTAGAAAAGAATGGCTTACATATCACTAGTTAACACAAATGTAGAGACACAGTACTAGCTGAGGAGTCTAGTCCATCCCTAGGTCATTTTTTGATGCTATTGGATGTTCCCATTAATTCTGAGGCCCCTTACACACAGCTGAGTAAAATACCACATTTTTTGCTTTGAACTGGAATATATGGCAGTGTGGACTCGGATAACCCAGTTCAAAGCAGATATTGTGGGATTTTCTGCCTTGATATTCTGGGTTATATGGCTGTGTGGAAAGGCTCTGAGATACTATTCCAAAATAACAGAGTCAACAAGTCCAACTTTGAGAAATTTCTTCTCACAGAGCAATTGCGTAGAGCAATTCTTCTCACAAAGTGTTTTTCCTGCATGTTTTTTTTTATTTTTAAAAAACTTGAATACTTAATGTTCATCAAGGAAAAGTCCTTCATCTACTTATCAGCACAGAAATTGGTAGTTGATTATGTGTATAGAGAGATTGGTAGGTCAACCATCAATTTTCTTTGAAACACATTTGTCACATGTGAACTTTTTGCCTAAGTCAGTGCTTCTCAACTTTCTTAATTCCACAACTCCTTAATACAGTTCCCCATGTTGTGGTGACCCCCAATCATAAAATAATTTTCATTGCTACTTTCATAACTGTAATTTTGTAACTGTTATGAATCGTAATGTAAATATCTAATATGTAGGATGTATTTTCATTCACTGGATGAAATTTTGCACAAATACCTGATACGCCCAAATTTGAACACTGGTGGGGTTTGGCGGGGGGGGGGGGGGGGGGCTTTGATTTTGTCATTTGGGAGTTGTAGTTGCTGGGATTTATTTATACAAAAAAATCTATCACAGTCTCTATAGTGTTGCTTACCAGATAGAAGACATTATGTGTGATGTCTGCATCATTAAAACCAGGAGTTGCACTTCGCAGGTCACTTCCAATTGCTTCCTTCTCAGTTTCCGAAACCTAAAAATAAATGTTGTAACTGATATTATTGTATGTTAAAGCTTCTTAGATCACTATGAAAAAACAAATGGTACATCAAAGCTAAACTGAGTAAAAATGTGAAAATCAGGTGCACAACTGTCAAAAAAGAGTAAACAATTCTCATGTAAAACAAATAATGGATATGCAATGAACAAACAGCTCTACAACCATCTAATATCCCCTCCACTCTCACTCTGGGAGGTAATCACTTCCATTTTAGTTCAACCATGGTTTGTTACGTCATCCTGACGAATAACCTCTGGCTAACATGGATTCTAGTTATTTTCAAGCAAGGGAACCTCAAACCATGATTTATGAAGCTGGCTTGTTTTCGAACACCACCGTTCATGTTAACCCAGCTCCAAAGTAACTACTTATTACCCAGCTCCAAAGTAACTACTTATTACTCATGACATTTGAACACAGCCATTATCTATTCAGCTACATGAGAAAAAGCGTGAAAATAATTGACACCCTGTTGGAAAAAATGCAAATATAAGTAAAATAATTTAAAGGAAAAGGGTGTTAAAAAGCTGTGCTCTCTTTTTCTTTATATATCCCAAACAGACTTCTAAGCATATGGCCTAAATTCAGTTGCTAGTCCTATTTACAGCAGACTCACTGAATCCATAGAATTTATGTAAATGCTGATTTATCATCCAGTAAATTGTTTGGGAGTTGTTTGTTATGGCCTTCTACACATATGATATCAGCATTTTTGTATATGCAGGAAAATATATGAATGATGCACAATCATCTTCTGAACAATTAGCAATCGTTTAACAACAGATTCTGTAGTTGTCCAATTGATTAATCACACTTTTCTCATTGGACCAAATCTCAAAGGAATAACAGCATTTTTCTTCTTTTTAAAATAATAGACTAAATGATGTTGCTCTTGCACTCTTTTTTCTTTCTTAACAATATGATTTGTAAGTACCCACCAAAGAGGTGTCAAACTAGAAAGCATATTCTCAACCACTTCATGCAGGGGTACATTTGGCAGCATATGCCAATTTAACCCCGGTCACCCACCTAGCCGGCCGGCTCTCATTCCATGATGTTGGTACAGGTTTGTGGGTGAAAGAGGGTGGAGCCAGTACATGCCACTGCCCCGGCAACACAGGAGGGCTCCCATGTTGCTGTTGCAATGCATGGGGGAAGCCATGAGCACAATGTGCACTCACGCTTCCCCCATCTTATTGCCTAGGCTGGACTGGGCAATGTAAGGCATGGAGCACTGGGATTCTTCACACCCCTCTATGAAGGGGAGCACCTCCGGCAGCCATCTGATGAGGTCATTATATTGATTCATCAAATCAGCACATGGGTGGAACCTGAATTAGTCCCCTTTTACACTGTCCTTACATCCCAGGATCTGATTCTGGGCTGTCTGCTTAGGCCTCAATTATATGAGCCTCCACTGCCATATAATCTGGGATAATCAGATAATCTGGGATCAGATCCTGGAATATAGGCCGGTGTAGAAGTGGCCTTAGTTATCCTTGGAAGAGAGGAATTGAATTCAGGAGGACTTAAATTTTAATTCAAGTTTGGATCTAGTCAACAGCTACCCATACAGTCATCAGATTCAAGCATTGTCAAAAGAAAGAAAACTCTATTTGAGCTCTCAAGGCTCACTCAAACATGTGCCTGCTCATTTTACATGCTCCTGGCACAGTTTGTAATAATCAGATAGAACTGAATCAAATGATCATCACTTTTGTAATCACATTCACTAGCATATAAAATTAATTGGGGTTCTGACTTACAGCCGATGCCTCGTAGGATTAAAAGAGTTACAGCAGGATATTTGGCTTTCCGTCACAAATGTTTGGAACAACGCAATGATACCCTCCCAATACAATTCACATAGTGTTGGAACAGACAGTATCTAACTAAGCTGAAGCTCTGTGAAACCCACAATGATATTTTTATCTGTGTTTAAGACTACACATACATGGCAGAGAAAAGTTGATAGGAAGAAATTTTACTCATTTAAGAAGGAGTGGTCTACTGATAACATGGATTTATTTATTCATTTATTTTTATTTATCCTATTTATACCCTACCTTTCTCAACCCCATAAGGGACTCAAGGAGGCTTACATTTATAGGCAACGGATGCCATGTAAACATACATACATAATAAAATAAACATATAATTAAAACAATCATTAAAATATATCAAACCTTAAAACACTCATTAAAATCACATTATCTAAAAACATAATCCATGGCCATTGCACTATTCATAATTCTCTAGTGGGTTACTAACTGAACGCTTGATCCCACATCCACGTCTTTAGCCTTTTCCGGAAAGTCAGGAGGGAGAGGGCTGATCTGATTTCATTAGGGGGGGAGTTCCATAGCTGAGGCGACGCCTTCCCAGACAATTTTAACCTCCTAGCTGGCTCATAGAGGGTGATACATTCAGACAGGTAAACCGGGCTGGAACCATTTAGGACTGTATAGGCTAAAGCCAGCACTTTGAATTGTGCTCAGTAGCAGACCGGCAGCCAGTGGAGCTGGCGTAACAGAGGAGCTGTATGCTCCCTGTATCCCACTTCGGTGAGAAATCTGGCTGCCGCCCATGGGGTTCAATACTGGGTGGGACAGTATTGAATCTTGCAGGACCCCACTAGACAATGGCTGTGGGGCCAAGCAGGTGTCCCCCAGCAATTGCTAAAAGGGCACATGAATGGGCCATAGAGCAAATCAAGCTTTAACCGTCCTAGAAGCCAATGTGACTAGTCTGAGATTTTTGGATTTTGCACATAGCAAAAGGAAACTGGGACTCATTAGAAAATATGACAATGCTTGGTAAGGCAGGGGGCAATAGGAAAAGAGAAAAACTCCAGTACGCATGGATGGATTCAACCAAGGAACCCAAAGCCTTGAGGACGCAGAACCTGAATGAAGCTGCTGATAACAGGGAGACTAGCTCACTAATTCATAGGATCAACTTAAGTTGAAATTGACTTAATGGCAATTAACAACAAAAATGTGAATATATACATTGCTGAACATAGACAATGTGTTCAGAGATGCTTGCATTTATATAGTTTGAGAATCTCTTATTCTGAAATCTGAAAGCCAAAATACACTGACATCCAAAATAATCCATTATGGGTGGCTCAGAGAGTGACACCTTTGTTTTCTGATAGTTTAATGTTGACATACATTGCTTCATCAACAAAAGTATTTTAAAATATTATATACAAATTTATTCAGGTTATGTGTATAATCTATATAAATAAAAATGTAATGTCCGTTTGTAGGATTAACATAATTCAAAAACCACTGGACGAATTGACACCAAATTTGAACACAATACACTTATCAGGCCAACAAGTGACCATCACTCATAAAAACACTGAAAAACACAGCAGAAGAGACTTAAAAAGCCAAAAAATAAAAAAATACATTACAACGCATGTGCAAAACCACATATATAAATGCAAAACACATATATACACACACACACATATACACACACAAAACACATATACACAGACTGGGCCACAGCAATGCGTGGCAGGGGACGGCTAGTATGTATATAAAACAGAAATGAATTTCACATTTACACTTGGGTCTCATCTCGAAAATATCTCCTTATGTACATACAAGTATGACAAAATCCAAAAAACATCTAAAGTCCTAACCACTTAAAAATATGTGTTGGGAGCACTGGATGTAGCATATGTCTAGTAGGTTTCTTGGCTAAGCAGGTGTCTGGACCTGAAAACCAGGCCTACCTTGTGCCTGATCGTTTTCTTTTTAAGTCATTAACATTTTAAAATCAAAGGTGTCATTAAACATAGCTATAATATAATGTGCAGTTAGTTTAATTTTGAATTATTCGCACAATTTTATTGTAACCCTGAAAAACAGTCCATTTAGATCTCTGTTGATAATCACCATCTGTTTCTAATCAAACTGAGACAATTAACACATTAAAATCCTTAATTAGCATTGTGTGTGTATTTCCCCCAAATTGCTTTCTGTTATGTTTATGGAAATGAGGAGGGGCAGCCATGCTAGTTAGTTATTCTTCAATTATGTTTACTACTTCATTTTTCAAAACTAAGGAAACTAACTTACCATATGTGCAAAAAAACAACAGCCAAAACTGGAATACGTGAAGCAAACTTTTCAGAACGTCTCTGAGAATAAGTCACAATGAGGCAAGGAGAGGAAGCAAGTAAAGCATCACAGTTCAAAGAAAATAATGAAAGATACATTACTATGTTCTAGAAAAGATGCATCATCCAGCAGAAAGACCCAGGATCATGTTTCAATAAAGACAGACAAAACCACAGTTTGCCATGCAAGAGGTGACTCACCCAAGACAAAGGCAAAGGGTAGTTATGGGAGAGCTTTTTGGAGCCCCAAAAAGAGAGGCCAGGTGGTGGTGACCTGAACCAGCCATAGCCTGTGAGAGGGGCGTGGCTTAGCTTACTTAAGGCAACCTGCCTCTCTCAAAGGCCTTTTAGTCTATAGCTATAATTTGGCAATGGTCACTGGAAAAGTCTCTTAAAGTATTGCTTGTGGGGCTGAGAAAGGAACTACTACTCATGGAGATTGAATGGAAGGTTAACTCACTCTTCTAAAGTTATATGGCCTAAGGGAGGGATACTCCCCTGCCCAGGAGGATCTTCCTGTATGATCATGTCAGAGTGTTGAGTCATGTGTGTTGAGTCAGCACTCAAGGTCTGGTAATTCTTCCAGGGAGCAATGAACATTGTTATGGGGGTTAACATCTGGCCCTCATCAGTAGACACGCTTTTAGTTGCTTCTCCCCTATTACTTGATGATTCTCCAGCAGAGTCTGGATTACACGTCAAGTCAAATAAATGGACAATTATTCATCCATATTTCTGTGACAGGCCTCGTTATTTGGTGGCAGGGCTTCAAAAGTGGAGTATCTAAATAAGAGGTTTAGTGCAGGAGCCTTTTGTAAAACAAGACACATCTAAATGATATCCTACAGGTCAACTTCAGGTATATTGTTAGTTTTGGGCCCAAATTATGACTATTGATATGACCCATTCATAAGCCAAGAGCCATTCTACGAATAAGGTAAAGCACCAATGCCTCTTCAGGGCGTAGCCACCCCTGGTTGCTGCCATTTCCTCATCCAGCCATTCCAAAAAGGCCAGAAAAACTGCACCACAGCGGAGAGAAGGGGTTACAGGTCTTCTTTTGGGTTCTTTCAGTAGACTAAGCTCTCGCTTTTCATCACTCTACTCAGAGAAGAGAATGGCTTTTTGTGTATTTAAGTTGGATAAGGTGTAGTTTCCAGACCTTTGAACATTTTGGTCACACTTCTCTGGTCATGTTGAAATAATAATAATAATAATAATAATAATAATAATAATAATGTCACAAGTACCACCTGCCACCCAGACAATTATGCCGGGGAAAGTGGAAGGTAAAAGGAAAAGGGGCCAACCAAGGGTAAGATGGATGGATGGCATCCTTGAAGTGACTGGACTGACCTTGAAGGAGCTGGGAGTGGTGACGGCCGACAGGGAGCTCTGGCGTGGGCTGGTCCATGAGGTCACGAAGAGTCGGAGACGACTGAACGAATGAACAACAACAACCACCTGCCATCATTAAAGAATTGATGAGATCATAAGCCTGCAAAGGTCGTGCAAAATGAACATGCAAAAAATACTGTGGGACTTTTGAATCCAGACTGACAAAATTTTGGAACACAATACACCAGACATCATGATTGTGGAAAAGAAATAAATTGGATTATTAATGTCGCCATACCAAGTGACAGCCGCATTGAGGAAAAACAACAGGAAAAACTCCGCCGTTATCAAGACCTCAAAATCAAACTGCAAAGGCTCTGGCATAAGCCAGTACAGGTGGTCACAGTGGTGATCGGCACACTGGGTGCCGTGCCAAAAGATCTGTCGGCATTTGGAAACAATAAACATTGACAAAATCATGATCTGTCAACTGCAAAAGGCCACTTTACTTGGATCTGCGTGCATCATTCAGTTTTTTTGTTGTTATTTTAAGGATTGCAACTTAATCTTCCTGCAGAGTTTGGTTTGCAATAGGATTGGCTCTCTGAATCCACTAATTTAACCATCCAGTTTGAAGAAGAATATCTATTGCAAACCTTGAGTTTGCCATTTTATAGAAGTGTCATCACTTTACTACACCCGTATATATCATGGTATTTGAGCATTCATGTGTGTTTGGTATCTGCTATATGTCCTGGGACCAAAGTTCAGCAGATACTGAGGGCCACTGTATTTTATTTTATTTAAGAAGTTTTTATATACTTGGAAGGTAGACCTGTCCTAATTGTTATTGCTGTGGTATATTGGTAAATTTAACCATCTGATATTCAGAAAACATCCATTAAAAAAAAAAAGAGTTTGGTTTGTATACCTATTTTTTGTACCTACGCGTTTTTTTTAAAAATAATGCTTTTGGGTTTGGAAAGATTAGCCGTTTACAAGAAACATTGCCCAGGGGGACACCCGACTGTATTTATTCAATCTTCGAGGAGGCTCTTTCCATGTCCCCACAAGCACAAAGTAGCTGCACGCAATAACATCCTGTGGAAACTTACTGACAGCACATGGTGTGCAGACCCAAAATTAGTAAAAACATCAGCCCGAGCCTTGTCTTACTCAACTGTCAAGTATGCCCTGTTTGGCATAGGTCTGCCCATGTAAAGCAGGTGAACATAGCATTGAATGAAACATGCAGAATAATCACAGGACTTCTTAAACCCACACCTGATGATAAACTCTACAAGCTAGGTGGCACCCCCCCCCCCGATGTTCAACGGGAATTTGCTTCTAAATGTGAGAGAAATAAGATTGAACACTGTGATAGACACCCACTGCATGGCTACCAGCCTCCTCCCAGTAGACTCAAATCAAGGGAAAGCTTTATGAGAATTACCACTCCTCTTGGTGTCCCCCCAGCAACAGCAAGGGTATCCCTCTGGGCAGCTAAACCAGGAAACCCCAACTGGATGGCCCCCCACAAGGGTCCAGGGGCAAACCAAGAATGGGCAACTTGGAAGTACCTGAACAGACTCAGAAGTGGAATGGGCAGAACAAAAGACAACCTGGCAAAATGGCACTACCTAAAAGAATCCCACACCTTATGTGACTGTGGAGCAGAACAGACAAATCCGCATCTGTATGCTTGTCCACTATGCCCTGCCTCATGTACAGAGGAAGAATTGTTGGAGGCTACAGACAATGCCATTGCTGTTGCCCATTTTTGGTCAAAAGATATTTAGCCACCTGCACTCCTTTTATTTTTATCAGTTTTATACTAATTTATGCAATGTTTTTGATGTGAAATAAATAAATATAATGTACCTACATACTTGGGGTCACATAAAAAATTCTTGGGCAAAAAGGAGTCACAAGCTAAAAACATTTTTAAAACTCTGGTCTGGGCCATGCTCCCAAAAAGTTGTCAGATTATTTTTTTTAAAAAAAAGTAGCATTTGAGCTGTCACTCCTTTCAGATAGAGAACAGAATGATAGGCTAGATAGGCTTTTGGTTTGATACAGTATGGCTCTTCTTATGTTCTCCTTATACTTGAAACTGAAACTGCTCTAATCAAAGCTAATTTTGATTCTACTGCAGGAATTCAACATTGGAGAAGGATTGAATCTCAGCTAGGCAAGTCAAAACACAGAAGATAACAGGCGCTTTTCAGTTTTAAATTAATTAACAACTGTCAAAACCCAGTTATCCTCATGTTACTTTCTTAGGAAGTCAAGACTCTCAGTTCAGTGAGATACTGAATTAGCAGCATTCACATGCTGCTTTTTCCTGCTCAGTTAAATAGGTCTAAAAGTGAAATAAAATTAAAGAGCCCGCCTTCGCTTATCAGAACAATTCACTGATCAAATAGGAAACTGAAGAAGTGCTGGTTAAAAAATCTCCCCAAAGAGTTTTTTTTTAAAAAAAATCATACCAAAATCAAAGAGCAGCTACCTGGGGGGGAAAACTTCACCAACTCCTGCTTTCCAGCCCATTTTCTTTCAGCCCAGCAAGCCAGTAACTGAATTACAGAGCATTAGCTCCTCCAACTGACTATTCCAGGACACAAGTTTTTTCCTTCTGCACTAGAACAGAACAAGATAATATTGATGGGATCTAATTTTTGAAAATATATTTGGGAATAATTCATGTACACATTCAGTTGTCAGTAAAGTTCTGACACACCATCCTGTCGTCAACTATTACTCAGTTCACTGTAACATTTTATCATACTGTACCTACAATGAGTGGTAAAATTGTTATGTACAGCATCTATGCTTTTTTTTTTAATGAAAGCTACAAGCACATGCAAATGACATACATTTCAATCCTCAGATAACTATTTTAATGTATTGTGTAAGCTATGAGCTCTTTTGTGATCATGGTTGTTCTTACAGTTCCATACAAATATACAGTATTTGTTCCAGAATCCTAATAAAGGAACAAACTTCAGCTTCCTCTGAATGAGATTGGACATGATAATCTGAGCATATCCTGCTTTACTGCATCATGATTTGGTAAAAAAGAAACATTGGCCAGGACAAAGAATACTCTGGCAAAAATCAGCAGATATGTTTGCACTCCCTCCCCCCCCCTAAAATGCTATACTTGCCACATGTGATTTAGTGGTTTGAATGATGGACTACGATTCTAGAGACCAAGGTTTGAATCTCCACTCAGCCATGAAACCCAATGGGTCACCCTGAGCAGGTTGCACTCTCTCACCCTCAGAAGAAGGCAACGACAAACCTCTTCTGAACAAATATTTCCAAGAAAACCCTGTGAAAGATTCACTTTGGGGTTGTCATAGGTTGGAAGCAACTTGAAGATACAAACTAACAACAACAACAAAGTGTTTCTATTCAAATATAATTCAACCGCCCTTTCTTTGTTTCTCCACCCTTTCCTCCCACAGCCTTCTTCTTCGTCACTTCCTCTTTGTCACTTCCTGCCTTGTCCTTTCCTTTTATTTATAAAGAAGAGTGCCAGTTAGACACAACAGTATAGCGCCAAGGTCAGGAATTTTCCTTCTTCGTTAACTACTAGGCTGAGTGGGAGGATAAGGGAATCAGGGGGGGCAGGAGGAGGGGGACTCTCACAGCATATAATATCTTCTCACTTCTTTCAGTTTATCTCATTCGTTTCCCTGTCTTCCAAATGCTTATTTTAATTTGCCGCTCTGCCGCTCTGTAGCGATGTTTCTCTATGGTTTCTCTATGGTTTCTCTATGGTTCCAACTTCCTCCTCCCAACTTCCGCCCTTCTTGAAGCTTCAAGAAGGGCGGAAGTTGGGAGGAGGAAGTTGGAACCATAGAGAAACCATAGAGAAACCATAGAGAAACATCGCTACAGAGCGGCAGAGCGGCAAATACAGTGTAAATCCTAAACAAATAGATATTTAAGGACAACAGTGGCTGAAGGATAGAGAAGAACATCGGGGATAAGAAGCAGACGTGGAGCTAGGACGAGAAGCAGACGAAATTCAAGGACGAGAAGCAGACGTGGAGCCAGGACGAGAAATAGACGAAATTCAAGGACGAGAAGCAGACGAGACCCAAGGAAGAGAAGTAGACGTAAATAACAGAAAGAGGAGAAGAAGCTGAAATTAGAATAAGAAGGAATTGAACAGGAAAGCTGCAAAGACAGGAAAGAAAAAAGAATCAGAGGAAAATATAAATCAATTAATATTAATATAACTAAATTGGATTTAATGAATTTTTAAGGAATTGATGTACTCTATAATAAATTAGTTAGAAAATATTGGATGAATGAATTGATATAAGAAATTATTTGAAGAGAATAAATCAAATTTAAAATTAAAGTGATTGAGGAGGAATAAAACCAAATATTTGGACTAAAGGGATTAAAAGGATATCCAGTTTAAAGATTTGGTTGGCAAGTTGATGTCAATGAAAGGAAAATCAGATAAAGAAAAACTTCAAGTAAGGAGAGCTTCACTAGATACCAGCTTAAGCATGGAGAATATACTTAAGGAAATTAAAAAACTATCGGAAAAACAAGATGCAACAAAGAAGGAGATGGTTGAAAAACAAGAGGAAATAAAGAAAGAGATGGTGGAGAATCAAGAAGCACACTTTAATAAACAAGAAAAGAACTACAAAAAGCTGTCGGAAGAGTTTAAAGATATGAAAAAAGAGATGCAAGAAGAATTTGGCCAAATTAAAAAAGATATAACCCAGTTACATGGAGAAGTGAAAGAACTAAAAATTAGTAAAGAAAAAATAGAGGAAACACAATCTCAGATCTTGAGGAAGATTAAAGCGAGTGATAAACAAAAGGAAAAATTGGAAATAGAACAAGAAAAATTATTACAGAGACAAATGGATTACCACCTACGGTTTAGAAATATTCAAGAAGAAAAACAGGAGGATATTGCCCAGATTATGCAAATTTTAATTGCGAAATGCCTAGAATGTGAAGATGAAGATGAATTGGAGCAGGAATTGGACCAAATTTATAGAATATCTTCATTCTACTCAAGGAAAAATAAGACAGCGAGAGACATGATAGTCCAGTTTACGAGAAAAAAGACTAGGGATGAAGTTTTGTTCAGAAGTAATAAAAATCCAATATATTATAAAGAAACTAAGATTGCGGTTCTGAAGGAATTTCCCCAAGCAACTTTAAATAGAAGAAGAAAATACTACTTCCTCACGGACGAATTAAAAAAGAGGTCAATCAGATTTAGATGGGAAAGGATTGAAGGGATTATGGTAACATATAAAGAAGAGAGATACTGGTTGACAACAGAACAAAAGGCTAAAGTTTTCTATGATAATCTAATGAAAGAATCGGAAGGGGAGAAACAAGAAGGGAGAAAAGTAGACAAGAAAACTCTGACCCCTGGAAATGGAAATGGAAAAGAAAAAAAGAAAGCAAGGTATGATTCTCCGGAAGATTATGGACTTACGAGTAGTGGACAAGGAAGTACAACAACAACATTTCACGATCTTGGAGAAGGTGCATACGGCCCAGAAGTAGCAGCGCAGAGGTTATCGGTTATGGATTTAGGCGACATTGGATTGGATACAGACACAGTTGAATAAAATGGCGGATCGACAAATTAAGTGTTTATCAAATAATATCAACGGTCTGAACTCACCCCAGAAACGCAAAAAAGTGTGGAATAAATTACAGAAAGCAAATTGGGATATCATCCTGCTACAAGAAACGCATATTTGCCACAAACATGTGGCTCATTTAGAAAATAAAAAATTGGGAAAGACATTTTATTCATCGGATGAAAAAAAGAAGAAAGGTGTGGTAACATATATAAAGGAAAATTTAACACCAGAATTGGCATTCAAGGATTTGGAAGGAAGATGTGTGGCGGTAAAAATTTAACTGGGAAATTTAAAAATACTAGTATGTAATATACAGGGTTAGTCAAAATGAATAGGCCAATTCGGGTACAATTAATTTTCTTATTGGCCTATTCATTTTGACTAACCCTGTATATGCGCCAAATGGCCCAAAGACTAAATTTATTCAATTTTTACAATCAAAATTGAGAGAAACGGAATTCGATGAACTCTTACTGATAGGAGACTTCAATGGTGTGATGGACAAACAAAAAGACAAGAATAAACTGCAAAAAAGGGGAGGAAACAGTGTTTTACCCCAAAAGTTTTTTGATTTACAAAACGAATTTGAGCTGGAGGATACGTGGAGAAGAAAGAATGAGAAAAAAAGGATTATACTTTTTATTCACATAGACATCAAACATGGTCAAGGATTGATATGGCATGGATAACAAAAAAATTAGCTACTAAAATTGTGGAGATGGAAATATTGCCTAGAGACGTTTCAGATCACTGTCCATTAGAAATACTAATTAATCATAAAAGTTTTCAAAGGAAATGGAGATTAAATGAAAATCTGATTAAAACGGAAGAAGACAAATTACATTATAATAAAATCGTTCAAGAGTATCTAGAAATTAATGACATTGAGGAGACAAAAATACAAGTGACTTGGGACGCCCTCAAAGCGGTTTTGAGAGGATGCTTTATTCAACATGGGTCCAGGAAGAATAAAGACAGAAATAAAAAAAATGAAAGAATTGATGAATAAGATTGCTAATAAAGAAACAGAGTTAAAAAAGAAACCACAGTGTAAAAAATTGAATAAAGAATTAGCGAGACTTAATCAAGAGAAGTCTCGCTTGGAAATGGAAAGACAAGCAAGAGAGCTGAAGTTTTTAAAACAACAATCTTTTGAAAATGCGAATAGATCAGGGAAATGGTTAGCAAGACAAGTAAGAAAGAAGAAACAAACTACACAAATTACAAAAATAATATCGGGAGATAAAACTGTTACAACTGATAAGGAGATTATGGGAGAATTCATGAAATTCTACAGTAAATTATATACGAAAGATGGAATAAAGAAGGATGATATTACAGCATATATAGGCCAATTGAAATTGCAGAAAATTACAGAGGAAATAAGAGAAAAATTGAATAAAGAAATTATGGAAGAAGAGATTGAAAGAGCAATTAATAAAATGGATGCAGATAAAGCTCCGGGACCAGATGGATTTACAGCAGGATTTTACAAGTCAATGAAAAAAACTGTGGTACCAACTTTAAAGAAAGTCTTAAACGAAGCATTAAACCACCAAAGAATCCCAGAAACCTGGAATCAAGCTGAGATAGTAATGATACACAAAGAAGGTTCAGCCCCGGAAGATATCAAGAATTATAGACCGATTTCCCTATTAAATGTGGACTATAAAATATTTATGAATATACTGGCGGCGAGACTAAAAGAATTTTTGAAAGATTGGATAGGGGAGGACCAAACAGCGTTCCTTCCCGGAAGATATATGAAAGACAATATCCGCACAGTATTGGATTTGATTGAATATTTTGAGGCGAACCACCAGAAAGAAATGGCTATTTTATCAATTGATGCCGAGAAGGCGTTTGATAATTTGAATTGGGACTTCTTTAAGATATTGATTCAAGAATTGGATATGGGAGCTAAATTTATAAATGCAATGGATGCGATTTATGATCTACAAAAGGCAAAAATTCGGATAAACGGCCAATTATCAGAGGAATTTGAGATTACAAAAGGAACGAGACAAGGATGTCCGTTATCCCCATTAATTTTTATAATGGCGTTGGAACCATTAATGATGAAAATAAGAGAAGATACAAATGTTAAAGGAGTAAAAATCGGGAAATATGAATACAAAATAAGAGCCTTTGCGGACGATTTACTGGGAATAGTGGAAGACCCAATTAATAATTTACAAAACTGGATTGAAAAAATACAAGAATTTGGAATAGTGGCAGGCCTCAAAATAAATAAAGGGAAAACTAAAATACTAACTAAAAATATAGGGAAAGAAGACCAAGAAGAAATTACAAAGATTACAGGAATGGAAATAGTGAAAAAATTAAGGTACCTGGGGATTTGGTTGACAGCAAAGAATGGCCAACTATTGAAGAATAATTATGACTTGACTTGGAGCAAGATACAGAAAGATTTAAAGAAATGGAGCTTATTGAAACTATCTCTACTAGGAAGAATTGCGCTCATAAAAATGAATGTTTTACCTAAACTACTGTTTTTATTTCAAAATATACCCATAATCAAAAATCAAACAGAATTTATAAAATGGAAGAAAGAACTATTGAAATTTGTGTGGAATGGGAAAAGACCGAGAATTAAATATTTGAACTTAATTGATAAAAAAACACGAGGGGGACTGGGATTCCCAGATCTGAAAACATATCATGAGGCTAGTGCCCTTTTGTGGATAAGAGATTGGATGACATTAGAAAATGGAAAAGGCTTGAACTTAGAAGGACATGATCTACGTGTAGGCTGGCATGCCTACACGTGGTACGATCGAGAAAAAAAGGAAAAAAAATTGGAAACCATTTTGTAAGAGCATCATTATTAAGAGTATGGATGAAATACAAGAATTATTTTTATACTAAAACGCCTCTATGGGTTTCACCGATGGAGGCGTATCAAAGAAGATTACTGGGTTGGAGAGCGTGGCCAACATATAGAGATATACTAGTGAGGAATACTATGGAAATTAAATCCTTCCAGCAAATGAAAGAAATAAATGGTAATTTGACGTGGTTACACTACTTGCAAATGAAAGAATATATCAAGCAAGACAATAAGATAGGCTTTGCCTGGGAAGAGTCAACTTGGGACAAAATATTAAAGACGAATAAGAAAGTAATTTCAATAATTTATAACACACTATTAACCTGGCTAACGGAGTGCGAGCAAGTGAAAACATGTATGATAAAATGGGCCGAAAACATAAGAAGACCTATTCAATTTAGGGAGTGGGAGCAGATGTGGAACAAAAAATTGAAATATGTATATGCAACAGATTTAAAAGAAAACTGGATAAAAATGTTCCACAGATGGTATACCACTCCTAAGAAATTATCTTTAATGAACAAGAATACTTCTGATAAATGTTGGAAGGGTTGCCATCAAACAGGTACTTTTTATCATATGTGGTGGACGTGTAAAGAAATAGAGAAGTATTGGACGAAAGTACATGAAGAGCTACAAAAAATTTTGAAGAGAGTTTTTAAGAAGAAACCAGAATATTATCTATTGGGATTTACAGATT
The DNA here is from genome assembly GCF_037176765.1 of Anolis sagrei. Classification (NCBI taxonomy): domain Eukaryota; kingdom Metazoa; phylum Chordata; class Lepidosauria; order Squamata; family Anolidae; genus Anolis; species Anolis sagrei. The sequence goes on from NC_090021.1 coordinate 118,602,220, forward strand.
TGGAATTACAATTAGATGAGAATGAAGATAGACTATTTACCTATGCTACAACAGCGGCGAGAATATTATTGGCGAAGTTTTGGAAACAGGAAGATATCCCTACCACTGAAGAGTGGTTAGGGAAATTAAGAGAAATAAGAGAAATGGACGAATTAACTTTTTTCTTGAAAAAGAATACCGGGAACCCGATAAAGAGGACAGATTGGACTCTATATAAAAATTATGAAAAGGAAATAAATAAATAAGAGGAATACTATGAAGTGGATATAATGGAAATATCATTGAGGACACAACACCTGATGGAGAGATGGAAGTCAATTTTTATTTTAGACTTTTTTTCCCTTTTTTTCTTTTTTTTCTTTTTTCTTTTTTATTTTCTTATTTTGTGTGGCTTTTATATTTTCGTATTTTTTTTTTGGTGGACTTGGGGGTAGGGGGATGTATTTCTTACTTTTTTCCTACTTTCCTATCATCTTTTTTAATATTCTCCCTCTTTCGATGTTATTTTTAAAACCTTAATAAAAAACTATTATATATAAAATATAATTCAACCCATTGTCAAGATGGCTGCTCCTCTTGATATCTGTCAGAAGCTACAACTGGATCCTTGATTTGTGAGAATGAGACAGTGGGGAACATCCATATCAGACTGAAGAAGGTGTACAGAAAAGACACTGTTTGATAAAATGGCACGTCAACATTCAGGATCCTCTACTTGTGCAGCAAAGCACACACTGCACAAACAACCGACAATGTGGAGCACATGAACAATGTGGTTAAGACCGAGAGGCATGTAACTGGGCACTCCAACTAGGCAATGGAGTTTAACTGGGCACTCCAACTGGGCAATGGGGAAGTAAGTGTGTGCAGAATACTAAAAAATGTGAAGAAGTTGCAGTGCAAGGTGAGTCTCAAGGAAGTGGACAGAGGCACACAAGGAAACCCAAAAATCCATATGAAGCAAATCCTTGACCTGGTATGAGAATAAAGGAAATGAATTTCTTTCAAGAATCATGATGGTAAATGATTGAACCAGAGACAAAGAGACAAGCAATGGAGTGGTCTCATGTGAATTCTTCCATGAAAATGAAAATTGCAAGCTGCACCTTCACAGAAAAAGTTAGGACAACTGTCTTCTGCGATCCAGAAGGAGCCCTGATAGTGGACATCTTGTCTAAAGGGCTCACCGTTAATTTGGAGGTATACATGGAAACTCTTTAAAAGCTTCAAACTCACCTGTGTTGTGTTCCAAGGTGGCGCAAGGCTGACGAAGAGGATGGGGTTTATGTGAAAAAGTGACATTTCGTTTCCAAAGCATGTATCAATGTACTGTATATATTGTTGGAAATGTCAACCTTCTTCAAGCCTTCTCTTGTTACTGTTTCCTATATGTATGTTCTGGTGTGCAGCTTCCTTTATGGTTCCTGAGAAGTTATAAAAGGGGCTGCAGACCACATACTACCTCTCTCTCCTTTTGACAATGCAACCTGTTGATAACTGTTTTGTTTTAAGAGAGATGCCCTGGCCAGATGGCACAGAGAATTATCTCAAACATATCTGAAACTGGACTGATAAGTTTTGTACCTGTGCATACTAGACACAAGAAGGTTGTGAGCAAATCGAATATGCTATTTCTATCCAAGTCTACTTCATTTTTGTCTCTTGAGTGCACGATGTAATACAAGTTGTTTTATGGTAGAGTATATGTTTTTAATATATTTAGGGGGCCCTGGTGGTGCAACAAGTTAAACTGCTGAGCTGCTGAACTTGCTGACCAAAAGGTTGGTGGTTCTAATCTGGGAAGTGGGGTGAGCTCCCACTGTTAGACCCAGCTTCTGCCAGCCTAACAGTTCGAAAAGATGCAAATGTGAGTAGATCAATAGGTACCGCTTCGGTGGGAAGGTAACGGCACTCCATGCAGTCATGCCGGCCATATGACCTTGTAGGTATCTACGGACCAGCTCTTCAGCTTAGAAATGGAGATGAGCACCACCCCCCAGAGTCGGACACAACTAGACTTCATGTCTAGTTACCTTTACCTTATATATATTTTGGACACTGAAAAACACTTCTGAAGCACTGCTGCTTTTATGCACTGGCAAATTTCTCTTTTCCTAACAGATCAGAGGTAACAGGTTATTCAGTTTAACAAATCAAACCATTGCCTTGCATAATTATATCTGGTTGTATACCACAAGAGAAGATTCTACACTAAAGGGTTTTTGGCTCTAAAAGGTCATGTTTTCGTAAAAGTTATGATCTCCAAAAGGTGTTTTTCCAAAAGGTTAGTAATGCCATTTTCCAAAACAGATAGCAAAGATGTAGAATAAAAATTAGAATTTTTAAAAAACTGTGTGCATTACTTTTGGAGTGACCCTCTTAGATACATATTATCAAATAAGCTATTTCCTACACCTTTAAAGTTTTTAGGTACTATAGCTCTACTCAGTGCTCACTTCTGCTAAGATTATGATGCTTCCATAGCCTAAAAACTGTACCGTACCTGGTACACACACCTCAAATTTTAATAATTGTTCATAGTGGGTGGGTTCTCAAGAACTGCTCTTGATACAGTTTTTCTATGCAGATTTTATTCAGGATTTTACTTAGTTCAAGCACTATTGCAAAAGTAAAACTGAATAGTTTTATGTTAGGACAAAATGAAAGCCAACACCAGATATGGAGAAATCACCAAAAATAACTGCAATGTCTTTATTCCTGCTTAAATAACAAGGGTTTCCTGCATCTCAGTTCTTGGCATGAATAGAAAGAGATCACCAATTGCAGAGGACCATGTCTAGATACAAAACATTATATCAAATAGTTGTAGTTCAAAGAAGAATGCCACAGTACAACTTCTTCTCTATCCCAGAGGATTTTTTGAAACATAAAAAACCATGTATTATACCATTGTCAAAAGGTTTAAACTGAATCCATCTGTGAGATGCTTATCAGATTGTCTGCTGTTGGAGCACTGACCTTTTCTTGGGAAACAAAAGTGTAACTGAGCAGAAACCTGCCTACAAATCTTGTTAACCTTCATCATTCACTTGTACCCCACTGTAACATCTTTGTCAGCCAAACTGACCTTCACAAACTTCAACTTAACCCATTCCCAGCATGGTTACAAGAAAAAGACATTCCACCACAAACTGCCCTCTAACTCAGTACACAAAATTCATACTGTTCAATATAGTATACTGGATATGAAGTCACAAGAAAAAAAATATAACAACTTTAATGTTGTCTAAGTGCTTAAGCACTGCTTGAACATCAAGCAAAAAGTGGGTGTTAGAAATAATATCATAAGAAAGCTGACTGGCACAACCTGGAAATCACAAGCAGACACAGTGAAGATATCTGCTCTTGCGCTTTGCTACTCTGCTGCTGAATACACATGCCCAGTGTGGAATACATCTCACTACATAAAAACTGTGGATGTTGCTCTTAATGAGACATGCGGCATTATCATAGGATGTCTACGACCCACACCACTGGAGAAATTATACTGTTAGCTAGTATTGCACCACCTGACATCTGTCGGGAAGTAGCAGCCAATAACGAAAGGACCAAGGCAGTGACATATTTGGCTCATCCTCTGTTCGGGTATCAGCCAGCATGCCAACACTTTAAATCAAGAAACAGCTTTCTAAGATCAAGAGAGATACTTACAAGAATACCTCAGCAAGTGAGAGTCCAAAAGTGGCGGGCAAAAACCTAGAACCTCAATTAGTGGCCGAGACCGGATGAGAAACTCCCTCCTGGGCACACAGAAGACTGGGCGATGTGGAAGGCGCTGAACAGACTGCACTCTGGCAACATTAGATGCAGAGCTAACCTTAAGAAAAAGGGCTACAAATTGGAGTCCACAACATGCGAGTGTGGTGAAGAACAAACCACAGACTACCTATTACTATGCAATTTGAGCCCTGCCACATACACTCCAAGTGGCCAGCTTCTGATCAAAGGACATTTAGTATAATGTCAAGTTTTTAAACTTTGTGTTTTTAAATGCATATTAACTGTATCCTCAACTCACTTCTGACACGATAAATGAATACTGAGTAACTGCACAAAGGCCTGACTAAACTTAGCATTTATATCATTCCTTTACAAAACAGAAAAAGTCAAATGGAGCAAGCAAAGGCTCTTGTGTACAATAACAAACATTGGATTAAAATTCAGTTATGACCTCAACTTGTTTGGGTTCACAAAACTCTGGCTCAGCCTTCCCAGAAAGCTATTTCCTATTGATGTGTTTGAATGAAGGAGAAAATAATGATTTATATATCATAAATATGCTAACTAAGATCTTTCATCAGAGGTGTAGCTATGCTCCCATCTACAGATTGACTCTAGAAAACTACGTTAAAGCCAAGTCATCCATCCAGAGCAATGGAGCTCTGTGGCTGTAGTGAAGGGACACTGCAGAATGACATCCAACAGCAGAAGTGGGTTTTAGTAGTATTTATGATTGTGGGAATGGTATCACAAGCATCAATACGGAAAAGCTATGTGGTTGTAAGTCTAACTGATAGCATTTTAACTGACTAATCAGATGCCAGCTGCTCTTTATTCACAGTGCAGGTTATATTGCACCACCTAGTGAGATGTGCTGGCTTTTATACTGAGAACTACCACGCTGAAGCTACTCTTGCTAGGATTGCCACAGGGCAACACCAACATTGATTTCTCATGACAAGTGCTACAACCCATGTTATGAGACAGAAAACTCTGAGAAACCGTTTTTAAAGTAACAGGTAAGAATATGGTATCAGCATCAAGCATTTTTATGCTGCTTTGCACACTTTTTTATTAAGTTCTGAAATGAACAAAATACTGAAAAACCATTCAAAGCTCACGTACTTACAGGATCATATGCCAAATTAACATATGCAAGGAACTTTTTAGCCAATTCGTCTGACAGCTGAGTGAATCTGTAGCGGAAGAGATCCATTTCTTGTTGAATAAACCATCGCCTAAGTTCTTCCCTGCAATAGGAAGTTTATTGAACGTATTGTTTAGTGAACATAAAACTATAGGCACACACACTGTAGTTTTTGAAAATGCACTCTCTGAAAAATAAATGGGCAAGAACACTATACAAAGTCCCTTTCTCATAATAAATGATTGACAACATTATCATATATACACTTGCATTCCTTAAAGAAAACTAGACGGTTCCAATCAGAAATTTTAGGCAGGTACAAATAACTCCACACTTCTTGAACACAGGCATTTGTGTATTCAGTTATTCTTGGGCTTTGTCTGTAATCTGATTGAGTTACCACCTAATTGCCTTAAAACTATGTAATTAAGGTAAAGGTAAAAGTTTTCACTGACATTAAGTCTACTCGTGTCCAACTCTGGGGGATGATGCTCATCTCTGAGTAAGGCCCTAAATTCCATTAGGTTAAATATAAAAGTACTGAACAATACTAGAACTCTTTAAGAAACAACGAACTCTTTATATTTTACACTTAAGTCAAGAACAGAACACACAGTATATCTTCCTTTGAATGATTTGTTAATTGCTCAATTGGTCCTATTTTTGCATAGGTAAAGGCATCCCCCTAACATTAAGTCCAGTCATGTCCAACTCTGGAGGTTGATGCTCATCTCCATTTCTAAGCCAAAGAGCCGGTGTTGTCCGGAGACACCTCCTAGGTTATGTGGCCGGCGTGGTGCATGAAGCGCCATTACCTTCCCGCCAGAGCAGTATCTATTGATCTACTCACATTTGCATGTTTTCAAACTACAAGGTTGGCAGAAGCTAGAGCTAACTATGGGAGCTCACCCCACTCCCCGGATTCAAACCACCAACCTTTCGATCAGCAAGTTCAGCAACTCAGCGGTCTAACCTGCTGCGCCACTAAAGGCTCCATTTGTAATTAACTGCCATATTTTTTCAGCTCAGCAATACTACTAACATGGTCAAGGCATCTGCTAGATAGTTCTGGTGTTGTTTTTAGTTCCAATGATTAATATGTTATCTATATGGTTTTAACCTTTTGCTAGATTAATTCTTTGCTGTGAACATTTGAGCTATGGTTGTTCTCGTATAAACTGGGAGTTTAGTCCATCCCTGAAGGACCTACATGAAGCAAGGACTCTTGTCTACTGACTCTGGTACAGTATTGTTTCTGGCCTTTTTGAATGTCTGAGTAGGAAAATGGGTGGGGCTTCAGGGGGATTTTTTAGCTTTTAAATGTAATTTGTGTTGTATTTTAACTGCATTTTAAATTTTGTATAAAAAGTAAAGGTTTCCCCTGACATTAAGTCTTGTTATGTCAGACTCTGGGGGGTGGTGCTCATCTCAATTTCTAAGCCAAAGAGCCATTGTTATCCATAGACACCTCCAAGGTCATGTGGCCAGCATGACTGCATGAAGCACCATTACCTTCCGCAGAGGTAGGCAGAAGCTGGGGCTAACAACGGGAGCTCACCCCACTCTGCGGATTTGAACCTCCAACCTTTCAATCAGCAAATTCAGCAGCTCAGCAGGTTAACCTGCTGCGCTACCAGGAGGCCTTTTGTATACATGATACAAATATTTTTTTTAAAAAATGTATTTATGTGTATGTGTATTTGCCTTATTTGTAAATTTTATTGTGTTGTGCCACATTATTGTCCATCACCTTGAGTTCCTATCGGAAGAAAGGCAAGATAAAAAATAAACAATAATAATAACAACAATAATGTGGTGATGGCAGCCAAGAGCAGTAAGCCTCCTGATGCGTTCCTGGCACTTTCCCCCTCTACAGAATAATAATAATAATAATAATAATAATAATAATAATAAGTATGTGTACCCTGCCACCATCTCCACAAAGGGACTCAGGGCGGCTCACAGAAGCACTCCAAGTGCCACATGCAGACAACAAAACACAAGTATAAATACAATGACATAAGTATAATAACAGTGCATAAAAGTCTCATTAATAAAATTATAAAAATTTGAAAATTATAAAATTCCTAAAATGCGGTGGGATCTAAAGTCCTAAAATGCAGAATGACCCTCAACTTATTCCCAGATCATATCAAACTCCATAATTATGACCCCCACTGATGCATGAAATCAACTTATACATGAGTATATACAGTATGACTAATCCAAACACTATCCATAGAGTTTGCATGTCTTGGTAACTGAAAGAATCAGGACACAATCTTAAAAGGATCACATAAATGTTTTTCTCAACTGCAACAGTATCAAAAGTCTAATAAGACTAACTAATGATAGATGAAAAACCTTTAAATTTTGAAGCATTTTGTTTATTGCTAAGTGCAAAATTTATGACAAGCAGCAATTTATTCTTTATTCAGGCAAAATGAATGATGGATAACTATGTTACTATGAAGTCAAGCTATGAGTGAAAAAACATTTGGTAGTAAAAGTAAAGAATGATATTGCAAATGTTCGCCTCAGGGTGGCACTACTGAACCACTAAAATCACTAGAACAGATTTAATTCTGTTACCATCATACCACCAGATCCACCAAAATATGGTGTTCAAATATTACTGATAAATACAAGACACAAGAAACTGAACAATGACTGGGAAAACAATACCTACGTTTGGCAGTAAGCAAGTCGCAGTATGAAGTGGGAAATATGATCTTTTCTTCTCCTGTCATAATCATTTTCAAGCAGAGCCTAATTACAAAAGAATATGCATTGGTAAGAGTAAATCTAGATAGCATCTAGGGTAGCATGCCATCTTACAGGTGAGATCCAATGCTAAGCAAAGGACAGTAGGCTCACACAACCTATCTCTTCCCAAAGCCCCATGGAGGAATCACTGAAAGCAGAAACTTGTGAGAGTTGTAAGAGTCGTCCACCTTGCTTGAGACAATTTCTCCTTCTGCTGCAGAAGAGAAACAGTGTTCCAAGCCACATAAAATTTTAGATAAATAAAAAGATCTTGGCTGCTTTTTAGAAGCTTAAAAGATACACGCTCAACCAAATGACTCCAGGAAAGAAGTCCCAGAGCATGGTGCTGCAATGGAAATGGCTCTGTCTCAAATCCCAATCAACTTTGCTTCTGAAAATGGTGGGATGATGTCACATCAACCTTAGCTGTCCAAAAGCACTTCTAAGTCATAGCAGCTACTGGTGCATTCACAAGATAGGTCTGGAGCCATTCCCAACAAAGAGATCAGGTCTCTTAAAGGAAGCACTACCTCACCGGGGATCTTTTCATGGGTTTATGGTAATCTACACCAGCAGTTCCCAAACTTTTTCGATCATGGAACCCTTCAGAAGATTTTTTTTCTTCCATGGAACTCTAACTCTGTCCCTAAGCATTACAAATTCACAAAGTCCTTCCTCCTTTCATCTACTCCTATTGCCTGGGCATTTCATATAATGCAGTAAGTTGAGAAACAAAGAGTAAACAATGTGTTGTCGAAGGCTTTGATGGCTGGAATCACTGGGTTGCTGTGAGTTTTCTGGGCTGTACAGCCATGTTCCAAAAGCATTCTCTCCTGATGTTTCGCCCATATCTATGGCAGACATCTTCAGAGGTTGTGAGGTCTGTTGAAAATCAAGCAAGGTTTATATACCTGTGGGAGGTTCAGGGTGAGAGAAAAAACTCTTGTCTGTTGGAGGCAAGTGTGAATGTTGCAATTAATCACCTTGATTAGCATTTAATGGCCTTTAGCTTCAAGGCCTGGCTGATTCCTGCCTGGGGGAATCCTTTGTTTTGAGGTGTTGGCTGACCCTGATTGTTTCATGTCTGGAATTCCCCTGTTTTCAGAGAGTTGTTCTTTATTTCATGTCCTGGTTTTAGAGGGCTTTTTAAAATACTGGTAGCCAGATTTTGTTCATTTTCATGGTTTCCTCCTTTTGTTTGAAATTGTCCACGTGCTTGTGGATTTCAGTGGCTTCTCTGTGTAGTCTGACATGGTGGTTGTTAGAGTGGTCCAGCATTTCTGTGTTTCTGTGCAAGATAATATTGGATATAACCACAAACATTCATTTTGGTAAAGGAAAATGTTGGATTCAAACCTAAAGTGATTAATGTTTTTTTCTTCCTTCCTTCCTTTTCTATCTTTTTTTTTTTTGTACTTACAATAGTTTTGAAATTAGGCTTTATTTTTAATATGAAAATCCAGTGTGGAATCCAAGTTACTCCTCTAAATTTGTTTTTTGGATAAGCATAAGCTGAAAAGCCTAATTTGCACAGATATGTGGACATGAAGGAGAGCATTGTTCAGATAGCCTTTCTGGCTACAGAGACTATACATCTATCAGTGCAATCACTGAGTGTCACAGTTTAAAATTTCATTTTTCAAGCAAAAGTACATTGAATTTCAAAAAGACCATCATACTCTGGTACAAACTTTTAAAAAAGATTTTCACAATGTGGAACAAGTTGGTGAACTGCTGATCTACACAAGTGTAGGAACACTATGGCTGACAATATAAACGTTTGCCAGAAGCTAGGGGAACAGGTTTACTGTGAGCCTCATGATAGGCTGCTCAATATAATTACCAACATGCACCCATTTCTTAATTGGTCAGCAATACCCAATCTCTTCAGGTATTTTTATGCAGATCTATCTCAGGTACTACAGTGAGCACATGTTTCTAAAAAATATTAGGGATACTTTATTCATTTCTACTTACCTTGTATGGAAATTGGAGAGCCTTAAGCTCTGCTTCCAGCTTTTGGTTGTATAGAGCTGTACCTTTGATCATACTCACCCCCAGGTTCTCAACTACTTTGAGTACTGTAAAGAAACAGGTAATGTCAGTCCTACAATCTGTGAGTGGATTATCAAACATATGTCTGAAATGCATATTCTTTAGAATGAACAGTAGTGATTACAAAAGAGAACACAACAATTCTGCACAGTAGATAACAACAGCCACGTGAATTAACTTGTTAACCATGAATGTACTGAGTATATAATAAACTAGTAATAATAAATAAATTCTATTTATACCCTGTCACCATTTCCCCAAAGGGACTTAGGGTGACTCACAAAATCACTCTAGGATGCTGCATATAAAATAATCAATACATAAGCACAAAAACAATAACAGCATAAAATTATACCAACAGCATGCTTAAAACAGTTTCATAAAAATATAATTCTGGAGAGTCACATAAAACAAAACAAGTATAATTCTGTCTGCTTTAGTACTTACATTTGAGCCTATCAACTGCAAAACTTTCAAATTCTATGAGGGAAATATTTTCAGTTGGCGGCGTAAGATAGAATTGAAGACTGAATGGGTACTCATCTTCTTTGTTATCTCCTAGCCTTGACACCTTATATCTCGGCACTTTATTTCTCCTGCTTGTATTAAACTGCATTTTCACCTAAAATTCCTGTGAAATGTCACAGTAAGAGATTAGTACATTAAAAAAATGACTGGCCACTGGACTTTAGTATTTCAACACTCACATTTCCAAAAGTATACAACATTACAAACTTGCTTCAAAGTGGAAATTACTACATATTCAAAATCCAATTTTAAGTGTTCTTAAAACAAGCATACATACGTCTTCCAAACTATGGCCCCTTCCACACAACTGTATAAAATCCACATTGAATTGGATTATATAGCATTGTAGACTCAGATAATCCAGTTCAAAGCAGATATTGTGGGATTTTCTGCCTTGATATTCTGGGTTTCAGGAATATGTGGAAGGGCCCTTACAGGCATGAACTAAAGAAATCATCTCTTGCGTATTTCTTGCATCATGGGGATGTGCCTAGTTATATCCAATATGGGGTTGGAATAAGCTGACAAGTGACCTGAAGACACATACAGGCATATCTGGAAAAATGAGGAAAATTTACCATGGTGGAATCACTGCTGCAGTTCGGGCCCTTCTGGTTCAGTGGAACTAGGATGTGCCATTTTAAAATGACAGCAGTTGTGTTTTTGCTTCCCAAAACGAATTGAAGGGGATTTACTCCAGCAGCTCTTGGACTGGCATAGGGCTTTTCTACACTGCCATATAACTCAGAATATCTGCTTTGAACTGGGTTATCTGAGTCCACACTACCATAGATCCCAGTTCAAAGCAGAAAATGTGGGATTTTATTCAGCTGTGTGGAAGGGGCCTCTAATACAGCCTATAGCACCTGGTATTAACTGGTATTCACTGTTTAGCCTTCAAGATCAGATATGCCTTTAGAAAGATAACAAAGACGTGATTGTGGGACCAAGTCTTGGCCAGTAAAATTATGCAGTGCAAAGAGTAATTAAGGAACATGTGCAATGACAATCAGAATAGCTACGGTGTAGGATTTTTGGATGATGTGACCTTCATATTTATGCCTGGATGTTTTTAATGCTTTCTTTTAATGTTTAAATTTTGTTTGATGTTGTACGTTTAATTGTTTTAATGATTTTAAGTCATAGTTATATGTTGTTCATTTTTTCAGTCGTCTCCGACTCTTCGTGACCTCATGGACCAGCCCACGCCAGAGCTCCCTGTCGGCAGTCACCACCCCCAGCTCCTTCAAGGTCAGTCCAGTCACTTCAAGGATGCCATCCATCCATCTTGCCCTTGGTCGGCCCCTCTTCCTTTTACCTTCCACTTTCCCCAGCATAATTGTCTTCTCTAGGCTTTGCTGTCTCCTCATGATGTGGCCAAAGTACTTCAACTTTGTCTCTAGTATCCTTCCCTCCAGTAAGCAGTCGGGCTTTATTTCCTGGAGGATGGACTGGTTGGATCTTCTCGCAGTCCAAGGCACTCTCAGAACTTTCCTCCAACACCACAGCTCAAAAGCATCTATCTTCCTTCGCTCAGCCTTCCCTAAGGTCCAGCTCTCACATCCATAGGTTACTACAGGGAATACCATGGCTTTGACTAGGCGCATCTTTGTTGCCAGTGTGATGTCTCTACTCTTTACTATTTTATCGAGACTGGACATTGCTCTCCTCCCAAGAAGTAAGCGTCTTCTGATTTCCTGGCCACAGTCTGCATCTATCTTTGCACCTAGAAATACAAAGTCTGTCATGGCCTCCACATTTTCTCCCTCTATTTTCCAGTTGTCAATCATTCTTTTTGCCATAATCTTGGTTATATGTAGTGGTTAGTTATTATGGTTTCCTGTTTTACTTGTATGTTGGCATTGAATTTTTGCCATTAACATGTTGTAAACTGCATTGAGTCCCCCCAGGGGTGAGAAAGGCGGTATATAAATACAGTAAATAAATAATAAATAATAAATACATCTGATGCCACTGGGACACTTAGGGCAGGTCAATCTCCTGTGTTTTATTGAGAGTATTCTGTTAAAGAGTTTGGAGAAAACCACAAACTAATCTCAACAGGAGAGTGAAGGAGGGGAGTCAGGAAGACTCACCATGTCTCCTGAGTCATCGGTTGGGAGTCCCTCCTCCCAGTAACAATATAGCAATATATAATACTAATATTGTGCTGGGCTAATATAATATATTGTATACATATAATATATTATAATATTATAATGTAATACAATATAATACTAACAATATTACAATATAATTATATATTTTATATTACATGTAATATTACTAATAATATTACAGCATAGTGACATAGTACAATATAGTAATATATAATACTAATATTGTGCTGTGTTAATAATCTACACACATATAATACTGATAATATTATGATGTAATACAATAGTAATAATACTACAATATAATAATTTTATATTTCATATTACATGTAATATTACTAATAATATTACAATATAATGGTACAGTAAAATATAGTAATACATAATACTAATATTGTGCTAAGCTAATAATATAATATATTGCATGTACATATAATGGAGCTCCATGCAGTCATGCTGGGCACATGACCTTGGAGGTGTCTACAGACAATGCCGCTCTTTGGCTTAGAAATGGAGATGAGCACCAACCCCCAGAGTCGGACACCAGTGGACTTAATGTCAGGGGAAAACCTTTACTTATAACTTGTAAGCTATTGTGTCCCCTTCAGGGTGAGAAAAGCGGGATATAAATGTTGTAAATAAATAAACATGCATTTTGTATGTCCTTCTCTAGCTGAGAATCTTAATTGCTATTATTCTTATTTTCAGGGTTTTAGCTCAACCGAACTGGAAGAATAACAGACATGGTTGTGACAAAAAGAACAATGAAGCCAGTAAGGTCCTGCTAAAGAGATTGGTTAAAGTGGTGTACAACTATCTGGAGTCGGCATGTCCTACCTTGACCATGATGCTTTTGCACATCCCTTACTTCTTATTTAACAACTTAATATAGGAAGAGTAGCTGATCTGCAGAAGGTAAATGTGAGTCTAGATAGAGGGGAGCAATGCACAACTAGAATTAGGAGTGATGCAGAGAGAAAGAGGGAAGGAAAGGTATGGCAAAGAACAACAACGGTGTAGTTTCCAAAGATGTACCTGTGTCAGTCCCTGAAGGAAGGAGCAGCCAAGGGTCTGTCAATATATAGGAGAAATGGCTGTGAACTTAGGGAGATATAGTTCACTGGGGGGTGTATACTCAGTGGCAAAAGGTGAACGCCCCACAGGCCTCAATGAAGGTCTTCCTTTCGAGAAAACATATACACAAGGAAGGCCAAAAGAAAGGAACTCCAAACCAGCACCCCCCTCCCTCCCTTCCTTCCCTTTTTGGCGCCCGCCTACCTTTCCAAAAGTTACTTACTGTCCCTTTTTCAGCGCGCGAGGGTCAGATCCCAATTTCCCGCGCGAAAACACCTGTTCGTGACGTAAGCTCACTTCCTGCTCGGCGCCTCGTTCTGGTCCCACCTCTTCCTTCTGTCTTCTTCCGCCGGCTTCTCCGAGTTGCCTTGGCAACGCCTCCTCCCTTCATTCTGCCCGTGACGTGGCCTCCTCTGCTTAGGCAGCGCCTCCTCTTTCCACTTGGCTTCTTTAGGTTGCCACGGCAACGTCCTTCCCCCCCCCCCCGCTTCTGCTAGTGACGTAGGCTCGCTTCCTCCTCTTGTCTCACCCTTTCTCTCTAACTTCTTCCGCCGACTTTCCTACGTTGCCATAGCAACACCTTTCCCTTCCCGCCTGTAGCCTCTTACCCCCCTCAACGCCTCGCTCTGACCCCGCCCCTTCTAACTTCTTCCGCCGGCTTCTCTGGGTTGCCACGGCAACGCCTCCCCTCCTTTCTACCCGTGACGTAGCTCTCTCCTCCCTCCCTGGGAGCCTCGTTTTGACCCCGCCCCTTTCTCTCCGACTTCTTCCGCCGGCATCTCTGGGTTGCCACGGCGACGCGAACGCAATGACAGGAAGGAACCCACGAGGCCGGAAGTAGGCGGACCTGAGGGTCGGAGTGGAGGGCCTTGGCCAGCGGCGGAGGCAGGGCTGTTCTCGCGCCCTGAGGCTATAGAGGTAAGCGCATCAGGTGAGCGCTGCGTACAGCCTCCACTTCCGGCTCCCATTGGGAAAAGGTGGACAGATGTTTTCCTTCGCGTTTTATGTGGTCAGTTCCTTCTGGATGCATTTTTTGCGCCCATTTGATGGTCGTGTTAGAAAACTAATTCCATTACGTTAATGGCAATAAGAAAAAGACTTAGCAGGCACAAGCAGTAGTTGGAAGTCGTTTCCCTCGGTAAGTATTAACCGTCTCTTTGACTGAAGCGCTAGGCTTAAGCCAGGCCTTGGGATTTGCAAGGAATGGCATGGAGGTCGTGTCACTAAGAGAAGCTCCTCTTTCTGCCCCAAGGTTTGTTCTCTTTCCCTTTCTTTCCCTCCTCCTCCTCCTCCTCTTCTTCCCTAAGTTTACTTGTGTGTAAATCCTTTGATGTAGGAGAAGGCATGCATAGTATCACAAACATCATCCGTGTGAAGACTTGGCTCTGCCTTTTCCCCTCCTCTGCTTCAGTTCCCCCGTTCATAGGTTTCCCCAATAGTGTAGATGCCTTCCTTTGTGTTAGTTTTGGGTGGAGCTTAATATCCCCCCAGAGGACAGCCTTTGTTGGTCTATTCCATTTCCCTGTATAGTGCTCTTTGCTGGACTCCTCTACAGCAGAGCTATTGTGAGTTAGGCTTGGGATTGTCTGGTAACCCTAGGTCTAGCAATCCAAAAACAGGTACCCTTAGTACCTGCATTCAGCAGTATTTTTATACCAGCAGTCCAAATAATCATCATCATCTTTATTTATACCCCACCACCATCTCCCCGAAGAGGACTCGGGGCTGCTAACATGAGGCCAAGCCCAAAGGTACAAATACAGCAAAACTAAAATACACACTACAGACAACATAAAGTACATCAGAATAAAATACATGCAGTAACAAAAATAACATCTATAAAGCAAATTAACACAACATAAAAACAAACAAAATGGGCAGGCCAAATGGACAAGGTAAAATGATAAAACCCTGGATGAGGTAGGATAAAAAAAATTATAAAAATTATGTTATTCCAGTTTAGGACGGGGACACCACTATGGATGGAGCAGACAGAGATGGAATAAATGGTCACTCTTTGAAGGCACATCAGAATAGCCAAGTTTTCAGATTTTTCTTGAAGGCTGCTAAGTTGGGGGCCAAAGGACAACAGAAGCTCATGACCAGCTCATGCTTCACAAGAAATAAATGAAGTGTGTATAAATATGAGCACTGTGATGTCTTGCCTTCTCCTCTCCTCTGCTTTAGTTCCCCCTGTTCATAGATTTTCCCAATACTGTAGATGCCTTCCTTTGTATTAGTTTTTGGGTGGAGCATAACACCTCCCCAGAGGCCAGCCTTAGTTAGTCTGTTCCATTTCCCTGTACAGAGCTCTCTTGCTGAACTCCTCCTTCTTTTCTACAGCAGAGCTACTGTGACTTAGGCTTGGGATTGTCTAGTAACCCTAGGCCTAGCAATCCAAAAACAGGCACCCTTAGTACCTGCATTCAGCAGTATTTTTACACCATCTGTCCAAAGGACAACAGAAACTTATGACCAACTCATGGTTCACAAGAAAGAAGATTGAGTCAGTTTATAACCATCGCTTTGCACCAGAGGCAGGAAACTTTCAAAGACTCCAGAGCCAGGAAAGGCTTCTTTTGTAATATATCATTTTAAGTTACCTTATGATAGTCTCATCTGGAGTTAACACTTTATTCATCTTGTTTGCAATAAACTCATTTTGGTTATCTTATCACCTTGCCTAAAGTGCCTCTGTCTCCTAAGGCTCTTAATCTTAACAGAAGGTGTACCGATATCCCCCAAGTAAAGCCAGACACTATAGTTTTTCCCAAAAGGCTTGGGCGTTCCATCACAATCATGGCATCTTACCATATTTGAAGTATTAATGCCATGTGACTCTGATATATCAATAAAACCATTCTGCTTCACTGTATCAAACTGTCTTTGGGTGCGTCTACACTGTAGATTTAATTGGGGTTGATACCACTTTCATTCAATGCTATGGAATCAAAGAAGCTGCCATTTTACATCATCTTTAGTTTTCTTAGCCAAATCATGCTGGTCCTTCACCAAAGTAGAAATCCCATGATTCCACAGGAATGAGCACTGGCAGCAAAACTGGTGTCAAACCGCATTCAAGCTACACTGGTCATAAGCCATTATTTACAAGCAGTTCCCAAGTTACAAACATCCAACTTCCAAACAACTCATAGTTAATAACAAGGATGAGACAGGAAGTGGGAGAAATCTGAAGGGAAATTCATTCCTGGAAAAGTTATTATCACGGGAAAAGATGTCTCCACTGAAACTTTACCACCAATCCTTGTTTCCACAACATGCGACATTTTCCAAAATCCAATTTTCACAGTGACAGAATGTGAGGTGGAATCTTCTGAACAGGGGCATAGACAGCAAAAGAAACACCATGGGGAAGTTAACCCTTCCCTATACTATTCAGCTCTAACAAATGTGTGTGTGTGTGTGTTTATATATATAGAGAGAGAGAGAGAGAGAGAGAGCTGGAGTTACACTTAAAACACTGGGAGTCCCTGGTGGCGCAGCAGGTTAAACCACTGAGCTGCTGAACTTGCTGACCAAAAGGCTGGCGGTTCAAATCTGGGGAGTGGGGTGAGCTCCCACTGTTAGCCCCAGCTCCTGCCAACCTAGCACTTTGAAAACATGCCAGTGTGAGTTGACCAATAGGTACCACTCCAGCAGGAAAGTACCAGCACTCTATGCACTCATACTAGCTACATGACCTTGGAGGTGTCTACAGACAACACAGGCAGTTAGGCTTTTGCTTTTTTATTTACATTTGTTTTGTTTCTTCAAGGGTCTTGAAAAGGCAAGAGCAATGTTTTGTTTTATTTTATTTGCATTGCCAGCCATTAACTTTCTTCCTTTTCCAGTAATCCAAGAGTCCTGTGGCAATTTGCCAGTTTACTTTGTTGTAGCAGCCAAAAGTCCTGATGAATTTGCCACTTGATAAATAATAGTTCTTTACTCAATCCTTGAAGTTATATTTTGGAATAGTACACACACTGTAATGGTAATGGTGATCTGTAGATAGGAAAATGCATTCTTTACTTCTATTAATAGAAATAATTACTGAGGTTAATTATTGCTGGTACATTTTAAGCAAGCCCTGTTCACTTTGAAGTAATAGCAGCATTCTTCAATGCACTACAGAAATAATCAGTTTGTGTGATGCCAAGTTCACACAAATTAGTTTTTTTAATAAAAAATAAAAAAGGAATGTAGAGTTTAAATAGACTGTAGAAAAGCAGATGCAAAAAAACTTGAGAAGCACTAAACCATTTTTCTTATGACTAGGTAACAACAACAGTTACAAGAGCACTTTGTTTATTTAACACTACATTGCTATATTAGAACTAGAATAATGCACCATTAGGTGTTTAAAATGAAGCAGTGGTTTTCCTTTCCCAGTATGATTTCTTGAAGAATTCTTGTTATTAAATCGACTGTCAGATTGGCTAGATTGATTCCACATTGCAGTGAGAGTTATTAATCTACAGGACAGCTATGGTTTACTATGTTTGCATTATGTACTTTCCATAATGCACTCTATGTGGACAACAGAGGTGAAAATCATTATCTAGCTTAAGCCCACCTTTGCAATCTGGTGCTTTTGCAGGTTTGCACTGATGTTGTTTAGTTCAGAAGAAGCTTTAACCACCTGCCACAGGAACTGTAGCTACCTACCTATCGCTACTCCTTCATTTCCACAGCTGAATCTATGCTGTAAGGGTAATGCAGTCTGACACTATTTAAACTGTTACAGCGCAATGCTATGAGATCCTGGGGGTTGTTGATTGGTGAGGCGCCAGCATTCTTGGACAGAGAAGGCAGAAGACCTTGTAAAACTGCACCTCCCGTGATTCCATAGGATTGGGCCATGGCAATTAAATTAGTGACAAAATGAATTAATTCTACAATGTGATGCAGCCCAGCTTGTATGTTTTTGGCATTAAATGTATGCCATTTTGTTGGAAGCCTCCCTGAGTCCCTTCAGGGAGATAGGGAGGGTTACAAATAAGGTTGTTTTTGTTGTTGTCATTATTATTATTAGTAGTAGTAGTAGTAGTAGTAGTAGTATTGATGCTGGCTCCAAAGCAATTTGTGGTACCTTATTTTGCAGAATCTTCACAGATGCTTGGTCAGTAGGTTCCTTGCTGATAACCCTGAGTTATACTATCACTTCTGTTTGTTTCTATATTTGTCTTTCACAAAACTGGACAAACTGTATTTGCTTTTCTGTCAGCTGCCAATGATTTTACATTGTGGCATACAGAGTTACTAGGCAGCAGTCTTGTGCGCCTCATATATCCAGATGCCATGCTAAATATAACACTGACCATTCTTATTTGTGTCTTCCCTAGCAAATCTCTGCTTTCCCAAGAATTCTAATATTTAAGCAAACCTCATACTGCTGTCCAGTGTCTATTCTGCCCGATCCAACGTGCATGTCTTCTGTAGAATATACAGGTTAAATTCTGGAGAAGTGGATAAATGTCTAACTGATCATTACATCAAGAAATCCTTGTTCAGTTTAATGTTTTACCTAAAAAGGGAATTCATATTCTCTCTGACTCAGTTGAGCATGGATCTGTTCACAAAAATGTCCAATGAAAGGCAAAATAAGTTTTAAAAATCATTTCATTCATAGGATAAGATTAAGAAAGGATGGGTGGATGGAAGACAGCACAAAAGCTATAGGACAGTGAACTGAATCACAGGAAATGTCTGCTTTTAGACTAAAATAAATTTTAAGCATCCTCATGGACTCATGGGAGACAAGTAATGTTACATCTACACTAAAAATTAATGCAGATTGACACCATTTGAAATACTATGAGTGGATGCTATGGAATCATAGGAGTTGTAGTTTTACAAGGTCTTTAACCTTCTCTGCCAAAGAGTGCTGGTTCAACTCATCAGACCACAACTCCCAAGATTCCTTAGCATTGAGCCATGGCAGCTAAAGTGGTGTCAACCTGCATTAATTCTGCAATGTAGATGCACCCCAAGATTGCTTGAAGCTTGCTCGTACTACATGCATTATAGCGTTTCCCAAGACTAATGCTTTCTTTTCTGCCAGGCTAATGTTTTCCCATCCAATATACAAATGCTTTTAGCAGTATGTGAGTCCTAGAAGATATTTACGAGTCTAAGTCCTCATTGAGATATTTCAGGCTTTTTAAAATGATGAATTAATTCTGTATCAGGAGAACCTTCCACCTCTTAAAGAATGCAGTAAATCCTACTTTCACTATCGGGTTGGAAGGCATTCCCACAAAGGGATTTCCCACTATCCTTTTGCTTGGGTTTTTAGTTTTAAGGTTCTGTAGAGCATAAATCTGTTATTTAGGATGCATCCAGTCGGTTACCGAATCTTCCTACTGACATTGCCACCTCGGTCTCCAGGCCAACCCAGCCGCACCCGTTCTCTGGCCCTGTGCAGCAACGCTGGGTGTGTCTCTCCATTCATCCTTGTACAGAAAAGGGCTGTGATATTTTTTTTTCAAGTGATCTCATCTCCCCTTGCAGATTTGAGCAAGAACAGAATTCCTTTGTCACGTGGACAGGGAGAGGAAAGAAGCCTGGGAGTTGAGGAATGGGAAAACAGGCATCACTCCAGAGCACCGAGGCCAAAGAAACGAAGGCAAATCATGTCAGAAAGCTTTTGAAAATACAGTGCATTGAGGGGATGAGAAATGCTGAATTTGAGAATCGCCTTCCAACCCACCCAAACAGGCTTTGTTTTAGAACAGGCAGGATGGCACTTTTCTATTTTGTTTTCCTCCAAACTAGTCTTTAACTTAGGCTGCATACTCTCAGATCAATATGCAAAGAGTTCTTGTAGCAGCTTTGAGACTGAGAGGAAGAAATTGGTATCCTAAGCTTTCATAGACTTAGGGATACATCTACATTGCAGAATTAATGCATTTTGACACCACTGTAACTACCAAAACTCATTGCTATTCAATCATGGAAGCTGTAATTTGGTGAGGCACCATCACTCTTTGGCAGAGAAGACTACAGACCTTGCAAAACTACAACTCCTAGGATTCAATAACATTGAAGTATGTATGTGCATTCATTCTGCAATGCAGCTTTATATACCTGTAGTGAAAATTGTATCACAGAAGAATACTTTTAGGTTTTCTAAAATGGTAGGGTCTCAGGTCATTTGGGGAGATATGGAGAATTTTTGTTGTTTAGATTGCATTTTGTGAGATAATAATAATATAACTTTATTTTTATACCCCACCTCTGTCTCCCCAAAGGGACTCGGGGTGGCTTACAGAGGGATAAGCCCGAGGATTACAAATAAAACAGACACAGTAAAAACCATAACAACAAATAATAATAAAAACATTAAAATCAATTAACATCATAAAAACAATACCCTGGCTGGCCAATTTGAAACTGGGTTTGAGCTCAGAGTAAGTGCAATGATTCCGTGGAAGAGCCGAGGGCTGGGTTGCCAGGGTAGTGCCCTTGGCCTTTAAAGTGTCATAAGTACAGGAAAGGGGCCAACCAAAGTGCAGGAGCTCAGATAGATAGATAGATAGATAGATAGATAGATAGATAGATAGAGTAAAAGCACCATGTTAGATATGTATAACTGATCCATCCTTTTCAACATCAGGGGCCATGTCACTTTGGAAACTCTATTGAAACTAGTGTGAACGTTACTTGATTTCTCCATCGCATACCAATAAAAATTCCTACCCCATATCGTATCACTCCAATTTAAATCTCTTAAGTGTGAGAACAAAAATGAGATCTTGAACAAACAAATCCATTGAAAAGTATTAAGACTGATAGTTTGCTAGAGCTTTTTTTTCTAATGAATCCTTGCCTTCCATAAGCTACATCAAGGGTCCTCAAACTTTTTAAACAGAGGGCCAGGTCAGAGTCCTTCAAACTGTTGGAGGGCCGGATTATAATTTGAAAAAAAAAATTAATGAATTCCTATGCACGCTGCACATACCTTATTTGTAGTGTAAAAAACACAAAAACAATACAATAATTAAAATGAAGAGCAATTTTAATAAATATAAACTTATTAGTATTTCAATGGGAAGTGTGGGCCTGCTTTTGGCTGATGAGATAGGATTGTTGTTGTTTGCTTTCAAGTCATTTCAGACTTAGGTTGACCCTGAGCGAGAGGCGGGTAAATGACCTTGGAGGGCCATATCCGGCCCCCGGGCCATAGTTTGAGGACCCCTGAGTTACATAAATAATGTGCAGCTGGTGTACGCCAAAGGTAGGCTCCTGCATGGTGATGCTGGAACCCTCAAGTGGTCCTTACCCATGGCTGTATTGAGTAAGGCTTCATCTATAGCAGTGTTTCTCAACCTTCCTGATGCCGTGACCCCTTCATACAGTTCCTCATGTTGTGATGATCACCAACCATTTATTATTTTGTTGCTACTTCATAACTGTATCTTTGCTCCGGTTATGAATTGTAATGTAAACATCTGATATGCACAATGTATTTTCATTCACTGGACCAAAATTGGCACAAATACCCAATACGACCAAATTTGAATACTGGTGGGGTGTGGGGAGGGGTATTGATTTTGTTATTTGGGTGTTGTAGTTCCTGGGATTTATAGTTAACCTACAATCAAATAACATTCTGGACTCCACCAACGATGGAATTGGGCCAAACTTGGCACACAAAACTCCCATGACCAACAGAAAATACTGGAAGGGTTTGGTGGGCATTCACCTTGAGTTCTGGAGTTGTAATTCACCTACATCCAGAGAGCAATGTGGACTCAAACAATGATGGATCTGGACCAAACTTGGCATGAATCCTCAATATGCCCAAATGTGAACACTGGTGGCATTTGGGGAAAATAGTCTTTGACATTTGAAAGTTGTAGTTGTTGGGATGTATAGTTTACCTACAATCAAAGAGCAATCACCAACGCTAGAATTATACCAACATTGGCACACAGAGCTCCCATGACCAACAGAAAAGACTGTGTTTTCTGATGATCTTTGGCGACCCTTCGGACACCCCCTCGCGACCCTTCCAGGGGTCCTGACCCCCAGGTTGAGAAACACTGATCTATAGTATAGCTTTCCAAACTGTGTATGTGGACACACTAGTAGTGCGTTGCCTGAAAAATACTCCCCACAAACAAAGACTGGTGCTGTTCAAGTATAGGTACAGTTATACATGTTATAATTTGCACAGTTTGTTGATTGGGTTGCAGTATTTGCCATTAAAATGGATAAGTTTCTAATTAAGAAAAGAAAACATGTTGAGAATTAAGTTTGTGATGAACCACTTGGAGCTGCTGCAGAAGAAATGACACAAGAATCAACTGTAGGACATGCAAAGTGTAAAGGGAAAAAACTCCAAACCTTGTTTATACTATGAAAATTATATGAAACTTATACATAGCTCAATGATAGGGCCTCCTGGGAGTTGCAGTTGTACAAGGCCTTGTTTGCCTGGAGCCAGGGCAGTGAAAGCAGTTTGAAAGTGCCTTCCTTGGGCACTGTGTGTCTCATTGACTTTAGGGGCTGAGTCTGCCTCGAGTGGCTTGCTGTGAAACGAAGCCGGTGAAAGAAACCGAAGCCTGTGCTCCCGCCTGCCTCTTTCTCCTTCCTTCCCTCCCTCCGTCGCCTTCCCGGTAGGCAGGCAGACGAGGCGGAGGCAAGTTCCCAGGCATCCCCTTCTCCAGGCCTTTGAGCTTTTGTCAAGGGAAGGACGGCTTCTCCAGCCTGTGTCCTTGATGCCGGAGGTAAAGGGGAGCAGGGCGGTGAGGAGAGGCCTTTGATTATTACTGTTGTGATTATTATTATTTGTGCCAGCTTTGGAGACAAGAGCCGGGGAAGGGAAGAGGGAGCAGCCTTCTCTGGCCCGAGGATGGAAGGCTATTCCCCGGAGAAGGCACATCTGCACTGCAGAAGTCATTCAGTTTGACACCGCTTTAGCATCTCTGGTTCAAAGCTATTCCCCCGCAGGAGTTGCAGTTTCATAAGGCCTCTTGCCTCCTCCTCCCAAGAGTCCTGGGGCCTCCCAGGATTACATAGCATTGAGCCAAGGCAGTTTAAGGCGTGCCAAAAGCTACATTGGGTTGTAAGTGTTTTGGGCTATATGGCCATGGTCCAGAAGCCTTCTCTCCTGATGTTTCACCTGCCTCTATGGCAGGCATCCTCGGAGGTTGTGAGGTCTCACAAACTTCACAACCTCTGAGGATGCCTGCCATATGCAGGCAAAATGACAGGAGAGAATGCTTCTGGAACATGATATACAGCCCGAAAAACTCACAGCAAAACAGTGATTCTGGCCATGAAAGCCTTTGATGATACAAAGCTACATTCATTCTACTGTATGGATGAGAGTTGGGGAAAGCATTTCCTTCCTCCTTCCCAGCCTGGCCTCTTTTTCCTTTCCAGCCCTGAGCAAGACTTTGGCATAGAGCCCTTCCACATAGCCGTATAACCCAGAATATCAAGGCAGAAAATCCCACAATATCTGCTTTGAACTGGGATATGTGAGCCCACACTGTCACATATAGTACTTCAAAGCAGATAATCTGGGATTTTATTCACCTGTGTGGAAGGGGCTCGAGAGAGCTTGCAGTTGTGGCCCTTTTGTGATTATATGTGGGGGTTTCTGGGATTATTATGTTTGTTCTATGGAGGCATTGAACATTTGCCGCTGTATGTTGGAATCCGCCCTGAGTCCCCCCGGTGAGATAGGGTGGAATATAAATAAAGTTATTATTATTTATTAAATGGCACTTTATACATGCTCAGAGGCATTGTGCTCTTTGTGGCTTTTAGAAGGCTGTTTCTTCAGTCAACTTTAGTCTTTGCAATCCTTGTCCTTTGAGCTTTTATAAAGGCAAGGTGAGGGGTGGCTCAGTGCTATGGAATGTAGTGGGGGAGATGTAGTTTCACATGGCCTTTAGACTTCCCTACCAAAGAGTGCTGGTGCCTCACCAAACTACAAATCCCATTATTCTATAGCCTCAAGCCCTGATAGTTAAAGTGGTGTCAAATATGTGTTTTTGATAGTTTTATATTTTTATCAATTTGTTCTGACTGTCATACTCCACCTTGAGCTGAGGATGGTAAGAATTGTTATTATTACTAGATTGGGTACCTAGAGTTGCCCGGGTTATTAGAAGAAGGTTGTGTGTATTCTATAACTCATATCATGCCAAATTAACTCCCTGAAACTCCATCAATACCTAAAGTTTGTCATGTTGGGCTAGTTTGCTCAAGATGCAGCATCGGTGGAGTTCAGTATGCTCTCCAATGGCAGAATGAATTACGACTCCCACCATGGTGGGTCAGTGCTATCAAATCCTTCCAGTATGTCCAGTTAGTCATGGGGGTTCTGTGTGCCAAGTTAAGTCCAGGTCCATCATCAGTGTGGTTCAGAGTGGCCTTCGATTGCAGGTGAACTGTAAATCTCAGTACCTACAACTAACAAGTGCCAAGGACAATTTCCAAACCCACCAGTTTTCAAATGTTGGCATATTGGGTGTGTGTGCCCAATTTGGTGCAGATCCATTGCTGTTTGTGTTCACTCTGCTCTCTGGATGTAAGTGAACTATAATTTCTATAAATCAAAGTGAACAAGCCCTCCTGTATTTTTTGTTGGTTATGGGGGTTCTATGTGCCAAGTGAGGTCCAGGGCCATTGTTGGTGGGTTCCAGAGTGCTCTTTGATTGCAGGTAAACTATAAATCCCAGTACCTACAATGGCTATAAATCAAGGTGAATGCCCCCTAAACCTCTCCAGTATTTTTCTTTGGTCATTGGGGTTCTGTGTTCCAAATGTGGTCCAGGTCTATTATCAGTGGGGGTCACAGTGCTCTGACTTGATGCAGGGTGAGCTACAACTTCCATCATGTGGAGTCTGTATATTATATATGTTCTCTGTATGGTCACTTCTCTGATGACAGTACATTGCACCTTTCCCATCTGATCCTAGAGAGTAAAATAATAAATGTAATAATAACAAGAATAAATAGAGTAAAATGTTAAATTTAATCATAATAAATAGAGTAAAATAATAAATGTAATAACAGAGTAAAATAATAAATGTAACAAAAATAATAACCCAGTAAAATAATAAATAATTTGACTCGAGTATAAGCTGGGGGGAGCTTTTTCATCCTTAAAAAAAGGCTGAAAAACTCGGCTTATACTCAGATATATACAGTATTTCACTGAACTTGGTAAAATCTAAAGTTTGTGTTTGACTATATTCATCTTAGGCCTGTCTCACAGCCATGCATTCTAATATAGCATGGTCAATTCCTCCAAACTGCATTGATTCCTGTTTGTTAGCATCAAATCCAAGAGTACTGATCTTGCAGTTCTTTCTGCATTTTGAAAGAGGCAATTGTTTGCAACCCATATCAGGAATTTGTTGAAGAACCTATGCTTAGCAGAAATCTCCCAGCTCACCCCCACCCTCCAAAAAAAACCTATACTTACATCTTTGAGGGGGTTGTTTTTTTTTTTTTTGGAGATTTGTTTCAATAAACTTGTTTTCGACTCTTACCACAATATTGCTTTTCTTTCTTTCTCCAGTTGCTTTCAGTTGGTCCAGTTTTAACTCATCTGGGTTTCTGTACTGACAAATTTGCCTTTGATATATCATGCTTCCTTGACTATTTCTAAACAGATTATCTCTTTCAATTGTTATATTCCCATCATGGGAGCCTTTCCACCAGGTCTCTATTTTACCTTATAAAGTAATATTTACCTACCTGAACTAGGACTTCATCTTGCTTGTTTCTCAAAGTCTGTGCATTAGTGTGTAGACCTCCAAAGTCTTGTTTGTGCACATCTTTATTTTATTTTGAATTTTACCATAGTTCTCATCCTGTTTAAGGTCTAAATCTAATTAGTAGTCCTAATTAGAGTGGGGCCTATACTGGGGGATCGTTGGGATATAAACCAGATAAAGATATAAATCCATCTTCCTTGGAGGCTCTCAGGGAAGAGGGCCCCCCAAGGGTTATATTATGCCATAGGCGGAAATGTCTCTTGCCTGTTCTCCTGTTAGTATTCATGCCACATGAATACTAAATGGTTGCTATGGTCTCATGCCAAAGTGCAAGTTCTATGATATGTTGTGTCTGTTTGGAAGTGTTCTGAAGAGGACAACAAGGTCTAAACATGCCCTGTATATGATGAGCCTCACATCCAGCTAAGGCACTGGTTCTCAACCTGTGGGTCCCCAGGTGTTTTGGCCTACAACTCCCAGAAATCCCAGCCAGTTTACCAGCTGTTAGGATTTCTGGGAGTTGAAGACCAAAATCATCTGGGGACCCCAGGTTGAGAACCACTGAGCTAAGGGATACATAGAATTCGCTCCTTCATGGGATATCTCCATAGCTATGTGTCGTGCCTCTAGAAAAATAAGTCACAACATCTTTGGCAGGATTATCTGTTCTATTGTCTTATTTTTGTGCAGAGATCGCATCATAATATTCAATAACAATAGATCTGCATGTCTGCCTCCTTAATCACAAAACTGGTGCTAATAATTCCCTCTTCCTCCATTTCAGTTTCATCTCAGGAAGATCAACTGAAATTCTGAAAAAACGACAGCATTCTGTGACTTGCCAAGATGTTGGAGGAAGATATGGAAGTGGCCATCAAGGTGGTGGTGGTTGGAAATGGAGCTGTTGGGAAATCAAGTATGATCCAGAGATATTGCAAAGGAATTTTTACAAAGGACTACAAGAAAACCATTGGAGTTGATTTCCTGGAAAGAGAAATGCAGTATGTACCTAACAGATGGGAACACAATCCCTCCTTGCCATCTTTTGGAGCTGATATATATACATATTTTTAATGTAGTGTGTTTGATGATTTTTAAAGCATTGAACTAATGTGTCTGCACGAAAACTGTTCTTTTTGCTTAGAGGTGAAGTGAGGCATTCATATGCTAATTGCTGTCTACAGTCTTTCTACAGCCAGGCCAGATTAACCAATTTGAATTTTAAAAAATTAAAAATGCTTACACCAAATGCTTCTCCAGTAGTACAAAGAATACTTTGAATCACAGGGAATAATTGTTTATATAGACAATATCCATATTCTGACAAGAGAAATCTAGAATGCAAAGTTTTATTCAATTTAATTGTCTTCCACAGTGTATTCACATTAAATTATCAAGTGAGGGTAGGTGAAAGGGAAATAGGGTGCTTTAATTTCTGATTAACCCCTACCCCACCCCTCCACCCCAAAAATCCAATATGATGCAATGGTTAGAGTGTTAGATTTTGACCAGGTGACCAGGGTTGAAATCAACAACCTTTTAATTTTTTCAGTATCCATATGGAACTTGTCCTGGGAAGTGATGTAGCAATAGCTTTAAATCAGTTTAACTATATGCACTGAGATTGTCTTTGTGGGAGCACTTCAGTTCACCTTACTCAGCCTACATGTTGTATTCCAGAGCAGGAAGCACCTTTGTACTTAACCACCACACTCCAGTCCAATGTAAATCAGCAAAGCAGTTAGTTGAAGTATATATAACAAGCAGTTCAGCAAAAATAGTAGAAACATCTCAGTCTAAATGTATGAAATAGTCCACAAGATTCAAGGTAAAAGAGTTGTATCAAAAACAAGGAATGCAAAAGAATCAGGATGCACAAAGCAGCATAAAATCCAATACACAAAATTCAGGAACAGTCTTTTAAATTTGGAAGCATGGAACATAAACAACTGGGAACAAGAAACTAGAATTCCCTTAGCAGGCTTGACTTTCACCGCGATCGCATCTCCTTCTATGAACCGGCGCGAGCTCTAAGATCTTCTGGGGGGGGGGGGGCTCCTCTCGATCCCACTACCATCTCAAGCGCGGTTGGTGGGGACGAGAGAGAGGGCCTTCTCAGCTGTGGCCCCCCGTCTCTGGAACGCCCTTCCAAAGGAAATAAGACAGGCCCCATCCCTCCCCTCCTTTCGTAAGTGCTTTAAGACCTGGTGGTTTCAACAAGCCTTTGAAAATGACCAGTTCTAATTCAGCCCCACACATTGTCTAATACGGTCTTATTCTTCCTACCAGTTACCCAGATTCTTTCCTCTAATCGGCCCTGGAATGAACAGCCACAGACCCGTACCTAATATTATTGTTTCCTGCCATAGCATTGCACTTAATTCCCGGGCCCCTAGAATTTTTGGGCTTGCACAAATCTTGGCCCGGCCTTTTAAATTTTTAATTGCCTTGAACAGGCAGGATTACTTTTAATATATGTGTGTTATGAAAACAATTTTTGTGTTTATATTTTGTTTGTTAATCTTATGGTTATGTTGTTTTTACTCTGTATGTTTTGTGATATTACTTGGGAACCGCTCTGAGTCCCCTCGGGGAGATAGAGCGGTATATAAATAAAGTTTTATTATTATTATTATTATGAGATGTTGCTTCAAACTCCAACATTGACCAGGCTGCTGAAAAATTCCTTTGGTCTCTCTAATAAAGCCATGAAATCATGCCGTTTACCCTGGCAAACTGATAACGGCTTATCCTATACCAAGTGCTGTGACCTTCACCGAGTCTGTGAAGCAGCACGGAGTTTGTGAAAACTAAGTCTCCTATTAGCTCATTAACCTCTCCACCTGGCAGTTCATCCTCTGAACTCGCTTCCCTAGAGAAAGACTTCTCTGGGCCTCTATAGAATGTGACCTTTGCCTTCACTAATTGCAGGAGACACAGAATGCTCAATTTCAGGATTTAAAATCTCATGCTGGGCTCGCAGGCTAGGCAGGACCAGAAATCCCATGATCCACTTCCTCATTGACATTAGGCACAATCATTGGCTGAATAACAAAACTGCGGTATCTGATTTTTGCCTGTCCTGGCTTACATTCTCCAGCCTTCTGCCCCATGCCTCATGGGTTGTGGAGGATTCTTCAACAGCCCCTCTGAGTATGGATCTGAAGTGGCTAGGGATCCCTGGGGAAAACGTGTTACCTCACTTCACCTCTAAGAAATTGTGTGGGGCAACAAAAACTCAGTGAAAATAAGTTGAATGTGATTTAGTGCTTCCTGAAGAGGAATGGGATGGTACCCTACTTTGCTTCAATACGGTCCCTCTTCTTTTTAAAATTATATACATTAATGCAGTCTTTCCCCAGCCAGCAACCACCAGATGATGAGAGTTGTAGTTTGACACTACTTGGTAATGCCGGATTGAGGAATGTGTGGCTTCCCAGTTGTTGAACTATATAGCTCCCATCATCTTTCATCTTTGGCTGTTTTGTCTGTGGCAGGTGAGAGATACTGCCCAGCAACATCCCCCATCTTTGATGCAGGGAAAGAATGCTTTTGTCTTTCCATTTATTAATAGTTCATTTCTTTTTAGAGTCAATGATGAAGATGTACGGCTGATGTTGTGGGACACAGCAGGTCAAGAAGAATTTGATGCTATTACTAAAGCGTATTATAGAGGTGGGTAGAATCATTAGTTGTGTAAATACTTCTAGGCTGTGTTATATTCTGCTAATGTCAGCAATAAATTGGTAAGGTTTCATAAGTTCTATTCTTTAAAGAATTGTGCCATTAAAAAACAAATCATATCCAAACTTTTCCAAAAGGTTTTAATTTATCGTATGAAAATCCCACCAATTTATTGTCTTCAATATTAAAGTACCCTTTTTCTGTCATTTCAATTATAGTCTTCTGGGTGAATCCACCACACCAGTGTATATGCAGTTATTCCCATCTGGAAGCCATAATTCGTGTATCTTGTTAGGATATAGATTAAAACTAATCCTCTGAAGAGTTTCTGGTGGCTCTCTGCGTTGCTAGGCATGTAATCCCTTCAAGCAACTGAGCTCGTTGTTCTAACAAGTTAGCAAATGGCAACCTTTGTGTGCAGGCACTAATTAATGTGTCTGTTTTGGGATGACAACATTTGAAATGGTCTTCATGATGGGAGTGTTGCCAACATTGAAAACTGGCAAGCCAGTGTCCCACCCCCACCCCTTTAATGGCGGAACTGTTGGCATATTAAAACTGTCTGAACAGATTTCTCCAGAGAAGCAAGATTTTCTTGTAAGGAACTGTTTCTGGCTTCCTGTGGAGGTTTTTGTTTGTTTGTTTGTTTGTTTGTTTGTGTGATTGTGAGGGAACTGTATAAGTCCCAGCTCCTTTTGTTAGCCTTCCTCACCCACAGTTTGAGAATAGTAATTTTTCTGTTAGTTTTACGAAAACCATGGTTTGGATCAATAAATTTGCCCACCCTTTTGCGCGGGGAAAAAGAGTCATATTTAGTCTAGGGTTATTACCACCAGGCAGGAGCGGCTCAACCCATTATGCAAAGTAAGCATTCGCAGTATAGTTGATTTTGCCCAGGGGTGCTCTTGAGGCGCTCTTGGGGGAAAATACACCTTGACATATGCGAGTTGTAGTTACTGGGATGTATAGCTCACCTAAAATCAAAGAGCATTCTGAACTCCACCAATGATGGAATTGAACCAAATATGGCACACAGAACTCCCATGATGAACAGAAAATATATATCAATGATTTGGGGGGGCGGGGGCAAAATACTGTTTGCTTACCGTTGAAAATTACCTAGGGCCGCCTCTGCCACCAGGGATTATTTGAAGCATGACATGTCTGTAGTTGATCCCAGCGAAATCCATGCTTCGACAAGGCATTTCAAGCCAATAACTAACTAATCTGGTAATTCATCTGGCTATATTGGCCTACCTCTGGTCATTGACAGTCTGTGGAGTTTCCGTTGCCTTAATTGAGGTGTCAGGTCTCAATAGGAGGTACTTGCTCTCTCTACCTCCGGCCTGATCACCTTAGACATTGGGCATCCTAGAGGCCCCTCTACCAGAGAAAGTGAGCAAGAGAAGCTTTCATCTGTCCTTCGTCTCCGGAATCATCCACAACCAGCAACTTCAAGAACAACCAGTTACCCTCAAATGTGATTTTTTTATATAAATAAAATAAATAATTATATATAATAATTATATATAATAATTATATATAATTATTATATACCACCTTTCTCACCCCAGGGGTAAAAAAGGCGATATATAAATACTGTAAATAAATAAATTTCTACCCTGCCTTTTTCAACCTTGAAGGGGACTCAAGGCAGCTTACAAAATGTTACCTATTTAAGGCATTAAATTATCCTAACGCCATTGTAAAACCTTCTTGGATTTATAATGGATTGTAGCTATGTGGTAAAGCCTATATAATTTTAATAATAGACAGTCCAACAAAATAAAATTAATATACTGGCATACCAGTCTTTTTAAATGTGACTTTGCAAATATTTCTTACAAGCCAGCTATCAAAGAACTTCAGCTAAGATATGTAAGATATTAGATTACACTGAGTTCATACAGTTTCTTCTCATAGTACAATAGTGACTACTCAGAACTCTGGTAGGGTACCTTGCAGTGTAAAATTACCTTTCATTTACTGTTAGCAACAGGATTAGATGTCACAAGTAGCGAGTTTTTATAATACCAGACACTGCTCTTCATTGTTCAGCTTCAAGTATTTGGCTTGATAAGAGACTCATTACAAGGGTTGCTTTAAACTGCACTATAAACACAATTCAGCTTTGATTCTGAAATCTAAGACCCAGGGAGGCCTCAATTATGAGTAAAGACCAAAAGACTTTTTACTTAACAGTATTTTCTGTTGGTCGGGGGGGGGGGGGGTCTGTGTGCCATGTTTGGTCCAGCTCCATCACCAGTGGGGTTCACAATGCTCTCTGGATGCAGGAATCATCCTGAAAAATGCATAGATACATACATACCATATGTACTTGAGTATAAGCCGAGTTTTTTGGCCCTTTTTTAGGCTGAAAAAGCCCCCCTTGGTTTACGCTCGAGTCAAGGTTATTCATTATTTTATTCTATTATTATTATTTAATTTATATTTACTAATTATTGTTATTATTACATTATTTTACTCAATTATTATTACAGTTGTTATTTTACTTTATTATTAATACATTTATTATTTACTCAATTATTACTGTTATTACATTTTCATTATTTTACTTTTTTATTATTTTTATTACATTTATTATGAATGAATTTACGGATTCTGAGCCGACAAACGTTGAGCATGAGATTGGTTTTATTAATTGTGATGTATAATTGATTGTTTTAATTGTTTATAATTGCTGTTTATATATGTTTTATTTTTATTGTTTGTGTAGGCATCAAATTGTGCCTTTTGTAAGCCGCCCTGAGTCCCCCCTCGGGGGTTGAGAAGGGCAGGGTAGAAATACGTGAATTAAATAAATAAATAAATAAATAAATACTCTGTTATTATTGGAAGACTACATAAGCACATTTACATTGAAGAAGGTTAGAATAAGTAGAGTTGGGCAGACTTAGATCACAGTTTTATGTAAATATTCAAAAATTTAACCTGCTGATGCCCCATTAATGTAATTTTATTGGTATCTATTTTTATTTTGAAATTTACCAGTAGCTGCTGCATTTCCCACCCTTGACTTATACTTGAGTCAATACGTTTTCCCAGTTAAAATTAGGTGCCTCAGCTTATATTTGGGTCGCTTATAGTCGAATATATATGGTACATATTTTCACTTTTATGTATATACATATGCTAATATGGTTAAAAATACATTCAGACTAGAAAGTGTTAAATGCAAAAGAGCAACTTTTGAGTGATATTCTAATTTCAGATACTATTCATTGGCATGAGCCTAAGAAAGTACAAGGCTGTTGCCATTTTTTAAATTAATAGCAAATCTGCAGCCTTTGTCAGCACCATTTATTCTTTCACTACTTGCAGTTAAGCTATGAATGCACTTTGCAGGTTTCTTGACTTTGGGGAATCTAAGAACCTGGTAATAATTATCAATAGGGCATAAGTCAATTAATATGAATATTTGTGTGTTTATTCAGATACAAGCTCCAGATAAATATGTTCAGGGCAAACCATGGAGAGAGAAATACTAGCTCTCCAGGAAGGAAGTTGGAGAAAATAGCCTATTCCAAAGGCTGGCTAAATTGATGCAGTTAATTCCATTGATTAATGTTGCATGCTTGGTTTTGTCTTTCAGGAGCCCAGGCGTGTGTACTTGTGTTTTCAACCACAGACAGAGAGTCCTTTGAGGCAATCCCTACCTGGAGGGAGAAAGTCGTAGCTGAAGTTGGAGACATTCCCACCGTGCTTGTTCAAAATAAAATTGACCTGCTAGATTACTCGTGTATAAAGAAGTAGGTACTATCCCTGCGAGTGTTTACTAGTTGCTGGTAAATTGTATGTAGACACGTATACATCCTGAAACTTGGATACACATTATCTTTCGAAAGATGCTGTAGATGTGGTTCAGGCTTGCTTTATCTTCTAATTATGTGTAATGCAAGTGAAGGCCTGACCATATGTCACAGGGCAGATACGTGACTTGAAATGTGAACCTGCCCCATTTCAAGAAGTGATGCTGTTGAGAGGTATAGTTTAGCAAACCATTCTGGATTATGACTTCGGATCTTGTGTTGTTTTAACTGGTATTTTAATGTATTGATATGCTATGATTTGTATGGGTTTTTTTTTTACTGATTTTAATGGATGGTGTATTTTGTGTTTGTATGTTATGTTTGTTGTGGCATTGAATTATTGCCAATCTGGAAGCTGCTCTGCATCCCTCTTGGGGTTGAGATAGAGAAGGGTAAAATGCAGTAAATAAAAAAATCAATAATTCTGAAATTAATGTGATACAATACTTTGAAGTGGAATATTGAGTTTGCTGGTTAAACTTGGTTGGGCTCCACCAGGGGGTCACTTTATGTATGCAAGTAGTGTTCTTTCCCTGAGTGTCTTGAAAACAATTCATAATGACATGATTAATGTGTACAGTATGGTCTCTGTAACCATGGGGCTGGTGCACATTGGAAAACATATGTTCTTTAGGCATTTTCTAAGTCCTCTAGCATGATTCTGTAGTATGCTTCTACTGCAAGTCATTTTAGAGGAGCTAGAAATGCTAGAGAAGCGTTCCTTCTAGGCATTTTCTAGAACCTCTTGTGTGATTCTATAGCATATTCCACCTAAAGCATTCATTTCAGTAGGACTCACTATGACCCACAATTTTACATTACCATGCTATGTATCTGTCATAGATATAGGGGTTATATAATACTTTACTTTCATGACAGCATTACCATGGTTTTGTGTTTTACTACTGTCAATTCACCATCAGGTTCAGCTCACTCTGCACTTCATGCGGCAAATAGATACCGTATATACTCATTATAGGACGAGTTTTTCAGCCCTTTTTTAGGCTGAAAAAGCCCCCTCGACTTATGCTCGAGTCAAAGTTATTTATTATTTTACTCTGTTGTTGTTGTTGTTGTTGTTGTTGTTACATTTATTATTTTACACTATGTATTATTATTATTACATCTATTATTTTACTCTTATTATTATTGGAAGGCTACGTAAGCACATTTACTTTGAAGAAAGTTAGAGTAATGTTTTAATCAGAGTTGGACAGTCTTCTCTTAAATTACACTTTTATGTAAATATTCAAAAACATTTAACCTACTGATGTTTCAATTAATGTAAAAATTTTGGTATCTATTTTTTATTTTGAAATTTACCAGTAGCTGCTGCATTTCCCATCCTCGACTTATACTTGAGTCAATACGTTTTCCCAGATTTTTGTGATAAAATTAGATACCTTGGCTTATATTCGGGTCGGCCTATACTCGAGTATATATGGCATTTCTCAACAGCAACCTTTTCATTGTCTTTACCTAGAGTGACATTCAGTAGTCTGGTTTGTTTTTGTGAAGACCAGTAACCCAAAACAGTCTAAATTCTACATACTAGAAAATAACTGATCCCCAAAACGTTTGTTTTCCTTCCTTGGCAAACAGTGAAGAAGCAGAGGCACTAGCAAAAAAGCTGAAATTGAGATTCTATAGAACATCTGTAAAGGAAGACTTAAATGTAACAGAAGGTAAGTAGTCACTATCTGGAGCTGTGATTTATCCAGCTTACAATTTTTGCTTTGATCGGCATTTTGTATCTGCTAAAATAGGCATTCTTTTGAGCAGTGGCATCAGTCTTGTTTCTTTCAGTAGTAATAAACCTAGCTGTGCTTGATTTTCTATGTTTAGGGAATCAGTATGAGTAAAAAATCATTCAGTATGTCTGCATGCAATCTGAAGCTGTATCTCCCAAATACATTTTTACCACCTCAATGAGAATAAGGCCTCAGTAAAGTACCTTCCTTGTTTGTGGTCTGTGTGCAATCCATGTGAACATAGGGGTTTGGGCAGGGGTCCTGCCAAAACTTTAGCTTAACTTTAAAATAATAACAATAATAATAATAATACTCCTGACCTCACAATCATGTTAAAAAACAAAGTATGGATTA
The DNA here is from genome assembly GCF_037176765.1 of Anolis sagrei. Lineage (NCBI taxonomy): Eukaryota > Metazoa > Chordata > Lepidosauria > Squamata > Anolidae > Anolis > Anolis sagrei. The sequence goes on from NC_090021.1 coordinate 118,638,008, forward strand.
TCAATGTCACAATCCCAGGTGACAGCAGGATTGAAGATAAACAACTGGAAAAGCTGACACAATATGAGGATTTAAAGATTGAACTGCAAAGACTCTGGCACAAGCCAGTAAAGATAGTCCCAGTGGTGATCGGCACACTGGGTGCAGTGCCTAAAGACCATGGCCTGTACTTAAACACAATCGGCGCTGACAAAATTACCATCTGCCAGCTGCAGAAGGCCACCTTACTGGGATCTGCACGCATTATTCGCCGATACATCACACAGTCCTAGACACTTGGGAAGTGTCCGACGTGTGATTCAGTACAACAGCCAGCAGAGTAATCTTGTCTGCTGTGGACTCATCTTGTTGTGTTTCTAATAATAATAATAATAATAATAATAATAATAATAATAATAATTGTATTTATTACCCGCTTCTCCCCGTGACTTGAAGCAGGTTACAACCTAGCTAAAACTCACAATCATCTAAAAACATTCTATAGAATACAAATATTAAAACATGTTTCTACAACGTATGTATTAAAATACGCAGAACAATGGTTAGACATAAGACATAAGTTTAAAATCCTTGATTGAAACTGGGTGGGTAGGCCTGCCGGAAGAGATAGGTCTTCTTCAAATGTGTTTTAAATTCTGACAGCTGATCTGGCAGTCAGAGCTCTATTGGCAGGTTGTTCCACAGTCGTGGGGCAACCAATGAAAAGGTCCTCCAGGTAACGGTTGCCAGTCAGGTTCTGGCAGGCCGCAGCAGATGCCCCCCAGAGGACCTCAGTGTTTGGGGCGGATTGTACAGGAAAAAGCAATCCTGTAGGTATCCTGGACCCAAATCATTTAGGGCTTTAAAGATCAATACCAACACCTTATACTTTGCCTGGAAACTAATTGGCAGCCAGTGGAGTGACTTTAGAATAGGTGCAATATGCCCACTCCTGGATGTTCCCGTATTTCTGAACTTGATACAAAGGTATCCCAATGTAAAGCACATTGCAGAAGTCCAAACTTGAGGCTACCAGCATATGCACTATCATCTTAAGGTCCTCCAAATCTAGGAAGGGGTGCAGCTGGCATATCAGCTGAAGTTGATAGTAAGCATTTATGACCGTTGCATCTATCTGGGCTGATATTTGGAGAGAAAGATCCAGGAGCACTCCCAAATTGAGAACACAGTCTTTCAGGAGGAATGTAACCCGGTCCAGAACTGGTTGACATACCTCCATCCCTAGATTAGGACACCTTGATGACAAGCACTTTTATTTCATCTGGATTCAGTTTCATTTTTTTTCCTCATCCGGTCCATTACCTCCTCCAGGCATTCATTCAGAGAAGACACACTATCCTTAGCTGAGGCTATTTTTAAAGGCATGGAGAAATATATTTGGGTGTCATCAACATATAGATAACATCCTGCCCCACGCCTATGGATAATCTCTCCCAGCAGTTTCATGTAAATATTAAAGAGCATTGGGAATAAAATGGTACCTTGTGGGATGCCACATAAGAGCTCCTTTTCTGTGGAGCAGCTATCTCCAAGCATCACCATTTGGAACCTGCCAGAGAGGTATGACTGGAACCACTGCATCACAGTGCCTTCAATGCCCAGCCCCTCCAGGCATTCCAGAAGGATACCATGGTCAATGGTATTGAAGGCCGCTGAGAGGTCTAGAAGCACCAACAGGGACACACTTCCCCTGTCAGAGTTGAGACAGGGTTGAGATCATCCTCTAAAGTGACTACAGCAGTCTCAACTCCGTATTCTGCTCTGAAGCTGGTTTAACATTGGATAATAATAATAATAATAACAACAACAACAACAACAACAACAACAACAACTTTATTTGTAGCCTGTCTCCATCTCCCCAAAGAGACTCTGGGCAGCTCACAAAAAGCAATCAGTAGTTCAACAATCATCCTCTAAGGTGACTACAGCAGTCTCAACTCCGTATTCTGCTCTGAAGCTGGTTTAACATTGGATAATAATAATAATAATAATAATAATAATAATAATAATAATAACAACAACAACAACAACAACAACAACAACTTTATTTGTAGCCTGTCTCCATCTCCCCAAAGAGACTCTGGGCAGCTCACAAAAAGCAATCAGTAGTTCAACAATATACAATATACAGTCAAATACATAGAGATATAAATGGATAACAAAATATGTTTACATAGCAAATTACATAAAACAAACAAACAAACAAAAACCCACTAATTTGGGTCAAAGAAGTGTGTATCATCCAAGGCTGCCTGAAGTTTTCATATGGAGCTCTTTGTGGGTCTAGGATTCTTTATCTGGCTCTACAGATGTTCTCTTGGAAGAATATTGTTGCAGCTCATAAATCTTCTCAAACTGAATTTAATTCCAAAAGAGACAATTAGCAAATGAATAGCTACAATTACGGCAACAAGTGCAGGCATCACAGCGAGTACCATAGTGACATCCAGAGCCAATCCCTGGCATCTTCAGGTGAGGCTGGGAAAAGAACATGGAAAAGGCTGCCACACTGAAAAAGGTAATTGGGAGAATTGGATCATTTCGGAGGAGGAACGACATTCCAGCCTCTGGAAAAAAAAAAAAAAGAATTTGGTTGCAATGGTATAAATTGTACTTCTGCCTTTGAAAATCACTATAAGGATTTCAGCCACTGTTTTCTAATGTTGGTGCCAGCTCTGATATGTGTTGCCTAGCTTCCTTTAAAATTAGGGTGGAATTAGTAGCAATTGAGAAAGCGGTGCTTTTAAGTCTTGGGGGGTAGAAATTAGCAGGTATTTTTTATTAATGTCTCAATGTAGCTTTTGTGTGCTGCAGTTTTTAGGTATTTGGCTGAGAAGTACCTTCAGAAGCTCAAGCAGCAAATAATTGAAGACCCAGAAGTAGTTCATAAAAGTAGTAACAAAATTGGTATGTATGCAGAAATAAAATGCAATCATAAAATATTGCCTGCTGATAAAAGTACTACACTGTTAACTATGTGGATGCCTTTTATGTCCGTACCATATTTCCTTCAAAATAGGGTGAAAATAATCGTTACAGGAAATCTATGCTATTTTCCTTTTGCATAATTGGCTAGTGACTCTAGAGCAGGCATGGGCAAACTTCGGCCCTCCAAGTGTTCAACTCCCACAATCCCTAACAACGGTTGGCAATTAGGAATTGTGGGAGTTGAAGTCCAAAACACCTGGAGGGCCAAAGTTTGCCCATGCCTGCTCTAGAGACACCAGATCCCATATGATGTTGGAAGCTAATCAGGGTCAGCCCTGCTTAGTACTTGGATGGGAGACCATTAGTTGAATGACAGGTCAATAGGCCATGTTTCAAGGAAGGAACTGGCAAAACCACCTCTGAATGTTCCTTGCCTAAGAAGCCCCTATGAAAATCAAAAGTCAACAGACAACTTGAAGATGTGTACATACACAACTAGGTTCAGGCAGTCCCTGAGTTTCAAACATCAGAATTTCAAACAAATTCCACTAGAGAACCAATCTTATTTGTAACTTGGGGACTGCCTGTATTTGTGGCCACAGCAGCTATGCTGGATTATTATTTATAGCACTAATAGTGCTGGCTAGACATTGCCAACCACCCCTAAAGTTTGTACATACGTCTATGTTGTAAATGGAAAATGCATGGTAGTGCCAAAAGTGGGGAAAGAGTAATTTCTGGTAGTCACCCGAATATGCTGGTAAAAATATAGAAAAGTCTTAATAAGATCTGACACCTGATGGAATGGGGTCTGTAAACTCTCCTTTACAACAGATACATTGACTCTTTCTTTATATCCTACAGACTTTTTCCTTAAAATATTTCATAGGGAGTTTGACTCCAGTGAGATGTAACAGGAAATAAACTGTGTACTTGTGTCTTCTGCTTTGGGTGCCCACACTGCCCAGAGATGAGTATACATCAGTGCCGATATCCATTAATTTAGGTTTAACTTTTACACTGGGAATTGAGTTGCTGTGAGTTTTCTGAGCTGTATGGCCATGTTCCAGAAGCATTCGCTCCTGACGTTTCACCCACATCCATGGCAGGCATCCTCAGAGGTTGTTAGGTATATTGGAAACTAATCAAGGGAGGTTTATATGTATGTGCTTGCTCCCTTGCTTAGTTTCCAATATACCTCACAGGTCCAGAGCAGGAGAAAGAACTCTTGTCTGCTTGAGGCAAGTGCGAATGTTGCAATTGGCCACCTTGATTAACATTAGTGGCCTTGCAGCTTCAAGGTCTGGTAGTTGTTGCCTGGGGGGTCCTTTATTGGGTGGTTTTAGCTGGCCCTGATTGTTTCATGTCAGGATTTCCCTGTTTTTTTAGTTTATTATCCTGGTTTATTTATTTTATTGTCCTCTTTATTTACTATCCTGATTTTGGATTTTTTAAAAATACTGGTAGCCAGATTTTGTTCATTTTCATGGTTTCCTCCTTTCTGTTGAAATTGTCCACATGCTTGTGGATTTCAAATGCTTCTCTGTGTAGTCTGACATGGTGGTTGTTAGAGTGGTCTAGCATTTATTTGTTCTCCGATAATATGCTGTGTCCAGGTTAGTTTATCAGGTGCTCTTCTATGGCTGACTTCTCAGGTTGAATTAGTCTGCAGTGCCTTTCATGCTCCTTGATTCATGTTTAAAACTCTAAACTCAGGACAATAAATAAAGAGGAAAACAGTGGGTTGTTGTAGGTTTTTTCGGGCTATATGGCCATGTTCTAGAGGCATTTCTCCTGATGTTTCCCCTTCATCTATGGCAAGCACCCTCAGAGGTAGTGAGGTCTGTTGGAACTAGGAAAAGGGGTTTATATATCTGTGGAAGGACCAGGGTGAGACAAAGGACTCTTGTCTGCTGGAGCTAGGTGTGAATGTTTCAACTGACCACCTTGATTAGCATTTGATTGCCTGGCAGAGGAAAACATTTGAATTCCTGGCATGAAACAATCAGGGTCATCTAACATCTCCCAACAAAAGATCCCCCAGGCAGCAACCAGCCAGGCTTTGAAGCTGGAAAGCCATTAAATACTAATGAAGGTGGCCAGTTGAAACATTCACACTTGCCTCAAGCAAAGAAGAGTCTTTTTCTCCCACCCTGGACATTCCATGGATATATAAACCTGCCTTGCCTAGTTTCCAACAGATCCCTCAACCTCTGAGGATGCCTGCCATAGATGTGGGCAAAACATCAGGAAAGAATGCTTTTGGAACATGGCCATCAGCCTGGAAAACTCACAACAAACTGGTGGTTCTGGCCATGAAAGCCTTAGGAATTGACTTGGCAGTGACAAGTATTACTTTCATTGGCTTTAGATTCTTAACTTGCCAAGTCACAATTTGATTAGCAAATGTAACAAAAGAAAGAGGAAATGAAAAAAAGAGAGAAATTATGTCATACTGTCTTTCACTTTTAATTTTTTTAAGATATAGGGGCACATCTCCAGTCTTCAAAATGACTATCATGTAATTTAATTTTTTTAAAAACCCTTGAAAGTTCAGCATTTTGTGCCTGCCACTCAAACATGTTTGTCGTGTCTGCATGCAACACTTTCTTTTCCCTGTGTTTTTATACAGGTGTCTTCAACACGGCAGGAGGAAGCCATTCTGGCCAGAACTCCAACTTGCTGAATAATGGCGACGTCATCAACCTGAGGCCCAACAAACAAAGGACCAAGAAAAACCGGAGCCCATTTAGCAACTGCAGCATCCCCTAACGCTGCTGCATGAGAGCAAAAAAGACAGTCTGGCGAAGCTGTTCAGATGAAGTCTGTGAGGAACACAGCTGGCTTTTTAAACCAGTGCTTTAGCAGATGTTGCACACGTTGGATCCCACAAAGAGAGTGGGTACTGCTGTAAAGATGAATTGTCATTATTATTGGTATATAATGGGACTCCTGGCGGCATGGAAATAGGACCATTGCCCCGCGCATTTAATTTTGTTTTTCATAGGACTACTTTCAGCTTGAAAGGTATGATGTCTTAAAGTGTACGGTAGGTTTTTTAACATTGAGCTGACCATGCTTAAATATCACTATTATACATTGAGATGAAATTATATTTTCTACTTAGTTATCTAATTAGCAAGTTATTGTAAAACTGAGATTAACAGTTTCTTAAACTGCCCAGCGCACATTCTGGCAACGTTGATGGTGCAATATTTATATAGCATAGAAAGGTGGTCATACATCCCTAATAATAATAACACAAGCCAACAAAATCAAAACGTTTTGTAATCATCAGAAATGAGAGTAGCACCGTTTTTATGCTGATTTTAGATACGTCTTTTTTCCATCACATCAGTTTTTAAAAATATGACGAATGGTACATTACAGCAGACTACTGTAATGTCTGCACATATCGCCTCATATTCGTGTAACACAAGCCAACAAGTATTTTTCATCAAATATAATTTTCAGTCATTCTTATAGAGTTTTTTGCGCTGAATTCAGATCTGTGTTTATTTTTTCTCTGTTTATTTTATTTATTTTATTTACTATATTTCTATCACGCTCTCTCTCACCCCGAGGGGGACTCAGAGCAAAATTCACTACCTTACAGTTCAGCAAAATGTAATGCCTCATTTCAGTTCAAATATTAAAACAGATAAAAACAAATAAATACCATTTTTTGTCATGTCAGGAGCAACTTGAGACACTGCAAATTGCTTCTAGTGTGAGAGAATTGGCCGCCTGCAAGGATGTTGCCCAGGGGACACCCGGGTGTTTTGATGTTTTTTTACCATCCTTATGGGAGGCTTCTCTCGTGTTCCTGCATGAGGAGCTGGAGCGGATAGAAAGAGCTCATCCATGCTCTCCCCGGATTCAAATCTGTGACCTGTTGGTCTTCAGTCCTGCCGACCCAGAGGTTTAACAGTGCCACCGGAGGCTCCATAATACAACACCCCCTCATGACCCCCCCCCCCCCCCAAGGTTGAGAAACACTGATCTAGACTTGCTCTTGGCTGGAGTAAGATAATATGCTGTCATAGGCAACTTACTTAGGCAGGCATATAATTAATTATACAGGATTAGTGATAGCCCTATACAACATGATATGGCACAAAACATAAAAGCAGTCATTATTGATATCAGTGCGTATATGCATTAATTATTCAATTAGCCTCATCGCAAAAACTACATATGATAGAGAAAAATAAATACAGATCTGAATTCAGTGCCAAAAAAAAACCCTATAAGAATGACCTAAAATTATATCTGATGAAAAAAATACTTGTTGCCTTGTGTAATAAAACAAATACCAGGCCCAGCTGTAAGCCTGATAAATTCTGATAAGTGGCCTCTTAAAAAATAATTTAGATTTTTAAAAAATTAACTTTTAAAATAGCCTTTCTGAAATGGTACTACTGCCCACATTCAGACATTCCCTGCACTGTCCGCCTTAATTTTGAAATTTTTACCCCGTGCCAAAAACTAACTTTATGCTGCTACAGTTAGATATTTACTTAGTTTTGTGCGAGATATCTGTTCTAAATTTCAACGAGGCAAGGAGGTGCTAAATGGCACAGCCAGGAAAAACAGGAGTTTGTCCTTAAAATTCAATAGTAGCTTCTATATTTATATATTCTAAAGGGGGAAAAGAAACCGTGGTTAAACTAGTTGTCAAAAGATTAAAGTCCTTTCTTGGAGTTTCTTCTGTGCATCCTGTAATAATATTCTGCAACTTAAGTTAGGGAAATAAGCCCCCTCTTTGGTCCTTTTAAAGGTGTGCCTGCTTTTACTCACTTTGCCTAAATGTAAGCCTTGAAATCTCATGCTCCCAGGTTTATGGGACCTTTTAAAAGTAAACACGCATAGGATTAAGCTGTTGTCCCCTTGATATTGACGTATTTCCATACTGAATGTATTGAGACTTTTCAGAGCTACAGGGTTAAAACAGTAACTCTAGTTTTTGTTTTGAAGCATGCAACGCGCCTACATTACAGCTTCTGTTTACATGTCACTGTGTAATATTTCAGCAGTATTTCTGTAATGATGTTCTGCCAGCAGCAAATTGCTCTATTTCTAGGTAATTTTGAAATACCAATCCTTTTAGAAGCACATTACATTCAAGAGCAAATATCTGGAGGAGCTCTACCAGCTAAACTGCACAATTACTTTTAGATAATGATCTCTTTTTATGAAGAGTACGTTAAGATACATCTTCCCTCCATATTTCCGTATCTGGTTATATTTTTGGAGAAGGTTTCTAATAAACCTGAAATCTATGCTTTCTTCCCAGTGAGGTCTTGGCCCAAGCTGCCTCATAACATCAGAATGAGAATTATATAGTTATATAGACTGTATTTAATGTGTTGTTGAAGGCTTTTATGGTTGGAATCACTGGGTTGCTGTGAGTTTTCCGGGCTGTTTGGCCATGTTCCAGAAGCATTCTCTCCTGATGTTTTGTCCACATCACAGAGGCTGAGGGGTCTGTTGGAAACTAGGCAAGTGAGGTTTATAGATCTGTGGAATGTCCAGGGTGGGAGAAAGAACTTTTCTCTACTTGAGGCATTAGCATTTGATGGACTTGCAGCTTCAATACCTGGCTGGTTACTGCCTGGGGGAATTTCAACAGAAAGGAGGAAACCATGAAAATGAAAAAATCTGGCAACCAGTATTTTTAAAAATCCTCTAAAATCAGGGCAGTAAATAAAGAGCAACATTCAAAATGCAGGGGAATTCCAGAGAAGAATCAATCAGGACCGGCTAATCACCTCCCAATAAAGGATTCCCCCAGGCAGCAACTAGCCAGGCTTTGAAGCTGCAAGGTCATCAAATGCTAATCAAGGTGGCCAATTGCACCATTCACTCTTGCCTCAAGCCGACAAGAGTTCTTTCTCCCACCCTGGACATTACTCCACAGATATATAAACCCCACTTGCCTAGTTTCCAACAGACCCCTCAACCTCTGAAGGTGCCTGCCATAGATGTGGGTGAAACGTCAGGAGAGAATGCTTCTGGAACATGACCATACAGCCCGGAAGACTCACAGCAATCCACTATACTGTATTTCTTCGATTCTTAGATGCCAATGATTGTAAGACGCACACTAATTTCAGTAGCACCAACAGAAAAAAAAGCTTTACTCATATATATATAGAGAGAGAGATCACCTGCAATTCTAAGACACACCCTGTCATAAGAAATGTTTATGTGGAAAGTGTGTCTTAGAATGAGAGAGATACAGTATATATGGAATGGTTTAGGATCCCATTTGCTTTTGTAACCATTCCCATTGCTGGCAATGAGGGGGCCATTGCAGCTATTGAGTCTTTCTGTCATTTTGAAGTGTTGGACCGAGTCCTATGTTTTTAACCAATTTACCTGGTCACTGGGTGGCTGTACCTGTATGAGTCCAAATTGTATTTGTCTTGCTGTTAAACAACCTGGATTTCAGTCTGTAGGGCTCAGTGTGCACATTATTTTTATATGGAAATTTTTTACATTAAAACTGTTAGCCTTACATGTTTTGTACTTGTGCCGAGAACGACTCGGGTCTCAATTTTTGTCTCATTTCCTTTTGTACACAACAATGCAAATCTAAAAGATGTTTGTAACTTGTATTACTGTGGTTTTATAAAATGGAAAAAAGGCTTCTATGCACATGAGGCATGCCTAAAACTATTTCGGAACCACTTCATGTCTTGAAAGATTCTTGAAAACTTTTTTTAAACTGTTACTAGTGAAAGTAAAAGTTTCCCCTGACATTAAGTCTAGTCGTTTCCAACTCGGGCGGTGGTGCTCATCTCCATTTCTAAGCCTAAGAGCCGGCGTTGTCTGTAGACACCTCAAAGGTCATGTGGCCAGCTTGACTGCATGGAGCACCATCACCTTCCCGCCGAAGCGGTACCTACTGATCTACTCACATTTGCATGTTTTCGAACTGCAGAAGCTGGGGCTAACAGCAGGAGCTCACCCCGCTCCCTGGATTCGAATCACCAACCTTTCGGTCAGCAAGTTCAGCGTTCAGCAGTTTGACCTGCTGAGCCACCAGGGGGCATGATTTTGTTAAAGAACTAGTATCCACCTTTGTAAATTTTAATTCAGCATTACTTCTCTACTGCAGAGCTACAGAGCTTTGGGCTATGATCAATACTGTCAGCTTTGATGGTTCTGATCAAAGGAAGGAGAAAGGTGCAACCGATCCTACTCCAAATAGGCAGCTATTGATGTCAAACCATCTAAAAGTCCCAGGCTAGAAAGCCCCCACATGTCCCTCTTAAGAGGATTTGGGTGTCATAATTTAGCACAAGAGATGTGCTGTGACTGACAGAATAATCCATCATACTAACATGCAGGTTACATGGCCTTCCATACCATGGCTTGAAATACTCCCCAACCTTCCCTCCAAAAAAAATTACAAAAAGCAAAGCTTGATTTTTACCATTTTAGATAAGGGACATCATTTTATTACCCCGCTGTATATTTTGGGATTTGACCATCCACAGATTTTGGTATCCACAGAAGTTTCTGGTACCAAACCCCAGTGGATGCCAAGGAACCACTCTAATCATTCACAGCTTGGATATAATGCCATATATCTGGCCCAGGCACTTCTCATAATTTTCAAATCATAAGAAGTGGCTATCAAAATATAGTGTCACAGATTCTCATTTATGTTTCAAAGTATATGCTGCTCCAGGTAGTCTGGCCAATTTGTTGCATCATCTTTCAGAACTTTTCTCAGACTTTCACTAGCATTGTAGCTACTATGGTTGTGCAAAACTTCATTTGTAATTCATTTTTTCAGATCTAATTTGAATATTAAGCAATATTAAGAAAGGGGAGGCGCAGCCATGCAAAAAATTTAAGATTCAAAACACTGACCTACGACTTTCAGATGAGTTATGCAAGTCTCATTAATGGCTCCAGGTCTCCATTGCAGGCGCTGCTTCTCCCTCCCCCCCCCCCCCCCAAAGAGCTGGGTTTGGTTCCCCCAAAAGTCCCCGAGGAGGGTGGTGAGGTTGGAGAAAGAAGCTCTGCTTTTTCCCTAAAGAGGGTGGTGAGGGAGGGATGCCTGACTGGATCAACGGGCAAGGAAGAAGCCCCTTTGCACATGGCTGGCCCAGAGAGAGAGGCAGAGATCACACTCACATTGAGGCTTTAATGCAGGAAGCGAGCAGGCTTCTGGAAAATGTAGTTTAGGGCAGGACCTTTTGCATTCTCTGGTTCTGCTGAGCTGGAGGCAGTGCAACACCTGTGTTTTCAAAGTAACTTCTCCTACTTGGAGAGGGAAAACCCAAGCCCTTTAACTTGGGAAACAAGTAGAATTCTAGGAAATGTAGTTTAAGGCAGGCCTTTTGAATTTTCTGCCACATGGGTCCTTGCCTTTCCACCACTTCATTTCCCAGAATTGTGCTTACTGCCTTGTGCCTCCTCTTCCTCCCTGAAAGATTTGGTGGGGGGAAATCCATGTTCATTCTCTAAAGGGATTTCAAGATAAAAGGGGATTGTTGGGAGTTGAATCAACCCTGTGAGGTAGGCAAAGTTGAGAGGCAGTAACTCCAAAGTTTACCTAGTAAGTGTCCTATTATTGTTGTTGTTATTTCAAAAGCTGGATGGGCATCTGTTGGGGATGATTTGACTGTGCTTTTCCTGCCTAGCAGAATAAAGGGAGTTGGACTCCCCCCCCCCCACACACACACACACACACAATTACTTAACAAAAAGTAACGAAGAATTGGTTATATCGTTATAGTTACAATACAGACCCCTAACAATATTTTAGAGTGTCTTCTCTTAGCTTTCTTGCCTTCTCATGATGGGGCCAAAGTACTTAATCTTGGCCTCTACTATCCTTCCCTCCAATGAGCAGTCGGGCTTTATTTCCTGAACTATGGACTGGTTGGATCTTCTCACAGTCCAAGGCACTCAGAATTTTCCTCCAGCACCACAATTCAAGAGCATCTATCTTTCTTCGCTTGGCCTTCCTTATGGTCCAACTCTCACAACCGTAGGTTATTAAGTAAATAGATATTTTGTACAGCACTTGTTCATTTGTTTTAAAGACGATTGCCTGTTTCAGCATTCTGTGCTGTAACTGAAATAATTAATATCTTTTTTCGCTTGCTGCTTTGTAATTTAATTTCTACTTAGTACAGAATCTCTCCCCACCCTTTTAAAATAGACCATTCCAAGATTGTCATTTGTACACTTATGTTAGGAGAAATTAGCATACATTATTCATTCATCTTACTCATTTGTATTCAAACTGGAAACATCCCAATAGGTGTGTTGTACTTTCTTTATTGGTTCCTAACAACTTGTTAGCCTGTTAAATGGCATATTAACTGAATAAGAAACACTGGGCGTATTAAAGCTGCATTGTTTGGACTCAATCACAGGTAGAGATACCTTTTAATCTTCTTTAAGAGCCTAGATGCAATGTGAATTTATAGTTTTGTCAAATTAATCACTCCAAAATCTGCAAGCAACAGAGGAAATAATTCCGCTCAACTGCTCCTTCCTTGACATATATTGATCCAAAATGCCAACTATGGTTGGAAAATTCATTTAAACTATGGTTGGCTTGCAACCAATCTTGTGTTCTAGATTTTCAAGGATTAAAGTGTACAAAAGACAAGTTCCCAATGTGCTACCCACTTAAAGACAAGTAACATTTGTTTAAAAAGAATACTATCATTTCCATATTCATAGCAAAAAGACTGGTAGACTTGCAGTGATAGTCCATATATTTTACAATATGTTTTATTTTAAAGGTTATAGTTAGCATTTTGGAGCCCCTGGTGGTGCAATGGGTTAAACCCTTGTGCTGGCAGGACTGCTGACCAAAAGATTGGCAGTTCAAGTCCGGGGAGCAGGGTGAGCTCCTGTCTGTCAGCTCCAGCTTCCCATGCGAGGACATGAGAGAAACCTCCCACAGGATGGTAAAACAACAAACATTTGGGTGTCCCTTGGACAACATCCTTGCTGACAGCCAATTCTCTTACACCAGAAGCAACTTGCAGTTTAAGTCGCTTTTGACACAAGATATATATATATATATATATATATATATATATAATCACAAAGAAAGTCAAAGTATGTATGTTTGCATGTACACTGCTTTGTCCATTTGTACTACAAATGTTCCTACATGGCGGGATGGATCTGAAACAAACTTGGCACACATACCCTTCATTGCCCAACCTAAAATAATTGTGGAGTTTGAACTCAAACAGAGGGAAAGAAAAGGAACAAAGCAGATTGCCCTTGGCTAGGTGAAGTGGCCCTATGTTATATGACTGGGAAAGAAATACAGTGAAACGGGATTGGCTGCTGAAATTGTAATGTGTATGAAAGAAAGAAGGGAAGGAAGAGAAAGGGAAGGAAAAGGGTATGGGAGGAGTAAAGAAAATGGGAATAGGAAAGAAGGAAGAGAAAGGAAAGAAAGAAGAGAGGGATAGGGTGTGTGTGGGGAAAGGGAGAAAGGAAAGAGTCATCCCAAAGACAGCCTGCCAGAGTGTTGCCATGAAGACTCTGAGGTAGCCCTTCTCAGAGCTGGAGACGGGAGAAAGCAGGTGGCCAGTGGTTCCTCCAACACCTAGACAATGCTGAGTATATACACTAGTGTGAATATAATATTAAAGAGGGTTTTTGAAGAACAAGCAGTATAGAGTGTAAACTTTTATTTATAAATTTGCAGCATGTAAAATCAGCTCTATTTCCCCTACACATTCATTACAGTAATCCCATCCCATGGTCTCGCAAAAGCAGGCTCACTCCCCAAAGGGTGTCAGGGAGACATGTGCAAGGTGCGTTTCTTGTACATAACAAGCGAGAAGGACGTTTTTTAGAGAACTGAAAGGTGCCCAAAGAATTGCCAATGAGTTTCCATCATTTGGCAGTAACAGATGATTTTACAAATATTAAAATAGCCAATAATATGGGAGCAAACAGCATACAACTTAAGAAAAATTCAATTACATTCAGCTACATTTGCTATTAATGCTGAAACTGAACTGTAGCTACTTATTAATTTCCTTAATGTTCCCTATACTGAGTAGAACAAATGAGTAACCCTGTTGCAGGGAGCAAAAGCCATAGAATAATACTGCTGAATGTCTATACAGTTCTATGGATCCTACAACTGCCACAGGATGGGCTTCATATAAGCCAGTGGTTCTCAACCTGCGGGTCCCCAGATGCTTTGGCCTTCAACTCCCAGAAATCCTAACAGCTGGTAAACTGGCTGGGATTTCTGGGAGTTGTAGGCCAAAACACCTTGGGGGGGGGGGGGCACAGGTTGAGAACCACTGATAAGCACACCTTGGAACTAGTGATCTGATATGTTGAAGAAACAGGGACATTTTTTGCCTTCAGGGATACTTTCCCATCGTTCTTCTAGCTATTCCTCTTAGTGCCCCAAAGGACCAAGAACAGCTTTAATTGTCACCGTTATTGGGTCTGCACTAACAAGCCCTATACGTTTAACGTTAGCATCAAACTATTTTTTTTTGCTTTGTTTTTGCATAATTAATAGAAGCATTTGTTTTCTCAGTAGCATTCCATAGTTTTTATTCTTCTCCGTTGTTGCAGAGCTGCTTTGCTGTTGCCTTCGGATGCTCCAGTAACATGATGGATTTTTCAGAGTTTTCTATATTCCTAAGCAAGGTCTCTAGCCGCCTTTTGATTTTCTTCTGATCTTCTATAGCACATCCGATGACAACCGACTGGAATCTTTGATTCATGGGTCCAGGGGGCACTTCAGATGAACATGCGCCATAAAGGGACATCAGCCGGCTCTTGGAGTCTTCCAAATCATCCACAAGTTTACCAACAATGTCATCAATCATCTGCGTGGCATGAAACAGGGATTCCTGTTGCTGCGGGTTGCGGATGGTTTCGACAGAAACTTCAACTGTGAGGGTTCTGCCCATCAGGCGTTTCGCTGTCAGACTGAGTTCTTCTCTTTCTCCTGTATTTGGCAAATGAAACAGTTTGGCTTAAAAGCTTATAGTAAAAGGTAAAGGTTTCCACTTGACATTAAGTGTAGTCGTGTGTGACTCTGGAGGGTGGTGCTCATCTCCATTTCTAAGCTGAAGAGCTGGCGTTGTCCATGGACACCTCCAAGGTCATGTGGCCAGCATGATTGCATAGAGCAGTTACCTTCCAACTGAAGTAGTACCTATTGATCTCACATTTGCATGTTTTCAAACTGCTAGGTTGGCAGAAGGTGGACCTAACAACGGGAGCAAACCCCGCTCCCCAGATTTGAACCACCGACCTTTTAGTCAGCAAGTTCAGCAGCTCAGCGGTTTAACTCGCTGTGCCACCATTGGCCCATGGTGTATAAAAGATTATACAAGACCACATTATACCCAATTAGGGGAAAAGTCAGACTAATGATATTACTCGCATAATATACCCTGTAGTCCACATATAATTGGGTTTGTTGTGACCCTTACAAGAAATTTTGAATTAGCCAACATTAGCTGTCCTCCAACATCAGTATCATGTCAAGCTATTTCACTTCTAAAACGATCCAACCTCTTTTGGTGTGTGATCACCAACCATGCTTATATTATATTATATTTCTACTATTTATTACATTTCTACTGTCTTAAACAGAAGGGTCAGCGAAGAAAATAAGGTGGAACATTATGATCTTTGTATTTACCCCACAACACCTGATGAGAAGTTTACAAATCCCTGAGCTCTTACCTTCACTGATGCTCCTCATATCCTGGCTGTTTTGTACATTATGGATCATTTCCAGGAGGCTTTCTTTCTCTTGCTCCATTGAAGATGCTGCATCACGCAAAGCTTCCACCCTGAACAAGAGAAACCCAAACATAATCTTGACAATCTTTTAAATAACGTTTGTATTGGCATTTTTTGTCAGAGTGGATTTGATAAGGTAAAGGTTTCCCCTTGACATTAAGTCTAGTCATGTCCGACTCTAGGGGGTGGTGCTCATCTCCATTTCTAAGCTGAAGAGCCAGCATTGTCCATAGACACCTCCAAGGTCATGTGGCCAGCATGACTGCATGAAGCGCCATTACCTTCCCACCAGAGAGGTACCTATTATTCTACTCATATTTGCATGTTTTTGAACAGCTAGGTTGGCTTCTTGGGAGGAGAGCAATGTCCAATCTCGATAAAATAGTAAAGAGTAGAGACATCACACTGGCAACAAAGATGCGCCTAGTCAAAGCCATGGTATTCCCTGTAGTAACCTACGGATGTGAGAGCTGGACCTTAGGGAAGGCTGAGCGAAGGAAGATAGATGCTTTTGAACTGTGGTGTTGGAGGAAAGTGCTGAGAGTGCTTTGGACAGCGAGAAGACCAACCAGTCCATACTGCAAGAAATAAAGCCTGACTGCTCATTGGAGGGAAGAAAAGTAGAGGCAAAGATGAAGTACTTTGGCCACATCATGAGGAGACAGGAAAGCCTAGAGAAGACAATTATGCTGGGGAAAGTGGAAGGAAAAAGGAAGAGGGGCTGACCAAGGGCAAGATTAGATGGATGGCATCCTTGAAGTGACTGGACTGACCTTGAAGGAGCTGGGGGTGGTGACGGCTGACAGGGAGCTCTGGCATGGGCTGGTCCATGAGGTCACGAAGAGTCGGAGACGACTGAACGAATGAACAACAAAAACAACAAGGTTGGCAGAAGCTGGGGCTAACAGTGGGAGCTCACCTCGCTCCCCGGATTCAAATTGCTGACCTATCAGTCAGCAAGTTCAGCACCTCAGCAGTTCAACCCGCTGCGTCACCAGGATGCCCAATTTTCAGTGTAGGACTGTGTTATATTTTATCTGCAATACTTGTCTCTCCAGATATTATTATTAATAATAATAATAATAATAATAGGTAAAGGCATAGGAAGATTGGGCAGCATTACTCCCTCCTCACTTTCGTTTAAATACTAAAGCCATAGGGAGGGACAACATTACCAATTATAATACTATAATTAGAATTATTTATCCATCTTCCTTCTCACCAACCTCCTCAAAGAGGCTACTCAACTTTACTTCAAAGAATGGAAAGGATTTCTGCCTAATTATAACACACATTTCTAATCCTTGGATATTTTTTACACATGACACTTAATGCACCACCTCTGCTCCTGACCTACATGCTTTTCATTAATCCGTGCATAGATCCAGGAATTTTATATGAGTGAGACTCTCTACGAAATGTGGAAAGACAGGTAAGAGTCCAAACAGGAGCCCATGGACATATCTACATATAGTGGGCTGAACCTATGGAAACTTCAAGCAAGGAAGAAATGCACAATTCTGCTTTCTCTGTGGTGTAGATTCACTATAACATATGAATAGTAATGATTATAATTATTATTATCTCTTCATCGCTCAAGGTGGGGCACAACACAATTAAAATACATATATGAAATAGAAGACCATTAAAATACATATATGAACTCGCAGTCCAAGACACTCAGAATTTTCCTCCAGCACCACAGTTCAAAAGCATCTACCTTCCTTCACTTAGTCTTCCTTATGGTCCAACTCTCACAACCGTAGGTTACTAAATAAATCGATATTTTGTACAGCACTTGTTCACTTGTTTTAAAGACAATTGCCTGTTTCAGCATTTCAGTAACTGAAATAATGAATACCTTGGAGGTGTCTACACTTAGAAATTGAGATGACTACCAACCCCCAGAGTCGGACACAGCTGGACTTAATGTCAGGGGGGAAACCTTTACCTTACACAGCCGTATAATGCAGTTTGAAACTATTTTGCTCACTTATTAATGAGTGAAACCTGCACTTGCTACTACTCTGAACCTATAGTCTTGATTTCATGTGACTCAAAAATTTTCAAGAATGGTTTTGCTTGCAACATGTAAGCAATTGTTTAATGCCTCTTTATCTGAAAAGGGGACTCCTTGAGCCTAAGGTTGCAACCAGATGGTGGCTAAGGAAGAAATTTATGGCCGAAAGATGGTTTTAGTCTGTGAGTGAAGGGCACAGGTGGTGTGAAGGGATTGTGCTATATATAGCTTCAAACCCGGAGTGGCTTAGGGGTAGCAGCTGTCATTGCAGAAACCATATGGAGGAGTTGAGCACTTTTTTTTTTTTTTTTTGGTGATGCTTGGCAGGGCCTGGGACTGTTTTCTTGAGGGATCTCCCTAAACAGTGTGTTTATTCAAAAGTAAGACTAAGACCCACTTTATCCAGTGGGACTATATTCCCTGTTTAAATATGCTTAGGATTTCAGCTGAGCTGGCCAGGAACAGGAGTGTCAAAAGAACCGTAAGAAAAAAACACAGGTCTAAATTGGACTTCACAAGTATGCCACACATCTCACTTTGACCTGTCCCATCCTTTCCAAACCTATTTCCCTTTTGGTCCTGGAGGAATTTTTTAAAATTAATTTTTATTCAACCAAAAACAAATGTACAAACAACCCAATATATAAAACACTAGACAAAATACACAGAGCTCTCCCTGCCACCCACAAAGTCAGACTTGGGAAATCAGACTTGGCTAAGGTGGTCCACGCTCTTGTTAGATCTCGAATAGACTACTGCTATGCACTCTACATGGGGTTGCCTGTGAAGACTGTTCGGAAGCTTCAAGGAGTCCAATGGGCAGCAGCCAGGTTCCTTACTGGAGTGGCGTACAGGGAGCATACAACCCCCCTGTTGCATCAGCTCTGCTGGCTGCCAGTCTGCTATCGAGCACAATTCAAAGTACTGGCTTTAGCCTATAAAGCCCTAAATGGTTCTGGTCCTGCTTACCTGTCTGAACTCATCTACCTTTATGAGCCAGTTAGAGAGTTAAGTTTGGCTGAGGAGGTCCTGCTCTCGGTCCTGCCACCTTTGCAAGGCACAACTGGTGGGGATGTGAGATTGGGCCTTCTCGGCGGTGGCCCCACAACTGTTGAACTCTCGCCCGAGCAATATCAGATTGGCCCCTTTCCTCCTGGCATTCAGGAAGCAGCTCAAAACTTGGCTGTGCAAGCAATCATTTGATGAATGATAGCAATAGGCAAGCAGCTAAAGAAAATCATAGGACTGATGCAATGTCTACATGTCTTAATGTTTTCTGGTGACGTCTGATGGCTTGTATAGTTTTTAATGATTTTGATTTATAGTTGTATGTTATTGTTTTAGATTTGTAATGTATTTCTATTATATGAATGTGAGACATTGAATTGTTGCCATTATTATGTTGTGCACCACTTTGAGTCCCCCAAGGGGTGAGAAAAGCAGTAGATAATAAATAAATAAATAAATAATAAACAAAACCATACAAATACTTTTTCTTATTACAGTAGAGCCTCGCTTCTCCAACCTTCACTCATCTGACATTCTGTATTATCCAATGCAGTTGCCTCCTGCCCGGATCCACAGCTGTTTCAATACATTGCGATGTTTTGGTGCTAAATTCATAACTACAGTAAATGCTACATAATGTTACCATGTATTGAACTGCTTTTTTCTCTCAATTTGTTGTAAAACATGATGTTTTGGTGATTAATTTGTGAAATCATAACGTAATTTTTACGTTTAAATAGGCTTCTCTTTAGTTACCCAACGTTTTTGTTTATGCAACATTCTGCCAGCCCGTTTATGTTGGATAAGCGAGTATATTTAAAAAACTACAAGCTTAATCTACAACTAGAGGAATTTTGAATTTATGTTCAGGTGTCAGGGAAATTAAGCATAAACAGCTGATATTTACAGTTAAACCAAGTTTTCCGTAATTTGTAATGGGATCCCTAAAAGCCTGTGGCAGAACCCTAAATATCCAGGTAACCCTTTTGGCAAACCCAGGCTCAATCCATACAGTTGCCTTGCTTGCTAACATCCAAGCTGAGATATGTATTTCGTATGGAGAGGAATAAGAAAAATAGGCACTCTTAAAATTTGAAATTACCTCTGAAAACATCTTTCAAAAAGGTTATGATGACACTAAATTGATAAAATCTGGGAAACAATCCAGGCATTATACTATAAATCAGGGGTCCTCAAACTAAGGCTCGAAGGCCAGATACGGCCCTCCAAGGTCATTTACCCGGCCCTCACTCAGGGTCAACCTAAGACTGAATCGACTTGAAAGCACACAACAACAACAATTCCATCTCATCAGCCAAAAGTAGGGCCACACTTCCCATTGAAATACTAATAAGTTTATATTTGTTTAAATTGTTCTTCATTTTAATTATTGTATTGTTTATAAGTGTTTTTTGCACTACAAATAAGATATGTGCAGTATAATTTATGCTTTTTCAAATTATAATCCAGCCCTCCAATAGTTTGAGAGACTGTAAACTGGCCCTCTGTTTAAAAAGTTTGAGGACCCCTGCTATAAATTTTCCTTTTCCCCCAACCTATCAGTATTTCTTTATCTGTAACATTAGCTTGAAATGTTTTGTCAAAGGCTTTCATGACCGGAATCACTGGGTTGTTATAAGTTTTTTGGGCTGTATGGCCATGTTCCTGAAGCATTCTTTCCCGACGTTTCGCCTGCATCTGTAGCAGGCATCCTTACAACCTCTGAGGATGCCTGCCATAGATGCAGGCGAAACGTCAGGAGAGAATGCTTCTGGAACATGGCCATACTGCCTGAAAAACTTACAACAACCCAGTAGCTTGGAATATAGGAATTTAATAGGCACAGTAAGTTTTTCAAGTGACAGAGAAAAAAGAAGAGAAAGGAAATTTCATTTTTGCATACAGAAATATATAAGCTTATTACTGATGGGGGAAAAAATAGGTTGCTGACTTCCATTGTTTTTTTTAGTTGCACAAACAAGCAAAACATACTGTGCTGCTGATTAAGTTAGTCCCTATGAGATGTCTGTGTCCTCCTTACTCCTATCTATATGCATGCAAAGATATGTATGTGTGTAGGAAATGGTATTAATTTGAGTAAAATACAAAAACAAAAACAAAAAAACCCCAGAACGTTTGCCCTTAAGCTATGGAAGCAAAAAGTGCATTGGATTCCTTCCTTACATAGTCCAGAAGCATCGCTAGCGCTGGCAAAATGACACTGCTGGCGACCGGCCACATGAGCAGCTGGTCATAAAGCTCCTAGTTTTATGAATAAGGGATCATATACTGCTTATTAAATAGAACAAGACTAAAAAGTCTTTCATTAAAGTTTTCCCCTTTTTTAATGAACTTAAGTTGAAATAGATTCTGCTGCGTTTCCTGTATGTATTCTCGCACGTTGTAACAGCAGGAGACAAAGGTAGTGAGCTTTAAAAACAAAGGAAACTGACTACAGTCATTCCTCCACATTTGTAGGTTTGATTTTTCAAAGATCTGGTTTAAAATGTTCTCCATAGACAACTATAGATCCTCCAATGTGACACTAAAGTCAACTTCATCCAGCTATTTTTAGGAAGAACACCTCTATAGGAATCTCTAGAATAGATCCTCCGGTGCAATGTTGTGGTTGAATAGGTTGGGTGATCAACCACAACATTGCACCGGAGGATCTATACTAGATCACTCAACCTATTCAACTTGTATGCAGAATACATCATGCAATGTGCGGGGCTTGACGAATGCAAGGCTGGAGTTAAAACTGCTGGAAGAAACATTAACAACCTTAGATATGCAGATAATACCACTTTGATGGCTGAAAGCAAGGAGGAGCTGAGTAGCCTTCTAATCAAGGTAAAAGAAGAAAGTGCAAAAGCTGGATTGCAGTTAAACATGAAAAAAAACCAAGATTACGGCAACCAGACTGATTGATAACTGGCAAATAGAGGGAGAAAATTTGGAGGCAGTGCTAGACTTTGTATTTCTAGGCGCAAAGACTACTGCAGACGCAGACTGCAGCCAGGAAATCAGGAGATGCTTACTTCTTGGGAGGAGAGCAAGGACCAATCTCGATAAAATAGTGAAGAGTAGAGACATCACACTGGCAACGAAGATCCGCATAGTTAAAGCAATGGTATTCCCTGTAGTAACCTATGGGTGTGAGAGCTGGGCCACAAGGAAAGCTGAGCGAAGGAAGATAGATGCTTTTGAACTGTAGTGTTGGAGGAAAGTTCTGAGAGTGTGTTGGACCGCCAGAAGATCCAACCAGTCCATACTTCAGGAAATAAAGCCCGACTGCTCATTGGAGGGAAGGATTTTAGAGGTGAAGATGAAGTACTTTAGCAACATTATGAGAACACAAGAAAGCTTGGAGAAGACAATTATGCTGGGAAAGGCGAAGGAAAAAGGAAGAGGGGCCGACCAAGGGCAAGATGGATGGATGGTATCCTTGAAGTGACTGGACTGACCTTGAAAGAGCTGGGGGTGGTGACAGCTGACAGGGAGCTCTGGTGTGGGCTGGTCCATGAGGTCACGAAGAGTAGGAAGCAACTGAACAAATAAACAACAACAAATGTTGTGGTTAGCTCTGAGAGGAAGTTGGCCTTTGAGTTGTGTTGGAAGACAGGAATTCCTTGAGAGGTTCTCCAAGGTTAAAAATATAGCAATTTCTTTATTCACTTTTTTTTTACTTTGTTTACTTTCACAGGAGCCCTGTGCCCCTTCCCCCAGCAAATGTGGAGGTCTGACTGTACCTAGTCCTAAAGGGTTTGGCTCTTCAGATGTTACTCCACCAGATGTATTTATTTATTTATCTATATACGCTATTCCTACCCCACCTTTCTCCACCTCAGAGAGGACTCAAGGCAGCTTTACAACATATGCAGCAATTTGATTAACCAATATAATCATTGTTAAACCATGCTATTCATACTTGTAATCCGGACCGTTCCAATAGTCCATGCACAAAATTCTGTATTTATCTATTGTATAGGTTCTGCAAAGGCTTGATCAAAGAGCCATGTTTTTACTTTTACAGAAGGTCAGGAGAGGCGGGACTGATCTGATATCCCTGGGAAGGGAATTCCACAGTCAAGGGGCCACCACTGAGAAGGCCCTGTCTTTCATCCCCACCAGGCACGCCTGTGAAGAAGGCAATACCGAGAGCAGGGCCTCCCCAGACGATCTTAAGCTCCGATGGTTCTTGGGGGAAGATACGTATGGACAGGTAAGCTGGGCCAGAACCATTTAGAGATTTATAGGCTAAAGCCAGCACTTTGAATTGTGCTCAGTAGCAGATTGGCAGCCAGTGGAGCATACAACAGGGGGGTTGTATGCTCCCTGTATGCCGCTCCGGTGAGCAACCTGGTTGCCGCCCGCTGGACCAACTGAAGCTTCCAAACAGTCTTTAAAGGCAACCCCACATACAGTGCGTTGCAGTAATCTATATGGGATGTAACCAGAGTGTGGATCACTGTGGCCAAGTCAGACTCCCCAAGGTACAGATGCAGCTGGTGCACAAGTTTTAATTATGCGAATGCTCCCCTGGCCACCGCCGAAACCTGGGGTTCCAGGCTCAGCGATGAACCCAGGATCACTCCCAAGCTGCGGACCTGTGTCTTCAGGGGGAGTGTAACCCCATCCAACACAGGCCATAACCCTGTCCCCTGTACGGCCTTTCAACTGATCAGGAGTACCTCTGTCTTGTCTGGATGCAATTTCAATTTGTTTGCCCTCATCCAGACCATCACAGCTTCCAAGCACCGGTTCAGGACTGGAACAGTGTCCTTAGTAGCAGGTGGGAAGGAGTAGTAGAGTTGGATGTCATCTGCGTACAGATAACATCAAACTCCAAAACTCCAGATCAGGCATCCTCAAACTGCGGCCTTCCAGCTGTTTGGGCCTCCAACTCCCAGAAGCCCTAATGAGCTTGTTTAATTGTCAGGAATTTTGGTGGTAGTTGAAGGCCAAAACAGTTGGAGGGCTGCAGTTTGAGGATGCCTGCTCCAGATGATTTGGTGCTCAGTCCAGATGGTAAATCAGTACCCGGGCTGTAGCCCTTCAAGTCCCAAATGGAACAGGCCAACCACAGCATTTCAATTGCTACACCTTTTCCATTCCTTTCATGTCTGGGAAAATACAGAGGTAGTAATTTATGGGACAGGTTTGGCTACTTCGAATACGAAACTCTCTCCTTATAGCATATCTATTACTAATGGCAAAGCGAGCATAGCTTCCCAATTAGAGCAAAATTAGTACTGAGGGTGCTTTTATTGTGTTCATGTTCCTCGTTTACTATATAAAAAACTAGCTGGGAGGGTTGCTGGGAGTTGCAGTCCAGGAATAGGAAATTGGAAATATGCAGGGATTGGGATGCTCTCAAAGAAATCCAAGGAGAAGAAAGCTTGCATCCTGGAAGCAGTGCATTTGGATCATCCTCCTCTCCTAAAGGGCCTGGTCTAGGGGATGCTGGGAGCTGTAGTCCGAAAGAGAGTGTGGATATGCTTTTGTGTGTTTTGTTTACCAGGAGAGTAATTTTTGTGCATGCGTTGTAGAGTCTTTTTGGTTTTTTGGATTTTAAGTCCCTTCCGCTGTGTTTTTCAGTGTTTTTAGGAGTGGTGGTCACTCAATGGCCTGATAGGTGTATTGTGTCCAAATTTGATGTCAACTCATCCAGTGGTTTTTGAGCTATGTTAATCTCAGAAACATTACATTTTTTTTAATATGGTTACTAGCCGTTCCCTGCCAGACATTGCTCTGGCCCGGTCTGGTGATCCGGAAAATAAAGTAACGAGAAAGCGTTGGTTTCTAATCTGTCATTTCTTTATGCTTGTAGGTAAACAGTATTTCTTGTTGTTTCTTTGTCAGTGTTGGAGATTGCCTGGTTTGCCTCCTCTGGAACATGCAACATAGAATTGTCCTTGTTTAGGGTCCCTTTCCAATCTATGATACTATAGTAGTGTGTGTGTGTGTGTGTGAATCATATATATCTATCTACATCTATGGCTGGATGGCTCTTTGTCAGGAGGGCTTTGATTACGTTTTCTTGCCCTCGTGAAGGGAGTTGGACTGGATGGCCTTGAGTATTTGAGTATTTTCTGTTGGTCATGGGGGTTCTGTGTGGGAAGTTTGGCCCAATTCTGTCATTTGGTGGGGTTCAGATTGCTATTTGATTGTAGGTGAACTATAAATCCCAGCAACTACAATTCCCAAATGTAAAGGTCTATTTCCCCCAAACTCCATGTGTTCATATTTGGGCATATGAAATATTTGTGCTAAATTTGGTCTGGATCATTGTGTGAATCCACAGTGCTCTCTGGATGAAGGTGAACTACAACTCCCAAACTTAAGATCAATGCCCATAAATGCCCATGTTGGTCATGGGAGTCCTGTGTGCCACATTTGTTTGAATTCCATCATTGGTGGGGTTCAGAATGCCCTTTGATTGTAGGTTAACTATAAATCCCATCAAATACAACTCCTAAATGACAAAATCATTTTTTTAGTGATGGTCACTTCTTGGGTTAGAAGGTGTCTTGTGGCCAAATTTGACAGCAATTCATCCAGTGGACTTTGAGTTATGTTAATCTCACAAACAAACATTACATTTTTATTTATATAGAGTAGCTGTCCCCTGCCATGCGTTGCTGTGGCCCAATCTGGTGATCTGGAAAATAAAGTAATGAGAAAGTGTTGGTTTCTAATATAGGTAATTTCTTTCTGCTTGTGGGTAAACAGTATTTCTTGCTGTTTCTTTGTCAGTCTTGATGTAGAGATTGTCAGGTTTGCCTACTCTGAAACAGGCAACATATCATTGTCCTTCTTTAGAGGTCCCTTTCAAATCTAGGATACTATATCTGTCATATACATATGTGTGTGTGTGTGAATCATATCTATATATCTATATGACTGGATGGCTTTTTGTCAGGAAGGCTTAGATTGTGTTTTCTTGCACTGGTGAAGGGAGTTGGACTGGATGGCAGCATTTCTCAACCTGTGGGTCGGGACCCTGGGGGGGGGGGGGGTCATGAGGGGTTATCAGAAGGGTCACCCAGTGATTTCGGCCATAAAGGCCTTCAACAATACAATACAATACAATACAATACAATACAATACAATACAATACAATACAATACATACATACATATATATATATATTGTGTGTGTGTGTGTGTGTGTGTGTGTGTGTGTATAGTAAGCTGCTCTGAGTCCCCTTTGGGGTGAGAAGGGCGGCATATAAATGTCGTAAATAATAATAATAATAATAATAATAATAATAATAATAATAATGAAGACAGACTGTGGGGCAGACTGGTTCTGTGTTTATGCTGGGCCAAATAGGCCCACAACCTGCAACAAAAAAGGCACAGGAGATAAAGTAGATAAAGGAAAGGGCCTGAGGCTGTTAGGAATGGTGGGAGTTGAAGTCCAAAACCCCTGGAGGGAGGGCCCAAGTTTGCTCGTGCCTGATCTACCCTGTAGCCTGAATGCACCTTGGCACCACTTTGACCTGCCCTGTTTCAATGCTATGGAATCATAGGAATTGTAGTCTTAAAAAAACAAGCCTTCAGCCTCCTCTGCCAAAGGGTGCAAGTGCGTCTCCAAACTACAACTTCCAAGACCCCAGTACAAAGCGGTGTCATTGAAGTTGTGTGTTTTGGAGAGGCAGGAGAGGAGAACTCTGGGGATGGCCTGCAGCGCGGCTTCCCTTCGCCTAGTCCACGGTGCACGCGCCTCTTGCTTGCCCGCCCGCCCGCTCACCCGCGCGCTCCCTCCTTCCCCTTGGGCTGGTGCCTGACCTGAGCTCGAGCTGGTCGAGGCTCTCCAGGAGGCGGCTGGAGCGGTCGGCCATGGAAGTGGAGCGGAAGAAGCGGCCCCGGCGAGGCGGCGGCACTCCCCCTTCCCCGGGCTCCGAAGCGAGGAGGCTTTTGGAGGCGCTGCTCTTGGCCTGGGCCATCGCCGCTCCGCCTCAGCTTCTCCCTCTGCCTGCGCCGCCCGAGGCTCCTCCCTCCCGAACAAGGAGGACAGGCAGCAGGGCCGCCCAGGGCACGCCTGCCCGCCCTTCTCCAGTCTCCAGTCCAGGCTGCTCTCCAGTCCAGCTGTTTTGGACTTCAACTCCCACAATGTTGGACACCACCAAAGCCTTCCAGGCAGATGGCCACAGCCATAGTTAGGACAGACATTTTATATATATATATATATATACACACCCACACACACAATCGATATCATAGATTTGGAAGAGACTACAAGGACCATCCAGCCCAACCCACTTCTGCCATGCAAGAAGACACCATCAAAGCCTTCCAGGCAGATGGCCAGACAGCCATTGTTATGACAGATATTATATACAGTATATAGAAAGAGAGAGGGGAGGAGAGAATGTGTGCGTGCGTATATATATATATATATATATATATATATATATATATATATATATAGTGTGTGTGTGTGTGTGTGTGTGTATACACACACACGTACACACAATAGATATAATAGATTTGGAAGAGACCACAAGGACCATCCAATCCAACCCTCTTCTGCCATGCAAGAAGACACCATCAGAGCCTTCCAGACAGATGACCAGCCAGCCATAGTTGTGACAGGCTACACACACACACACACACATATATATACACACACACAAGCAATAGATATAGATCTGTAAGAGACCGCAAAGACCATCCAGTCCAACCCTCTTCTGCCACACAAGAAGACACCATCAGAGCCTTCCAAACAGATGACCAGCCAGCCATAATTGTGACAGGCTATACACACACGTATACACACACACACAATAGATATCATAAATCTGTAAGAGAGCACAAGGCCCCTCCAGTCCAACCCTCTTCTGCCACACAAGAAGACACCCTCAAAGCCTTCCAGTCAGATGGCCAGGCCATCATAGATATGATAGACGTCATTCAATACATGCACACACACACAATTTAGAATCCTAGAGTTGGAAGGAACCCCAAGGGGCCATCCAGTCCAACCCTCTTCTGCCC
Source organism: Anolis sagrei (assembly GCF_037176765.1). Classification (NCBI taxonomy): domain Eukaryota; kingdom Metazoa; phylum Chordata; class Lepidosauria; order Squamata; family Anolidae; genus Anolis; species Anolis sagrei. The sequence goes on from NC_090021.1 coordinate 118,665,749, forward strand.
TGCAAGAAGACACCACCAAAGACTTCCAGGCAGATGGCCAGCTAGCCTAGATATGACAGACATTTAAAATATTTTTTTACACATATACACACAATAGATGTCACAGATCTGGAAGAGATCATAAGGACCACTCAGTCCAACCCACTTCTGCCATGCAAGAAGACACCATCAAGACCTTTCAGACAGATGGCCAGCCAGTCATAGTTATAACAGGTGCTCTCTCTCTCTCTCTCTCTCTCTCTCTCTCTCTCTATATATATACACACACACACACATACATACATACATACAAACAGTAGAGATCATAGATCTGTAAGAGACAACAAGGACCATCCAGTCCAACCCACTTCTGCCATGCAAAAGTGGGTGTCCAAAGCCTTCCAGGTGGATAGCCAGACAATCATAGATATGATAGACATCATTCAATAAACACACACACGTACACAGTTTAGAATCCTAGAGCTGGAAGGGACCCAAGGGGCCATCCAGTCTAACCCTCTTCTGCCTGCAAGAAGACACTACAAAAGCCTTCCAGATAGATGGCTATACAGTCATAGATATGATAGACCTCATTCAAAACACACCTACATAAACAGATGCACTCACACAGCTTAGAATCCTAGAGTTGGAATATCAACTTTTTTCCTCCACTCATAAAAGCTGTCCTGATGCTCTCCCAAAAGTGAAAGGTTTTGCCTGCTCTAACAAGTCCTTTCTTCCTCTTAAGTTTCTATTAGGACCCAGCAGCCCTGCAGTCTCTTGAGCGCATGCCAAGGGCTGGCACAAACTTTCCTTTCTTTAACTGCACTGCAGTGATTTGGTTTCTCAACCTTCTTTTCAAAGAAGAGGACAGGGTTTTTTACAAAAGTATTTCTTACCAATTTAGATTTTTTCCTAGAAAATGTTATTTTAAAAAAACACAACTGAAGTTAATTTTCAAAAATACAGCAACACTACATTAAGGACAGCAAGAGAGTGTGAGAGTGTAGACCAGTGTTTCTCAACCTTCCTAATGGTAGACCCCTTAGTACAGTTCCTCATGTTGTGGTGACCCCCAACCATAACATTATTTTCGCTGCGACTTCATAACTGTAATTTTGCTAGTATTATGAATTGTAATGTAAAATCTGATATACAGGATGTATTTTCATTCACTGGACCAAATTTGGCACAAACAATTTGAATACTGGTGGGGTTGGGGGGAAGATTGATTTTTGTCATTTGGGAGTTGTAGTTGCTGGGATTTATAGTTCACCTACAATCAAAGAGCATTCTGAACTCCACCAACGATGGAATTGAAGCTAACTTGGCACACAGAACTCCCATAGACAACAGAAAATACTGGGAGGGTTTGGTGGACATTGACTTTGAGTTTGTGAGTTGTAGTTCACCTACATCCAGAGAGCACTGTGGACTCAAACAGTGATTAATCTGGACCAAACTTGGCACGGATACTCAATAGGCCGAAATGTTAATGGTGGGGCTTGGGGAAAATAGACCTCAACATTTGTGAGACCTCACAACCTCTGAGGATGCCTGCTATAGATGCAGGCAAAACGTCAGGAGAGAATGCATCTAGAACATGGTCATATAGCCCAAAAAACCGACAACCCAGCCTGGCTCTTTCTTGAGCCCCGATGGAACCCCCAGTGGTGCAGCAGGTTAAACCGCTGAGCTACTGAACTTGCTGACCAAAAGGTCAGCGGTTCAGATCCAAGGAGCAGCATGAGCTCCCGCTGTTAGCCCCAGCTTCTGCCGCTCCATGTAATCATGCTGGCCACATAACCTTGGAGGTGTTTACAGACAACGCCTGCTCTTCGGCTTAGAAATGGAGATGCGTGCCACCCCCAGAGTTGGACACAACTAGACTTAATGTCAAGGGGAAACATTTATCTTTTTTCATGAGTCAGATTTTGATGGAGGGAGAAATTGGTTCAATTGGTGGCTGGGAGATTTCCAAAAATCAGACTGCAATCGTAACTTAGGCTATAATTGCTAGTTTAAGTTCCTGAAAGTTGTGGCACATCAAACAGTACTGTAAAGTCATTTTGTTAGGGGCCTTAACAGCAACTGGAAGTCTTTTTATAAATAGGTACTTGAAGATGACAGAAGACTTTCCTTTTATGAAAGGAAGTATGTTGTGGCTTCAGAGTTCAATAATGTTAACCATAATTGGAAGGACTAGAAGACTGTGCGTCAAGATGGTATTCACTCACTCATGGGTTTCGTTACATAGCTTTAAAAGGTTTGATGCTTTCTAGCTCAACCCCTTTTCTCCATAGCCCTGAAAGCACGAGTACAGAAACTCATGGTCCGCCAGACACTATAAAAGTGCATGTTGTAAAGACATTGACCATGCCGCATGGAGTTGATATAGAGCCGTGCTGTACCTTTTCTATGGGGAGTTTTTCTCCCCTTCAGAAAAAACAAAGGTGCTATTTTCACATGGCTTGCTATTCAGAGCGTAGGTGTTAACAGAATACTTTCTGGACAGGATCATCTTACAGGGCTTATTTGTGGGCAGGTTGACCGGCACTCACTCCCTCGGGGAAGATTCGCACAGCTATATCCGCATGGCTAAAAGCAAAAACATGTGGATATTGTTACAGCAGAATGTGTCAATGGACGAAGGATGGTCCCTGGTGGGAAGAGGGTGGTAATAGCAACATTCAGATTGCATGCTGTGGGTAGACTTTGGGAATTAAAAGTTAATGAAGTGAAAAAAGGAGCACTTTAGCAGAGAATGTTAATACACGTGTCTAGTTTGAATTAGAATTTTATTCCAGTTGGATTAGTAATAGAATACAGCACTTAGATCTTGAAGGGTATTGATTAGGTGATTGAGACTGTATGAAAAAGATGGGAATGCTACTCACCAACACCCTTCTGAAATGTGATAGTCACCCCAAAGATGGACAATATTTGTTGGTCTCCTTATAGCAAGGGAATGAGACATGTAGGGAACTGCTCGAAGTATTTAAGGTCTTTCCTAAGGATAGCTTACATTTCCCCCTAGACCAGGGGTCCTCAAACTAAGGCCTGGGGGCCGGATATGGCCCTCCAAGGTCATTTACCCGGCCCTCACTCAGGGTCAACCTAAGTCTGAAATGACTTGAAAGCACACAACAACAACAACAACAACAATCCTATCTCATCAGCCAAAAGCAGGTCCACACTTCCCACTGAAATACTAATAAGTTTATGTTTGTTAAAATCGTTCTTCATTTTAATTATTGTATTGTTTTAAGTGTTTTTTGCACTACAAATAAAATATGTGCAGTGTGCATGGGAATTCATTCATATTTTTTTTCAAATTATAATCCGGCCCTCCAACAGTTTGAGGGACTCTGACCTGGCCCTGTTTAAAACGTTTGAGGACCCCTGCCCTAGACTATTGCAGGCGGTGGTTTGATTTTCTCATTCAACATATAACCTAAAAATCTCAGGAAACCTGGATTTGTCTATTTCTATTCTATGCCTATTTTATCCCCCTGTGCTGTTTAACATATACATGAAATCACTGAGAGAGGTCATCCGGAGTTTTGGAGTACGGTGCCATATTGCATATGCAGATGATACCCAACTCTACTACGCCTTTCCATCTATTGCCAAGGAAGCTCTCCTAACCCCAAACCAATGTCTGCCATCAGTAATGGACTGGATGAGGGTAAACAATTTGAAATTTAATCCAGACAAGACAGGAGTACTCCTGGTCATTCAGAAGGCAGGCCAAGGAATAGGTATCCAGCCTGTAGTGGATGGGGTCACACTTCCCCTGAAGACACAGGCCCACTGTTTGGGGATCTTCCTAGACTCAGCACTGAACATGGAGGCCCATGTATCTGCGGTGGCCAGGAGGGCCTTTACACAATTAAAACAGTAGTCTATGCCCTAGTTACATCCCATTTGGATTACTGACACGCTGTACTTGGGGCTGCCTCTGAAAAGTGCTCGGAAACTTCAGCTGGCCCAAAGAGCTGCAGCCAGGTTGCTAACTGGGGCTGGCTATAGGAAGCAGACAACCCCCCCTCCCCCCGTGCAGTAGAGCTGCTCTATTGGCTGCCAATCTGTTTCCAGGCACAATTCAAAGTGCTGGTTATGACCTTTAAAGCCCTAGACAGTTCAGGCTCAAGCTATTTGGCTGACCACATTCCCTTGTACGAACCTGCCCAGACCCTGAGACCTTCAGGAGAGGCCCTTATTTCAGTCCCACCTCCATCTCAAGCTTGGTTGGTGGGAACAAGAGAGCTGTCCTTTTTGGTGGCTGTCCCTTGACTCTGGAACTCCCTTCTTCCCAAGGAAGCCAGAATGGGCCCCCCTCTTCTGCACTTCCAGTGGCAGGCTAAACCCTTTTTATTCAGGCAGGCTTTTAAGGAAGGTTTTTAAGATGTCAGGGACTGCTGTGGTTTTATATGTTCTTATGGATTTAATCTGAATTGTTTTTAAAGCTACTGATGTTTAATGCTGTTTAATATTTGTGTATTTTCTATTTTAAATAGTATGCTGATGTTTTTATGTTAAGCCGCTTTGAGTCTCCTGCAGGAGAGATAAAGTGTGATATAAATAAATAAATAAATGTGCGGTTTTCTGGCATTGTATATTTCTGCCACTTCTGTGATGGTTCATTTGTATTTTGATTCCTTAGCCCACTTGTCGATGGATGTCCAGAATCAGCAGCATCCACCACGGTCCTTTTTATCCTGGGCGTCGACCGAGCCAGTATAGACTTTGTTTTTGTTTGTTTCTCCATAGTGCTAATGGGTTAGGTGCTCTTGGTTCCACTCCTCAGCTGAGACCTCTCTGGCTTGGTTGGATCTGCTGATAGTTACATTACCGCCAGCACAGCTCTCAGCATCCTTGGAGCAGTTAAGCCCCCCACCACGACAAAGTGGCACCCATCGGAGGGTGGCGCAGGGAGAGAGAGAGAAACAACAGGAAAAACTCAGCCATTATCAGGACTTCAAAATCAAACTGCAAAGGTTCTGGCATAAACCAGTACAGGTGGTCCCAGTGGTCATCGGCACACTGGGCGCCATGCCAAAAGATCTCAGCTGGCATTTGGAAACAATAAACATTGACAAAATCATGATCTATCAACTGCAAAAGGCCACCTTACTTGGATCTGTGCGCATCATTCGAAAATACATCACAGTCCTAGACGCTTGGGAAGTGCTCGACTTGTGATTTTGGGATACGAAATCCAGCATATAGATCTCGTTTGCTGTGACATACTGTGCTTTTGTGTCAATAATAATAATAATAAACTCTGCTTTCTAGGAAAAATAACCTGAATCCTTTCTCAACTCAGTTTAAAAGTATAATTTTTTTATGTATGGTGCATTTTGTGCCCAACAAAAGAAAACATGTAATGCAACATTATTTAGACCACTCCAAAGCATCTTTCTATTGTATCTGCATTAGATCAGGAAGTTTACATTTAGCTTCTACTACGTTCTACTCCTTTATGCATAGTGAACTACTGCAGAGGCTGAGTTATCTGGTATTTGTGTACATATGGATGACAACAGGAAGTTGCAATGCTTCCAAGAAACATTTGGATGAAATGAAGACATACATAATACAAGAATATTTGAAATATTTTAATGTTAGTTATGCTGAAATATAGCACTATAGTCTGCAAACTAATAACAATAAATTAATAATGTAGGAATGCAGAAGGCTTTGTTTTCCCAAAGTTACATTACTCAAAGAAGAGAAAATACTTTATTGCAGTATAAGTAGGACAAAATATACATACATTGTCCAGTCAACAAAAAATATCAAAATACAAATATACATACATAAGACCCAAGATACAGGAAAAAGAGAATTGCTAGATCTTAGAGCCTGTTATAGTTCATTGGTCACAGAAACACATGGATTTGCCTGTACTCCTTAAGATCAAGGAATATCTAATTTCTTTATGAATTATTTAACAAAGACAAGATATTCCCAGGAAATCAGGATGTACGACTTCTTTCTATTGCAACATGTGTGCTATAAATACACATTCAAAGGGACAGTGGTGCTTTCATAAAAGGAAACACGACGTTAAAAGCCAAGAAGAAATGAAAAGCTTACAAGAAAAAATGAAAATCATAATGAAGCTATTTTTTTAGCTCAATCAAACTGCCACATTTGGAGGATTTCAAAATATGTGGCATTAAACAATCCATTACTCCAGTAATGAAATGTAGCTGAAACTCAATTAAAATGCACAGAAGATCCAGTGCAACTTTGACAGATACAAAGTAGGCAAGATGGTGGCTGACAGCTCAGCTCTTTAAAGGTAGTTGAGGCTTGGAAATGTTTACCGAATTTTTTTTAATCTTTTGTAAAATGTTGAACACATTTTCTGTTACTTGTAAAGCACTTTAGATGTTTTATTGCACTAATCTTGAGACATCTTCACATTTCCTCAAGACTTCTCTTGATTGCCTCCTGGAGGTCTGCATCTTCCTCTGCATCAAAAATGACAGAATATGAATCAAGGAGTAATCAAGCTTGGATAGTACCTTGAGAATAATTCTGGCTTCCTAATTAATGCCACGTTGAATAATTTCTTTGCTATTTTCAGTACAAGTGGATATACCATTATTATTTAAACCAGTGAGAGATGCAGTAAGAATTCTAGTATTTACAGGTATACAAAAGTAACAGGCTACCGTCTTAATCTCTGAAGGTATTCTGGCCTATCAAATAGACTATAGGTTATGTTCCCAGGTTATTACAATGACAACATGCCTTTCTGCTCAAACAAATAGCATGTAAAGTAATACAATTCAAACTAAAATAAATACAAAGCAAACATAAAACAGAATAGGAACTCTATTAAATTCACGATTAATCATATCCTCACTAGGTAAGCCTTGACAGAGACCTTTGCTCTGGTTAGCACAATGTTAATCTATCTAGCTGAACTGTCAAAAGCTATTCAGCTCTTATTTGGAGATTCTCAGGGTTGAATTTTAGACCTGTGCAGAACATGTGCTCTCCCATTGATACCTCCCTTCTGAAGCAATTTTATTTCGTGCTGCTTCATATATGTTGCTAACACCTGGGAGTAAGCACAGTGGCTAACTGGCTCCCACAACTTCTACAGACTGCACGAAGCGGTTAGTCTCTGTACTAACACAGAGCTCAAAAGAAGTGTCATATCCATGTACGCTGAGAGGCAGGACATGCATATTCCCCATGCAGAACTGCTGGCTCATACAATTCTGAAATAGTCCTGCAGTCGCTTATTTTGAGGATAGTCTCACTTGTCCACTTATCCAATTTTCTTCACCACAGTGCATATAATGCTAAGAAATATACCCACATAGGGAAACATTATTGTATACAATTTTCCAGTTCATATCAAACTTTTCTATAGCTTCTGACTCTGTGATCAGCGTTTTACACGAAGACTAAGGCATACCCTCTTGGGCCTTTGCTGCTTGCAAGTTTTCTTCTATTGCCATTTCAGTACCTTCTTCATTTTCTGCAAACAGATAACAAATATTGTTTTAGCTCTTGTGATGCATTTTCCCCCTCTTTGGAGCTTTAATTGGTAACTGTCAGTTACTATGGCCCATTGTGTATATTTTATCAACAAAAGATAGTAAAAGGTTCTTTTCACACTCACTTGAAGCAACAATCCACTGCTAAACTATCGCTGTGAAAATTCATAGGGTGGAAGCAGGAGAGAATAAAGTAATGATACAGTCCGGAGCCTTTGGGAAGAATGGCAAAGTGGAACTAACTTCACCTTAAACACATTTTCATTAGCAAGATTTGGTTTGAAAGACAAACTTTTGATAGTCTAGAAGGAAAAGTGTAAAAATCATGGACTATCAATCACATAGTTTATGTATACTCCTGTGCGTTCATAAAACAAAAAAAGTTACAACTGAATAGAATTTAAGGACCATCAGGAAGATGCCTGAATGTTCCTTCTACATGATTTATATGTAAGACAGTGTCCAAGCCCAGTCAAAGCTTCAGTAATCCTCCTACCAGAGAGGCAGAGTAATACAGGAAACATTTCATATTATGCCAAATCATTGATCAGAGATAACACTAAGATTCCCTGCTTCCTAGATTCCTTGCTACTTCCGCTACAGCAGTGCTTCTCAACCTGGGGTCCCCAGATGTTTTTGGCCTTCAACTCCCAGAAATCCTAACAACTGGTAAACTGTCTGGGATTTCTGGGAATTGTAGGCCAAAAACATCTGGGGACCCTAGGCTGAGAAGCACTGCTCTACAGACTTGAGGGTACAGTGTGGCCTGCCCTGCTGGAAACTGATGGACTTGATAACCAGACTGCCAATCTCCTCCCTTGGATGATTTGCATCAGCAATGGCCTTGTCCATGCTGGGCTGGGATAAGGAGCGTCAATTGATTAGAACTGGACTCAAGGGGAGCATAAGGTAAGTGATGTGTTATGCTGTAGAATTACCCTGTTGCCCTGACTAATTAAGCTTTGCAATGATTGAGTGACACCTCAAAAGGGCAACATTGTATTGTGAACCTATAAAAATGAATGTAGTTGCACTCCTTAGGGTCCTATTCTTGGCTCCTTCGAGCGCTCCAGTTCTGTTTTTCTACCTTTTTATTTTAATAAAATTTATCTCTCTTAGATCAAGAAATGGCTAGTTATTGCCTGCTGCACCCTCATATTACACCTTTCAGATATTGGGGTGACAGTTTCTGGTGTCATAACTTGGATACCGAAAACTCAATGGGTGGAGTTGAAAATGAGCAATCTCTTATTCAGTCCTCTGCCCAGGCAATCAGGCGGGAGAGCATGGCACCTTGAATTGGTCCAGCCGTTGTGCAGGTGAAGTGAGGTCAACCAGCAACATCACCTTGTGGATGTGACTCTTGGTCCAGGCTTCACTGCATTGCTGATGGCTTCATCATGACGTCTGAGTGCCATGTAAGACCTCAAATTCGGTCTGAGTGCCATGTAAGACCTCCACCATTTATGGATGGCAACTCACCAGTTAGTTGGGTTTTGGTTCACCCCCCACCCCTATTGCCACCAATTGGGAGCCCCATGAAAATCCAGGACACCAAAATGGATCAAGATTTACCCGGATTGCGCAAGCCTAATATATACTTCTGGATTTAGCAATACTATATATTGGAAATTATATGTATTATATAGATACAATATATATTTTATATATAATTATATATTGGAAATTAGGGCTCTGGAAGGTGGGCATATGTCTTTTTCCATCCAAGAAATACAATTTGTATAAAAATCCTGTATAAAAAGTCACTACATATATGATCATATTTATAAACGATTCCATAAAAGTAAGTATTTTTATTCTAATTATTTTATCGGGTTACAAATATCTCATATTAGAAAAGCTTACCTTTGGCTGTATCTGAAATGCTGTTTAATAAGGCACACATCACATCAGCATCAAGCTTATGAGGATCCAGAATGCGGGTTGTCCGCTGTGTCATCTTGAGCTGGTTCTCCAGCTCAAGAAAACCTTTGTCTCCAGAAAGAATGGTGAAAGGAATATGTTTTGGCAGGTGTTCATCCAAACGGCCCACCTGTGAAAACACAGTATTGTTATTTGAAATCTGAAGGGCATCTTTATCGAAGAGACACTTCGCACAGCATTCATCAGTAAAACGTAAACAGTTAAGGTGGAAATGACTCAAAGGCCACTCAGCCTAATCTTCTGAACTGAAGCGGGATTCTAACAGTAGACCAGTAATCAACTAGATTAATTAAAGACTAAGGGCCCTTCCACACAGCCATGTAACCCAGAATATCAAGGCAAAAAATAGAGTATCTGCTTTGAACTGGGTTATCTGAATCCACACTGCCATATATTCCAGTTTAAAGCAGATAATGTAGGATTTTACTCAGTTGTGTGGATGGTGCCTAAGCCTTTCTCCTTACCCCAAAAGTCAGCCCTAGCAAAGGATGTTCCCATTAGATTTTTTCCTCATTGCTCTCATTCAAGAGAGAAACTGTACAGTTCTTCATACAGTATTATTATTCTATAGAGTTATTTCACAGAAGAACAAGAAATTGGGGTAGATTCACAATATAACTGGTTTTCCCTCTATTGTAATGCCAAAAATCTGTATAGATAATAGGAAGCATGAACCACTTGATAATGTCATAAAGAATCATTCCCTGATGTTTCTCTCAACAGCAGTACAAGTGAAAAAGATCTTGAGTCCTTAAGCATGAGCCAATAATGTGATGCTGCAGCTAAACAAGCCAATGGGATTTTGGCCTGCATCAATAGGAGTCTAGTGTCTAGATCCAGGGAAGCCATGCTACTCCTCTATTCTGCCTTGGTCAGACCACACCTGGAATACTGTGTCCAATTCTGGGCACCACAACTGAAGAGAGAGATATTGACAAGCTGGAATATGTCCAGAGGAGGGCGACTAAAATGATCAAGGGTCTGGAGAACAAGTCCTATGAGGAGCATCTTAAAGAGCTGGGAATGTTTAGCCTGCAGAAGAGAAGACTGAGAGGAGATATGATAGCCATGTATAAATATGTGAGAGGAAGTCACAGGGAGGAGGGAGCAAGCTTGTTTTCTGCTACCCTGGAGACTAGGACACAGAACAATGGCTTCAAACTACAGGAAAGGAGATCCCACCTGAACATGAGGAAGAACTTCCTGACTGTGAGAGCTGTTCAGCAGTGGAACTCTCTGCCCCGGAGTGTGGTGGAGATTCCTTCTATGGAGGCTTTTAAACAGAGGCTGGATGGTGCTTTGAACGCGATTTTCCTGCTTCTTGGCAGAGGGTTGGACTGGATGGCTCATGAGGTCTCTTCCAACTCTATGATTCTATGGCTAATTCACTATTTGGGGATATTCTTCTGAGTAACCAAAGGAACTTTTGAGGTGTAATTAACCAAAATTCAGACTCTCCGGTTTAAGATCTCAATCTAATTCTTTATGTGCTACTCAAAACGTTTAAAGAAACATGTTATGTTGGAATTTTTCAGGTAAATGCATCAAAGAGCTCAATAAATTTAACACTTATGGTTTGAGTTCTCAATATAATTTAACAAGACTGAAGCCCACAAACTTACATGCACACAGATGGCAAAATCAGCGGCATCTTTCCCTTTACCACAGTGTGGATGGAGGAAAAAACATCCAATCTTGTTAAGGTAATTAAAAATCTTGCAAGCCACAGGTGGCTTCCAATTGGTGTTTCCACCTAAACAATGGAACAAAAGTTATCTTTAGAAATTTTGGAGCTGTCAGAACAAAGGGCAAAGTTGAAACAATGTGTTGAATGTCTAGTATTTATTTAATTGAGGGCCTTTCCACACTGTCCCTATATCCCAGGATCTGATCCCAGAATATCTGCTTATCCCAAGTTTTCTGGCAGTGCGGACTCTGGAGGTTTTTCAGCAAATCCTGAATGGTCATCTGTCAGGAGAGCTTTGTGCGTTCCAACAGGGAAAAGTAGTTGGACTGGATGGCCCTTGGGGGTTCCTTTCAACTCTATGGTTCTACGGTTCCTTCAATGATGTTGGACTATAACTCCCATCAAATGGTGGGGGGTGAAAATGGCTACAAAATGTCCACCCACATACTAGAATATAAAATCATACAGATGCTAATTCTATTACATTACGTAAATATTTCTCAAACTGCTCTCTTTTTAAGGTAAGTTCTCTTACTAAGGTGGGAAATTGTTGAATTTCTCACCCACAAAAGCTAGGAAATAAGACTGCAATTTACAAAACACTGAGAAACAACAGTTGAGCTAGACTATTTATTATAGAAGTAATAAATATCTAGCATTACACCAAGATTTGGGGGATTCCTGGGTAAGGAAGTGGTGGCAGCAGTGGCCGGGGGGGGGGGGGGGGGGGACTGGCACTGAGGCAGCACCGGTGCTTTCCCTCCTTCATCGGATGACCCTTGCCTTTCCACGGATCATATCAAAATCCATAATTTTAGCCCTCAAACCTTCCCTTGACTTAAACATAAGGTTGAGTTAAACACAAGTATATATGGTACATTCACCCAAATGAATGTAATGCATGAGCAACTAATGCTACTACTATTTAGAGTACCTTAGAAAAAGAAAATTGTATTTACAGTTTCCTGTTCTCCAGACATACTACAGAAATTAATAGTTTTTCAAAATATAAATATAAATGGAAAAAAATGGGGGAAAAAGAACCAAGAGTTCCAGAATGGTGAGAGGCAATGCAGAAATATGGGCTGTAATTTGGTATCGGTTTGTGTATTTAACTAAGTATATGTTGAGTATTCCTTCTCTGGAAATCTGAAATGCTCCAAAATCTAAAATTGTCCACCTAGGGACTAAGATAGTGACACTGGCACTCTGATGTTTCAGTGTATGCTAACTTTTGTTTTATGCATAACATTATTAAAAATACTGCACACAAAATGACCTTTAAGCTATGTGTAAAAAATTTACAGGCACCCCCCAGTGGTGCAGCGGGTTAAACGGTTGAGTTGCTGAACCTGCTGACTGAAAAGTCAGTGGTCCAAATCCGGGGAGTGGGGTGAGCTCCTGCTGTTAGCCCCAGCTTCTGCTAACCTAGCAGTTCAAAAACATGCAAATGTGAGTAGATCAATAGGTACCGCTTTGGCAGGAAGGTAATTGTGACCCATGCAATCATGCCAGCCACATGACCTTGGAAGCATCTATGGACAACACCGGCTCTTCGGCTTAGAAATGGAGATGAGCACCACCCCCCAGAGTCGGACTCGACTAGGCTTGATGTCAAGGGGAAACCTTCAATATAAAATGTATATGTAGCACAAATGAATGTTGTGCTTAGACCTCTGTCCCTGAAGCAATACATGCCAGTATTCAAAAATCTGAAAACAAATCTCAAATCCCAAACAGTTCTGATCTCAAGCATTTCAGATAAGTGATAATCAACCTGTACCTAATTAAGGAACATTTCTTGGTCCAGTCTCCTCAATCCTGATGGACACGTATGTTTTCCTGAAGTTTATGCCTTTAAAATATTTTGCACCCTATGTTCATTTTATAACTTTAATGTGATAAATTGAGAATTATTGTTTTCATTACTTCAACAATGAGGAGGATTAGAAACCTATCTAAAATCAAATCAAGATCCCAAGTAAACCATGGGAACCACCAATTCTTGAATCAAAGAGTACCTGCCATGGATTGGATTCAATGGACAGACAGATATATGATTTAGCTCAGGTGCTTTCAGCAGAAGAGCAACATGACACTGGATTTTTCACCTTTCTAAGCCTCTAAAAATTATCTGTTTATTGGTTATAGAAGGAATGATAAAAAGGAGGGTGTAGACTGGCCAAGGAATGATTGGGAAAAAGTGGAGGAAGAAATCTGGAATATATTTTTTAAAGAGTTTACGAGAAACTAGGAAAATTAGAAACCCAATGTTGAGCAATATATTAGAAGTATGGAACAAATATAGGAGACTGTTAATAGCGGATGGTCCAGTACTAACCCCAGATGTAATGGAAGAGAAATTTCCATTTTTTAAAAAGTAATGGATAAATGTTAAGGGAAAAAAATAGGGGATTGGATAAAGGTTGGAATGAAGAAGGAAAGGATTATGGAAGAATTTAGAGAAATAAAATTGACATGGTTCCATTGTATACAATTGTTTAAAAATTGGGTAAAAAATAATAAAAATGGAAGTAAGCTTAATCAATTTGAACAAATAATACAAAATGGAAGGGTTATAGAGGAGCATGAAAATTTGAAAGGAATAACTAGCAAAGTATATAAGATAATAATTGAAATAAAGGAAAGAAGAACAAAAAATAACATCCTCAAGGAGGTCTGGGAAGAAGATTTAGGGATAAAAATAAATGAAACAGAGTGGCAACAATTATGGAGACAAAGACATCTAAAAAATTTACCAGTACGGGTTAAAGAAAATTATTATAAGTTAATATGGAAATGGTACCTAACACCAGTAAGAATAGCAGATATAAATAAAAATTACTCAAAGAATTGCTGGAGAGGATGCCAAGAATCAGGAACATTTATACATATGTGGTGGCAATGTAAATATGTAAATAATCTTTAGGGGAAAGTATTTAGAGAAATAAAAGATACAATGAACATTAAAATAGAAAGAAGTCCTAGTATAGGTTTATTAGCATTATATAATAATAAACAATTGAAAAAAGAGGATAAAGATGTGATAACAAACTTATTAACAATAGCAAGACTGCTTATAGCAAGGAACTGGAAAAGAGAAATAAATATACAAATAGAGGAGTGGTACAAGGAAATATGGAAATTAGTAATAAATCATAAGCTGACATGTATATTAAAAGTTAAAAGAGGTATATGGAAACTAAGTGACTTTGATGATGTATGGAGAAAATGTATTGAAAAAGGATTTAAAAAGGAAGGAGAAAAGTTACCTCCACAAGAAGAATTAAAATTTTGGACAGATGATATGTAAAAACTGTGGCTTGGGAAGGAGGGGGGGGGAGGGGAGCACAGTGGTGAGGCATAGATAATATGTATAAGCAGAAAAATAACACTAGATGCCAAAAGTTAAAGTATGGTAGGTTGTATTGAATAATATGTATCTGCTGTAAAATAAAGAATGTATAACAAATGTATTGAACTATGATAAAACAATAAAAAATATTTTTTTAAAAAATGATCTGTTTATTTACAAACCTTTCTTGCTTATGCCTGAAAACCCTTTTTGTTATATTTACCTTGAAAACCCCAGATAAAGGTTCCTTGGTTAAGGGTAGCGGGCAACTGATTGAAAAAACTTCCCCAGTTATCTAAATCCATCATTATAATATGAGTCATGGTACACAAATAATCAAGGTCAGGCAGGTCGACATCATCTAAATGTGGGAAAGAGAAGCAAATATAAATAATGAGGGAAAAACTAAAAATAAAAGCATGCATATTTTGAAAGTTATACCGACACTAAACATAACATGATTTTCTAAACACTAAGATTTTCAGGATGTACACTTTCGTGTAGAAATATTCACATATTTTGATTTTGCTGTATATAATTGTGTACGACCAGGAAAGGAATTGGGTTCAATCTGCATTGCTACTTTTTGATGTACATGAGATACCCTACACCAGTGGTTCTCAACCTATGGGTCCCTAGATGTTTTGTGCTTCAACTGCCAGAAATCCTAACAGCTGGGATTTCTGGGAGTTGTAGGCCAAAACACCTGGGAACCCACAGGTTGAGAACCACGTTCCACACTGTGAAGATGGCCGCCAGATGTTTTGGACTACGAAGATCGCCATGCTTGACAATTTGGCATGCTGGCTTGGGGTCATGGGAGCTTGCTGTCCAAAGTACCTAATGCAGTGGTTCTCAACCTGGGGTCCCCAGATGTTGTTGGCCTACAACTCCCAGAAATCCCAGCCAGTTCACCAGCTGTTAGGATTTCTGGGAGTTGAAGGCCAAAAACACCTGGGGATCCCAGGTTGAGAACCACTGACCTAATGGGTACTAAGTCAGGAAGACTTATATAACCTCTTCCTTCCCTATGCCATTTTCCTAATCTAAATCACAATTTGTCCTGTCAGGGAAGAAATGACAGGCACAATCATACACCTGTCTACTGTCTGATTCATGAGCCCTGAAATTTCACCTCTAAAAGTCACTAAACTTGCAAATTGGGGGGGGGGGGGGTCGACAAGATATCTATGTAACGTGACTGTTTCTGTCTTAATTGAAGCGTGACTTGAGTGAGGCAGATCTGATTAGGAAAATGGCCCTGGCTGTCAATACACAGAAGTTAAAATACTCTCATCTGGTCATCACTTCCCCAATAAAATCCTTCCACCCATTTTCAGTGGGAAGATTTAGATCTTGCCAAAAGCAAGTTTATTAAAACTTAATTATAAAAGAGTTTCTTTCAAAAGGGAGCATGAAAACTGACCTGTTTGTCTAACAACCTGGCAGTAGTGAAACAGCTAAACCCAACATCTGCAGAGATGTCAAATGGGGGGGGGGGGGGCTAATGCTACCCTCCCCACTCACCCCACCCCCCCCCCCACCAAAAAAACCCTTCCTTCCCCACTAAGCCTAAAGATGTGATCCTAGAGCAGTGGTTCTCTAGGTCCCCAGATGTTTTGGCTTCCAACTCCCAGAAATCCTAGCAGCTGGTAAACTAGCTGGGATTTCTGGAAGTTGTAGGCCAAAACACCTGGGGACCTACAGGTTCAGAACCACTGTCTTAGATCATCATGTAATGCTTTGTTTTGGCATATCTATCACACTGTGGAGCACTTAAAATTACAAGGATTGGCTTTGCTTCTCAAGCTAGATCACAACTTTGCCATGATTAGAGGGAAATACTGTGTGGGGAAACGACACTGTTTCCAACTAGGGAGAATAATATTAATAAAAACTTTATATTCTGCTCTATCTCCCCGAAGGAATTTCAGGTGGATTCCAAACATAAAAGGCAAACATTCAATGCCCAAATACAACAACAATACTTATTTAAACAACCCAATACATAAACACAAATTATAACTTAACAACTAAAATTAAATAAGTTAAATAACCGTAACTATTGGCTAGTTCCTAACTATGCCTCACTTAATCTATATAGCTTTTGTTAACAGCCCCCCTGGGATGGAAATACTGCCAGATTGGTAAACAGAAAAATAGCAAGGATCCTGGATGAGCATGCTCAGCTGGATAAATAAAGCTGTTGAAGAGAGACAGTACTTCAGTGATTTATCACAGTGCCATCCCCAACAAGGTGAAATATCATATAATCTGGCATACTTTGAGTGTTTGCATTAAGATGTTCTGAAATATTCAGCTTGATCACCTGAGCGTTAAGCTTCCATCAGCAATAATATTAGTTCATATCTCAATAGTATAACATAACTTCTACTTACTTTGGCCATGAACCTCAGAATGTGGTTTCTTAACCTGCTTTGTGTTCGCATCTTCCAATTTCAGTGCTTTTTTCCCCAAAAAACTAGCTGAGTCCGCAACTACTGGAAGCTTCGGTTTATAGGGCTTCTTATCCACACAGGACCCACTGGCAGAGAACTGGAAAACATCACTTTCTGCCTGAGGTCCAAAGGCCAGTTGGGGTTTCTGTGAGAAGCAGTGTTTGCTATGATAATGCTGAAGAGATTTAAATATATCACTAAAGCTTTTGGTGCATGCTCCACACCGCACTACATACAATTTGTCTTGTAATGGGTTGTCTGAGTGGCTCTTAAGATGAGCTATCATGTCATCACAGCTCTGAGTTGTTGAGGAACACAGAATACAGCGAAACCACACTTTCCCCTGCTTTAGCATGGTTTCTTGACACTTCTTGTAGTCTGCCATCCTATTCTCTTTGCTGGCATATTTTTCTCGACAGCCACAACTGAGAAGGTTGCTCTCTTCTACTACTTCCAAGGTTTTGATTGATGCCTCTGCTCTTTCAGAAACACAGACATAATCTGTACTATGTATGTCCTTGTAGTGACATAAAAACAGCTCCTCGGCATCAAAAAAGAGATCACCACAAATTCCACAAAAGTATTTAAACTGCTCTACATTGTGGCGCTTTTCCTCACAATGTCGACGCAAAGTTTCTGTCTTCCGAAATGACATTTTGCACAAGCCACAACTGTACCTGTGAAAGTGATGGCTGTCTAATGACATGCAATGCTGCTTCACAGTATCCTCTGAGTCAAATACTTCCTCACATATGCAACACTGCCACTGGGAAGAAATTCCCGCAGTCAGATCCATTGGTGACTCTGGTGGAGACAGCTCCATAGGGCTTGGAGGCTGGTCGTTCGTTTCAAGTGATTTACCACAATGGGTATCAGAAGGTAATGCAAGCTTATCTGCAGCAATCTCGTTCTCAGAGTAGTAGCTATGCCCAGAATGAAGTTCTGTCACATGGGCCATAACATCCTCCTCTTTCTGAAGGGCTTCACTGCAGGACCGACACCAGAAGAAGAAGTTAGTCAAGTGTGCTCCTCCATGGAACCGGCTCATGTGTAAACGGATCACACTTGCGTTTTCGGCAAGCTTGCCACAGACACCACATTTGTGGCAGATGCTGTTTTCAGAGAAGAGATGTTTTTCTACAAGTTCCTCAGAAGGAAATGCTAAAAGGCACTGACATGTCCAGGTTTTGATAGTATGAAGACTGTTGACCACTTGGCTTCTGCCCTCTAAATCCTTTTGTCGTTTTGAAGTTTCTCTCTGATCACTGAGAGATACATTGCAGCCCAAAGGTCTCTTCAGAGGAGAAGATTTTAAAAGGCTTACATGCTTTTGTACCAGGGAGCCATTTTTATTCCCTTCATTGATATGACAGGTCATCAAGACTGATTCTTCCATGGTATTGAACCTTTTAATTTTCGGTACTGTTTTGCAAAGATGCTGACTCATATATTTGTCATCCACCAAAACTTTGTCACAACTACGACAAAACCCTTTGGCTTTAAAGATTTCAGCAACTTGGGAAATGCTCTTCCTTGATACAGCTACTGGGCCAGCATTACGACAACGAGTCCTGGAATTGGAAAAGATACTATAACCCTGTGGATCATCTCAAAAGCAACTGACATTATCGACATTATTTCTTATGAGCACTTTCTGCTAACATTTTCAATTTTATTTTCCACTAACACCTTAAATTATAAAGAGTAACTAATCTTTAAAAGTCACATAAAGTGGGTTATTTCTAGATTTTATGCCAACCGCAATGGCTTAAGCATAGAGTGAAGAGGGAGAGGGCTAGGAGACAGTTCCACCTTGTCTCCTGTTCTATGTTAATAATATAATATAATGTAATATAATATATTGTATATACATATAATATTTATAATATTATAATGTAATGCAATATAATACTAATATTAATAATATGGTATTATAATTATATATTTATATTACATGCAATATTACTAATAATATTATAATATAATGGTATTATACAATATAGTAATATTGAATACTGATATTGTACTATGCTAATAATATATATTGTGTGTATATTTATCTTGTAAGCCACTCTGAGTCCCCTTAGGGGTGAGAAGGGCGGCAAATAAATGTCATAAATAAATAAATAAATAAATAGCGACCTTTGAGCCACTGCCCTAACGTTAATACCGGTATTTATTTGTATCTCCCAGGACTGGGATTTAAAGCGGCTCTAATTCCTGCACCCCGAAAACTGCTGCCATGGTAAACATGGAAGCACATGCTGATGCCCGTCTAAACTATGTTTTATGCACAGATCCCATTCTCCTTTCATCAATTTCTTTAAGCATAAACATCTCTATACATCCTCCCTCAAGGAAAAGCTTCATGAGAACCACCACTCTTTTTAATGTTCCCTCAGCAACAGCAGTCCTCTGGGCAGCTAAACCAGGAAATCCCAATTGGATGGTTTCCTACGAGTATAAGCCGAGGGGGGCTTTTTCAGACTAAAATAGGGGCTGAAAAACTTGGCTTATACTTGAGTATATATGGTATTTTTATTTTATTGCATCCTCTTATCAGTTGATATTCCTGATTTTTCCATTCTTTATCTCCGCTGCTATTGGAGCTATTAAAGCTGCATTTTCAAAATGGCACTTACAGCTTACTGGGAGATAAATAATTGCTACTGCAATGTTCTTCTCCATTTTGGAGCCTTTAAGTGATTTCCATCTATTTTCAGCTACTTTCTCCCCACATTTCTTTGTCTTACTCGATTGCATTGTCTCTCCTCTTTATTTTTCCTTGCTAATACCCTTGCCTAAAACATTGGTCAGAGAAGGGTAAACATGACTGGTTAGTCAGGCAGGGTATTAAAAACTGCTGGAGAAAAGGTCTTAACAACTCAAATGAAAAAGAATTTTGGCTCTTGGCAGTCCAGTTGGATTAGCTCCAATTGTAGTGGATTACTCCTCCTTCCCATCCTGAGAATAGCTCTGCAATCCATTCAGCAAAGACGGTCACAAACCTGAAGTGTGCTGTTAATTCTACATGGGAGCGCAAAACTTGATGGCAAGATGTACATTTCACTTGGAATGGAACTTCTTTACAGAGAGAGATTAGGAGGTTCTTTGCAAAGGCTGGGAAAGGCAAAGGAGCTTGGTTGCCTTGTTTATCTGCAATGGAACGCATATTATCAATGAGTTATAAAGGACCAAAGATAATCTACACTGACCCAATGAAAAGGCATCAGCATTTCTCACTGCACCAACAAATTTTGATTTCAAAAGGTCACAAGCAAAGATTGGCAGGTTACATTTTATGAGTGTGACACCTACAACACATAGCACTATATTTCACCATATATCACAACAGGTTAAATGTCTGTTTGTTTTACCTTGATTTCTTACAATGTTTTATATTCATACATTTGATTGTTGCTTAGCTTCGTATTCTGTTTTTAACATGCTGGAAGTTGCTTTGGGTTCCCATTGTGGGAGAAAAGCGGCATATAAATAAAGATGATGATGGTTATTATTATTTCCCCTGTGAACAAGTTCACTTTTTAAAAAACTAACATTTTTAAAAAAATTAATAACAAAGTAATGCAGTGACAAACTAAGTGATATTTTCTCAAAAGCTATTAGGAGATAGAAGAGTCACATATGATTCAAACAAGGAAACAAAATAAGTAATACCATATATATACTGTATTTCATTGTGTAACAGTTGTACTTTTTATCCCTTCTTTGACTAAAAAGGGGGGATGTGTGACTATTACCTGATGAAAGAAAACTTGCTTTTGAATCTTTGGGGTTTTTTTTAACCTGCCTTACTTCCAAGACAGGAGAAGGCATGACCCAGTCTCGAACAAATTGCTCTGTTTCCTGTTTGTTTTTATACTTTGTAGAGCCATTTCGGGGTGATTCCCCTCCCTCACTTCTTTCTTCAAAAAGCAAGGCAGTTTACAAAATCTGAAATGGAGCTTTTTGGAAGAAGGAGGGAAGATGCCAGTTTCAGAAACCTCCACATTTCAGGTTTTTTAAAAGTGCTTTGCCTTTGGAGACAGAAGCAAGGAAGGGGGAATTAGCCCCAAATGGCTCTATGACTATTATGCGAGGTACACAAAAATACCAATTTTGCCACCCACAAAACTGAGATGCAACTATAACCTGGTGGCAACTATTGTGCAATGAAACACAGCATCATGTCTGATCAGAAGTGACAATTGTTTTGGACTGTGAGTCCGTTGCTGTGGAACTCTCTTTTTGAAAAATGTCGAAGTCAGACTATGGGTATTTTGTCCAACTATGAGGCTGGGATACAGGGCTGTTTTCAACTGAATCAGTATAGTTACTTTGCATTTGCTTTAAATTTGTATCCTCCCACTACATATGAAGGGATAATAATACAAAAACATAAGTATCAGGTTAGCAATACCCAATATGCCAGAGGCTGGGATGAGGGGGGCGAAATTTCAAAACCAAGAAGAAGAAAATAAGCAAAGACATTTTGCCATCTAGTGAGATAACAAATTAAAGGCTCTGTGCAGATATATTCCTTTGCATTGTGGTATGAACTTGAACTCTATGAATAATAATAATAATAATGATAATAATAAACAACTCCACCACCATCTCCCCCAACGGGGACTCGGGACAGCTTACATGAGGCCAGGCCCAAACAACAAATTATAGCAAAGTAAAACCAAACACACAAGCAACATCATCATAATTACATAAAATAATAATAATAATAATAATAAACATATAAATACATTAGCAATATAAAATTACAATCACAGTGACAATGGGCGGGCCACATGTGCAGAATAAATTTATTATTTATTGTGATGTCTCGGCCTTGTATTATTTCCCTGGAGTTAGACTGTTCCATTCTACTAGAGTTTTAGAGTAGGAGTTTAAGATCCCCCTAGAGGCTGAGCTCAGTTGGTTCAGCCCATTCTGTCTCAGAGCCAGAATGGGCTGGTTATAGAACTTCGTTTCCCATTCTTTGTTAGTCTTAGTTTATAGATAGTTGCCAGATAGTGTCTGGTCTGGCCTAGCAATTTGAACAGGCCATCCTAATAGTATTTGCCAGAGTTTATAGATAGATAGTTTGTAAATGCCTTATAGATAGATAGAATAGATAGTATTTGCCCTAAAGTTTATAATAGATAGTTCATAGATAGATAGTTACATCATTCCCCATAGTGTATAGTTATATTTACCTCATAGAAATTATAGTTGTTTTTACCTCAGAGTTATACCATCATAATTAATCTTCACCTTTGTACATTGTTGTAATTCACCTTGATTATTTAGTAAACTCAATTTGTTAACTTAATCTTGTCTATAGAGTTTCATTTTGGGGGAATTATAGTAATCAGGGCATACTGATGGTCACTGGGAAATAGCCAGACACATTTAGGTTTCTCATTAGTTCTTCCTAGTGTGCCATCACATTTATTATTTATTTAGAAGTTTTCTATACCGGCCTTCTCACCTCGACGAGGGACTCAGGTCGGTTTACAGCATATATAAAATACAATCATATAAAGAACAACAAGTGCAAAGTCATTACATATTAAAATAGTGCAATACAGTACAATAAAACATCATCATTACAATTACCTAAGCTAAATCGTCAATCCAGTCATGGTCATAGTCATACTCGTAGTCACAGTTCATCATAATTAATCACAAGGAGAGGTTCTAGGTTCAGTCCTCAAATGCTACATTCCAGAGCCAGGTTTTTAGTAATTTCCTGAACGTCAGGAGGGAGGGGGCCGATCTGATCTGTAGTGGGAGGGAGTTCCAAAGCCGGGGAGCCACCACCGAGAAGGCCTTGTCCCTCGTCCCCACCAACCGTGATTGCGAGGGTGGTGGGACCGAGAATCCGTTCGGACAGGTAAACTCGGCCAGAGCCGTTTGGGGCTTTATAGGTCAGAACCAGCACTTTGAATTGTGCACGGAAGCTAATCGGCAGCCAGTGGAGCTGGCGTAACAGAGGGGTCGTATGGTCTTTGTACCCCGCCCCTGTTAGCAATCTGGCTGCCGCGCATTGGACTGATTGAAGCTTCCGAGCAGTCTTCAGAGGCAACCCCACGTAGAGAGCGTTGCAGTAGTCTAAACAGAATGTAACCAGAGCATGGAAACTCGGGTGAGATAAAAGGAGGGGGTTTTGGAACCAAGCTTTCCCACGAGGGGGACAACACACGTGTATTCCAATGACAGAAACATTGAGGCTAAGTGATAGTGTGATGTTATGTACCTACTCACTAAAGGTGCAGCGGAAGAGCCGGGTTTTGAGGTTCTTTTTAAAGGTTTCTAGGGTAGGGGCTTCCCTAATTATCGGCTTTGTTGACTCTGAACTGTTGTGTGCTGGATTTTGACTTGGACCTTGGGCTCTGCTCTTTTCCGTCTTTTATTTAACTGGGACTTGGCAAAACACAATAGGAGAACCGGCAGACAAAACTGCAGTTTGTCCTTACTGAAAAATTCAGAATAAGAACATTTCCTCTAGATACGGTAACTACACCATCATTGTTAAAGATGACTACGCCACTGTATTTTAGATTAAAGGACATATCAGTAAGAACCATTCATCTCACATAGAAATAAGGAGCAGAATCCTGTTAAGTGGTCACAAATGTGTTAACTACCTCTCTGGTGCAAAGAGGAACAGACCTCCATCGACTGTAAAAGCTGCTTCCTGGTAAACGAGGTGTAGAGAAACTGGGGTGGGATTCACTGTGTAGCTCTGTAACTATGGCGTTTACATATACAAACATTTCAAATCAGTTACGCTCTACGTTTACATCACAATAATAAACCTACCATTCAGCTTAAAAGCCTGGGAAAAGTGGTTCTTTGCAGACATATGCTGCAGACATTCATCTCTTATGCTGAAAAGGAGGAAGCAGCATGGGCACGCAAAGCACTGAATATGCTGAGGAGGATAATTCATTTCATGGCCATCGTTCTCATGAGCCTGCAAATAGAGGAGGACACACAGATGAAACACACATACAAACAAATCCAAGAATGCAGTTTTCTAAAAAGAGTAATGATATTTTTGGGGGGGTTACGGAAGACATTTTCTTCAGTGAACTGTTTACAGAACTAAAACAGTACTAAAATATAAATAAAAAATGTCAGAAATATTAAAAATTAACTGGTATTTTTGATTACAAAAGTGTGAGTCAAACACTGAAAAAGTTAGTAGGCTGAAGCCTGTGAGAGTCAGTGGGCCAAATTTAGTAACGTCCTGAGGAGAGAAGGCCGAAGCCTGTGAGAAGGAATTTTCTAAATCAAATAAAGGCTTTTGTAAAGTAACACGCATACGTTTGTAGTTCCTCTCACACAAAAGGCAAGTTAAAATAAATCAATGTGACCTCTAACTTTTAAGCATGAAAAATGGAAGAGATCGACATACAAGTGTCAGCATGAAAACACTGCATCTAAATAGGGACAACCCCTTCCCCCCCCCCCCCCATTGTATTTATATACATCCATCCTTAAAGTCTTGCCTTCGATAAAATATGATCATTGTGTTGTTGGGACGTAGCAAATCTTCTAGCACACACTATACAAGCAAAGGCATTGGCTGGAGGTCCGCGGAGTGTAATTGTTGGATCACATGGTGAATGATCAAACCTAAGAAAATAACGATAATCATAACATTTATTTATAATCCCCTTTCTTCCATGATGAAATGACATCTTGATATATTAAGTGCTTTACACATATTTCTAGAGAGGAGGCTATGATGATCAATTGCAGCAAGAAGAACAAAAATAAATAAATCCCTAACTGGTTTCATTTGGCACACATTTGTATGGACAGCAGTCCATTTCATCAAGTGCTTTACTAAAATACTATTTTGCACTAGGAACTTTTCATTACGGCCAATTAAAAAAAAAACTATCAGCATCAATACTATCATATAATTTACTTTACCATTATTGTACTATCTAGTTAAAATGCAGCACTTGTGAACCCTGAATATATTTGCAAAACCATTACAAGAAATTTATATAGATCAGTGAATGGTGTACTAAAGACTCCTTGTAAGACAATATGTATCAAATTCAGGTACTCTAACAATGCATTTCGACCATAAAGAATAATTACCTTTTAAGGTGACCTAAGAGAAGGTGTCCATTGTCAAATCTCCGATTGCAGTACATTATGGGACATAAAACAGATTTACTATTAGATGACATTGTATCTGATTTCTGAGGAAATGTTCTTCTTCCTGAGTTTACAGTGCCCGGTTTGAGACCTTAAATATGAAAACAGAAATATACTGTGTGATTACACTTTAAAGGATGAGGAGGAGAAAATCAAAATCCTATCAGTAGGAGATTGCTTAGAACAGTGGTTCCCAGCCTGTGGTCTGTGGTCCATCAGTGATCCAAAAGATCTAAAATATGGTTCGTGGCCTCACTGGTACTACACTATTGCAATGAGAGCAACTGGTCTGGCAAAACCCTCTTATAGTGCCGAGGCTTCTTAAATATGGTTTTCTGTGGGTGAGCAGATAGTGACTACTGGATGGTATATGTTCTGTATCAGAAACTAGAACTGATGTGGTCTAGCCAATGCAATTTTCTGAATCAGCACCCCAAATAATCAAACCAAATCTAAAATTGACCAAAAACTGATTTGCAACCCTTTTGGTACTAATGTTGGAGACTGGTCCCTGGTCAAGTTGTCCTTACAAAAAAGGTTGGGAACCACTGGTTTAGGACAATTCTGTAATTTACCTCATGACAATCTTTCATAATGCACTATAAATTATAAAGGCTAAAATTTGTATTATACTGTTTCTTTGAAGAAAATAAACTTGCTTATTTTGTGGTTACTTGATCTTTCTTTCTTTCTTTCTTTTTTTACAGCTTCCCTAGGTAAAAAATAATACCTAATGGTTGCATTTACGAAGCAATCTTGTCCAAACAACATAAAAAATATTTAGGAATTGATTTTGAGTGTGAAAACCCATTGGAGATGAAGACATGAGCATCCACTCATCAACGCCCCCCTGGTGGTGCAGCAGTTTAAACTGCTGAGCTGCTGAACTTGCTGACTAAAGGTTGGCAGTTCGAATCCGGGGAGTGGGGTGAGTTCCAATAATACTGATTTATATCCTGCTTTTCTTTCAGACCTGGAACTTGAAGCTATGTACAAACCTAAGATCATTGCAATGGAATTCCTCTCCACTCCTTTAAATTACAATCATCCCTCCACATTTGCTGGGGTTAGGGGCATAATACCCCCACAAAAGTAGAAAATACACACTATTTTTTTTGTCTGAGAGAACATCTCTCTAGAAATCTATGTCTTACTGCAGAGGAGTAGCTTGTTAGTAACAAAAGTAGTCTGACAATATATATTAAAAATATGCAACATCCTCCAGAAGCTGACCACAGAATCATGGAGGACTACAGTTTCTTAGAGAATACATTTCTAGAAACCTCTAAGTCGTCTAGTGGTAGTCTATGGTCGGTTTCCAGGAGAAGTTTCCAGGAGAAAATAAAGAAACCAAAAGCAAACTTATTTTTGTTAAAAGAAGAATACTAATCTTTTTATAGCAGTTGTACTTCATATCCTGCTTTCCAAAACAATTTTCCAAATAGAATAGTTCCTGCAAAGTTTCAAGCTAGAAGGATAACTACCTCTTCCCACTGCAGTGTCTCCAGGTCTTAATGAACTATAATTCTAGAGTGGTTTATGTTTACATGCAGTTGGCAATAAACATCAAAGAGATTTCTTTATGGCAGAGGCTGGAAAGATGTGATCTTCCAAAGGTTGTTAGACAGCAACTCCAAGAATGCCCTATTGATGATTACATTGGGTAAGGCTGCTGATATGTGCAACCCTACAAAATCTGGAGGGTTGCAAGATTCACACCCCGAGAGAAAATCCTTCCAGTTCTACTATCTAAGATTCATTATATGGAGAAAAGAATGGCTTAATTTGGGATGTGAACACTCAGAGTGCAATATAAATCTTAAATAATGTTGGTCTTCCACATTTGTGGCATTGATTTTTGCAGATTTTATTATGAATGGATTGATTAAAACCTCTTGGGATATCTAGGTCTCTCTAGTGCAGGCATCCTCAAACTGGGGCCCTCCAGCTGTTTGGGCCCCCAACTCCCAGAAGCCCTAACAAGCTTGTTCAATTGTCAGGAATTCTGGGAGTTGAAGGCCAAAACAGCTGGAGGGCTGCAGTTTGAGGATGCCTGCTCTAGTGCAGTGGTTCTCAACCTGTGGGTCCCCAGGTGTTTTGGCCTACAACTCCCAGAAATCCCAGCCAGTTTGCTAGCTGTTAGGGTTTCTGAGAGTTGAAGGCCAAAACATCTGGGGACCCACAAGTTGAGAACCATTGCTCTAATGCAACATCCTCCAGAAGCTGACCACAGAATCATGGAGGACTAGTTTATTAAAGAATACATTTCTAGAAACCTCTAAGTCGTCTAATGGTAGTCTATGGTCGGTTTCCAGGAGAAGTTAAATCTAGATAGAGATGTGTTAGAAGACCTAGAAAGTCCTTGAGAGGTGTTCTCTCAGGGTAAAAAAAAGCATTTCTTTGATTCGCTGTTTTTCACTTTTGCTTGGGTCCTGTGCCCCTAACCCCGGAGAATATGGAGAGCTCACTGCATTGCCCCTTAACAGGAAACATGATGCTCATGAACCTTCCTACTTTGATGGTATTCTTGCCCCTGCTTGTTCTCTTCACACCTCTGGAATGAAGAAGAGATTCAATACTGACCACACCTTTATAAGGACTCTTTTCCCATTCTCCGTATCATAAAATGAATGTACCAATATATTACCTGGCATTTTTAACCACTGGTTCACACAAAATCTTGCTGCTTCTGTGTCACTGCGACCTTTGATAAATTCCAGCTCTTGTAGTCCATGAGCATGTTGAGAATCCAGTTTTTCCTAACAGAACAGAAGCTGTTAGTATTTTTTCCTGGAAATCAGTCACACTGAGCGAGAACTGATATAGAAAAATTGATCTCTATACAAAAAGTCCCTGGCTTACAAAAATCCAACTTACAAATGACACAGGGACAGAAAGAAAGGTGAAATCAGACAGCTATGCAAACCTATGTATATCTGGAGTTACACTTAAAATGCACTTGTTCCAACTTAACATACAAATTCAACTTAAGGGCAAACCTAAAGCCTTCGACAATACATTAAACTTAAAGATCCTATCATGATGGTAACTTGGGAACTGTATATTGGGATATGGATTATGACCTGATACAATCATAACCTATTGGGGATTATGACCTGTTAGGATCATAACCTATTGGGTAGCAGAGTTTCGGAAGTGTTCCTTTAGTTTATTGGGTAAAGGGTGATCACTGGGCATGTAAATATCTTGTTTCTATTTGATGCTCTCAGCAGACAAAGATTCAAGTAGACTTATGTTCATTACAGGTTTAAAATATAAACATCCCACTGCTATACTTATGTAATATATAGACATGGAATGATGTGCAATGCCTATTGGAATGGTCCAGATTATGCTCGAGGATTGTGATTGTGAAGATATTGTCTTAAATGTTTTTACTGTAATCATTTTAATGTATTTTATAATTCTATTTAAATGTTGGTTTTAATTGTACATTGTTTTATGGCATCGAATAGTTGCCTATGTGTAAGTTGCCTTGAGTCACCTTCAAGACAGAGAAAGATGGGGTAGAAATGTCATAAATAAATAAATAAATAAATAAAATATTGAAAATAAAGGAATTAGCACAACAATATCCTTTTCCCTCCTCTCCTGTAAATCACAACATTTTGGGATTACAAATTGAATCTCACTGTAGTTTTGTGTGCATGGAAATTCAAAAGGAGTTTGATATACCAAGAATATTTAACACTTAGATAATGAAAGGCTCACAGTGCATACTCTCAGATGGGCCTCAATGCTGGGAATGTGCCAAAATCACACTGCCACAATAAGGGTATGAGAGAGTTTACAGGTCTTCAAGTTGCTTATTCTTGCACTATTTTTCCATCATTTAAAAAGATTAAAGATTAAAGATTATTTTCTTTGGGGAAACATCAAAATTTTAAACCATCATTCAATTTCTGTAGGCAGAGTATTTGTACATATCCCTCTTCAGTGCCTCCCCCACAATCATACCAGTTCAATGTCAACCCAGAAGCTATTGTTTTTCCAACTGGAAGATAAACTGAGAACAAAATGTTCTTTGGAGAAGACCACCAACAGTTGAGGATGTCTGCATAACTACAGGGACTTCTATATTTAATAATGATTACAATGAAAACAAAGAGTGAGAGCAAAACCAAATGTAGTTTCCCTCAACACTGTTAGTGATATATTCCTTAACATACCAACATTTGTCTTTAAAGTCTATTGCTTTATACCTGCACTAGTAATGGTGGGCTGCCAGATAAGGCAACAATGTAGGCAATGCACAGTGAAATTGTACTGTAGATGTTCCCCTTGCCTACCTATTTCTGGAATAACAGAAGAGAACAAGCTAAGAGCAAAACATAGGACGGCAGAAGACTCTTACGAGCAGAATCTTCTAGATATGACTGACACCTAGGGTTAGCTGAGTTCACAAAAGTTATATCACAAAAACAAGTGGTCAGTGGCTATTGGAAGGCTGAATGCATGTCAGAGGCCACGACTGGTGCAATAGGTTAAACCCCTGTGCTGCTGAACTGCTGACCTGAAGGTTGGCAGTTCAGAGTCTTGGGTCGAAGTGAGCTCCTGCTGTTAAGCCCTGGCTCCTGCCAACGCAGTAATTTGAAACATGTAAATGTGAGTAGATCAACAGGTACCACTTTGACAGGAAGATAATAAAGGCACCCATGCCAGCAACGTGACCAGGAGGTATCTATGGACAACAGGCTCCTTGGCTTGAAAATGGAAAAAGAGCACTTCCCCATGGCCAAAGTTGAGCACCACCTCCAGAAGCCGGCAATGGAAGGGGAAGTCTTTGTGTGTATTTGTGTGTCATTGTTATTTCACTGTATTAAAAGCAATGAATGTTTTGCCTATCTGTGCATGTTGTAGTCTGCTTTGTGCCCCCTCGGGGAGACAGAGCAGAATATAGATAAAGTGCATTATTATTATTATTAAAACCTAGGGATTCCTGCCGATCCTACAGTTGTATGAAACAGACTTCAAGAATGAGCAGATGGTTAGGAAGATGTTTTTAGATAACCAATGAATACTACAAAATGAAATTGCCAAGCACTCACAGAATCATAGAGTTGGAAGACACCGTGCGGACCATCCACTCCAAACCCCTCTCAAGAAGCAGAAAACAGCATTCAAAGTACTCAACATATGCCATTTAGTTTTAAAACTATACTTTTAAAACTACGCCATTAAAAAAACCATGCTGTAACATTTGTTCCATATTTGTAAAACAGCCTACCTTGAAAGCTTTGTTTTTCTCTTCTTTCAGTTGTTTTTCTACCTCAACATGCCGTGCTAGACGATCGAGAGTTGACATTACCTTATCCTTCTGATAATCGATGTAATCTTTCTTCTTTCCATTTTCCTATAAATGAAGAGTAGCATTTCGAAATTACAATCCAACTACAACTGCCAGAGAATCAAACACAAAAAACGGCTCCAAAATTTGGCATGAGAGAAGAATGCTATGTATTCCTCCACAGCAGTCTCCTCCTTGCCTCCCATAGGAGGTGGCAGGGAAAAAGAAACAGAGAAGAAAGTGCTACCAAAACACAAAGTTAACAAATATTTGAAGCTCTAAACAATGTCACACTAGAGAAAAAAAATCCACTTAAAATCTGGTTTCTGCCTCCTGCAGCATTTTGGGGTTTGTAGTTTAGGGAGGAGCCTTTAACAGCCTCACTAAACTACAAACCCCAGAATTCTGAAGAAGGCAGAAACTGGTTTTTAAGTGGATTTTTCCTCTAGTATGATGAAGTGGCTGGTCTGTATTCCAATAACCAATGATGGAGTAGTAGCTCAACTATGAAACTTGTCCTCTTTTTAAAGACCCTACATACTTGATTGATTTGGACATAGGACAAGAGCTTGATACAGAGGTGACATTCCTGTGTCAGAAAGGTCAAGCTGTAAGAAAAGTTTAACCTACCCCATTGGTCTCCATCATCAACCCCTTCCTCATCCCATTACCTACTGCATATTCACTGTGTAGAGTTTTAGCCTAGAGATTTATGATGTCACTTTCAATTACATCACAAATAGCTGTTTATGCTGCAGACCTGTTGGGAGGCTGGTGACACTTTACTTGGCTTAGCTATTAGCAGTTTAGGACCTGGAAGAAGTGTGAAAAAAACACACAAATTGCATTCAATGATTTGAAAATACATATATTTAAGAGGGATGGTCTCGAGTGAACAAGAGTCATGAAATGTATTTTACACTGTTTGACTTAGAAATTAATAGCCTACATGTGTACCAAATTATAAGTTCTATTTAGGCATTATTGCTTGTATTTGTTTATGTATGCCCCACATTGACTGTATGGGCCACAATGAACGAGAAGATCTGAAGAGGATTTTCTGTATGTTCAGCGGAAAATACTTCAGATCTTCCACATGACTATTAATGCAATTGTTCAGAAATACCTCAAAAGTTGAACTCATCACCACTTGAAAATATGGTTTACACATCGGATCCTGAGTTTCCACTTTTATGGACTGATTAACTGAATGATAGATAGGCAGAGATTGGGACACTGGTATCCACTGTGAAGGTTTAGGTTCATTTTCTGAAATTCTAGGGAGGGAATCCTATACTAGATCTGACTCCTCTCTCTTGTGTCATAGGTAGGGTTTCCAAATCTGTAATTCACCCTTGCCACTCTAAGAGGGAAGGCTAGTCCCAATGTGAAGGTATGGCACAGCTCCAGACAAACAAAGAACACACCAAGAGGAGCCAAACACTCAAAACGCCCATCAACCAGGCTGAGAAGGATTCCTTTCCCACAACTGAAAAAAAATAATTTTTAAGAGGAGTATCGATGTCCAATTTTCCTGCAATGTGAGGAGGAATGCTGGGACCTACACAAGTGATTAGCTCACCATCCAGGTAGGATAGCTTTCCAATTGAAATGAAACATGATGTTGCAGAACATGCTTGCAAAAGGATGCGCCTGAGAAAGAAACACCGGTGTTGCCTCTCAGACCACAAGGATTCCCAATTTATTCTTCAATTACGTTCAGTAAACACTTACTTTAGAAGAGCTGCTACCATCTTCCTCATCACTGCTGAGGTCAATACAGTCCAAGACAGGTCTCACGACACTTTCCTAGAAAAGTGAACAAACATTTGCCTTTTAAGCAGTGGTTTATTTCTTTCTACATACACTTGCAAAAACAACACATCCTAAGAAACTGTATATGCACAAACACAACCCTGAGAAATTATTGTGACTGAATTCAAATGATTATTTTCTGACTCATATTATTACAGAGTTCAGTTCTAGCTGAATCACCAACCAGCAACCAACTGATCATATATTCCACAACCCAGGGAAGCTTTTGTACTAGAAGAAACCTGTTTTTAATTGCTTGATGGGGAGAAGTAACTGAGACATCAATATACACTGTCCTAGTCTGGAAGAATTAGAAACAGGCCCTAAGTTCATCCTTTCAATGAGCAATTATTTTAGCGAGAAATGTGCTTTGGAAATAAAGTCTATGTGAAGGTAGGTAGGAAGAACAGGGAAGGTGCCGTTTCTCTCAACCACATATTGCTTAGCCCTCCTTTTACACATGATTATGTTCATTTTCTCCTCTTCCTTATTGTTTTTCTCCTTCACTGTCTTCTGCCTCAGCTGTCTACCAAGTACAGTAAACCATACACATTTACTGGGGTTAGAGACAGCCCCTCCCATCCCCATGAAAAACCACAAATAAATATGTTCCTTTCTTAACCCAAGGGAATACATTTCCAGGCATTTCTAGGTCTTCCAGCACTGAGTCCACACTGCCATATATTCCAATTCAAAGCAGATAATGTGGGATTTTATTCAGCTGTATGGAAGGGGCCTAAAATGCTCAAAGGTCTGGAGACCATGTCCTATGAGGAGTGTCTTAAACAGCTGGCTACGTTTAGCCTGCAGAAAGTTGAGAGGAGACATGATCACCATGTTTAAATATGTGAAAGGGTATCATAAAGAAGAGAGAGCGGGCTTGTTTTCTGCTGCCCTGAAACCTAAGACTTCAAGCAATGTGTTCCAATAACAGGAAAGGAGATTCCACCTAAACATTAGGAAGAACTTCCTGACTGTAAGAGTGTGGTGGAAGCTCCTTCCTTGGAGGCTTTCAAACAGAGGCTGGATGGCCATCTGTTGGGGATACTTTCACTGTGATTTTCCTGCATGGCAGGGGGTTGGACTAGATGGCCCATGTGGCCTCTTCCAACTCTATGATTCTATGGCAGGCATAAAGCCATCCTGGGGGGGAGGGAGGATAAAACAGTATTCTGCTTATAGATTTTAAAAACAAGGTATCTACGTACACCAACAAATACAATGTCATCATCACCACCTTCCTCCTGAGAAGCAGCATTCTTAGCCCTCTTTGAAGGCACAACACGCTCCGTTGCCTGAGAAAAAGGGAGAAAAAGGACTTTAATTACTGGTTTCGTTGCAATAATGTAGCAATTAAACCCACAATTCCAAACCTGTATGATGATATGACTTTATTTATTCATTCATTCATTTATTTATTTAGGGCTTTTATATCCCATCCTTTCTCAACCTCCGCAGAGGGACTCAGGATGGCTTAATGATCATCAAATTGGTCCTAAAGCTGGAAGAATCAAAATAAAACTTTGTTTAATGTTGGTTTATCTCAGCATATCAAGGCAGAAAATCCAACAATATATGCTTTGAACTGGGTTATCTGACTTCACCTTGCCATATAGTCCACTTCAAAGCAGATAATATGGGATTTTCTGCCTTGATATTCTGGGATATAGGGCTGTGTGGAAGGGCCCTAGGTGGATTTCTTTCTTGCAGGTGATCCTGGTGTAGCTTTGTGTGCTTACATACAGCAGGCAAGGTTGGTGGATGCCTCTACATCACTGAGCAAATGTGAAGAGTGAAAGAAAGGGGGAAAATACTAGATTCGCCTACCTCACCAGATATCTTGGAAAGTTTAAAAAGCCTGTGTGTGTGTGTGTGCCTTCACCTGTTGACGTATGGTGACCTCACTGATTTAACAGGGAATACTTTAGAAGTGGTTTTGCAAGTTACTTTTCCCAAAGCATAGCCTACAACTCTTATCCAAGTACTTCCCATGGAAGACTCTTCCAAAATCTGATGATATCTGGTGCTTTTAGGGCATTTAAGCCATTAAATACAATTCCTATGCTTAGAATAGAATTATTTTCTTTCATATATTTTGCACATGCTGCTGGTCAGTAGACAAAAACCATGGGGTTATTGCAATACAATTTTGCATTCAGAATGACTGATTTGTTAAATAACCAAACAATGGGGTCAGGACTATGGCAAGCAAGAAAGGGAGCTTTTACCCCTTTTCTTCCCTGCCACTGCTCCAGCCTCCTTCAACACCTATTTGCATTTAGAAAACACACGGCCTTACAATGAATGGGAGTTTAATGTGTTGCCAAAGGCTTTAATGGCCAGAATAATTGGGTTTTTGTGAGTTTTTTTGAGGCTGTATGGCCATGTTCCAGAAGCATTCCCTCCTGACGTTTCACCCATATCTATGGCAAGCATCCTCAGAGGTTGCGAGGTCTGTTGGAAATTAGGCGAGTTGTATTTATATACCTGTAGAATGACGTCCAGGGTGGGAGAAAGAACTCTTGTCTGAAGTATTGTCAAAGGCCTTCATGGCCGGAATCACTGGGGCATTCTCTCCTGATGTTTTGCCTGCATCTATGGCAAGCATTCTCAGAGGTTGTGAGGTCATCCTCTGAGGCTGCTTGCCATAGATGCAGGCGAAACAACAGGAGAGAATGCCTCTAGAACATGGCCATATAGTCTGAAAAAACCTACAACAACCCAACTCTTGTCTACTTGAGGCAAGTGTGAATGTTGCAATTGGCCACCTTGATTAGCATTTAATGGTCTTGCAGCTTCAAAGCCTGGATGCTTCCTGGGTTTGAAGCTGCAAGGCCATTCAATGCTAATCAAGATGGCCAACTGCAACATTCACACTTACCTCAAGCAGACAAGAGTTCTTTCTCCCA
This sequence comes from Anolis sagrei, assembly GCF_037176765.1. Taxonomy (NCBI): domain Eukaryota; kingdom Metazoa; phylum Chordata; class Lepidosauria; order Squamata; family Anolidae; genus Anolis; species Anolis sagrei. The sequence continues at coordinate 118,700,903 of NC_090021.1, forward strand.
CCCTGGACATCATTTCACAGATACATAAACCTCACTTGCCTAGTTTCCAACAGATCTCACAACCTCTAAGGATGCCTGCCATAGATGTGGTTGAAATGTCAGGAGAGAATGCTTCTGGAACATGGCCAGCCTGGAAAACTCACAGCAAACTAATGGGAGTTTACATGGCTATGCAAACATCACATTAAAAAGAGAAGCATTTCATTGGGAATGTGCAAAAGAATAATTATATACATTACCATTATTATTTTGTATATAATAATTATTATATATACATTGCCATCTATATACCAAATAATGACCTCACAACCTCTGAGGATGCCTGCCATAGATGCAGGCGAAACGTCAGGAGAGAATGCTTCTGGAACATGGCCATACAGCCCGGAAAACTTACAACAACCCATCTAAATACTGTATCTACACTGTAGAATTAATGCAGATTGACAGTCCTTTAGGTGCCACATGCTATGGGATCCTGGGAATGGTTGTTTGGTGAAGCCCCAGCCCTCCCTGGGGGAGAGGTCTCAGGCCCTTGTGAAACTACATCTCCCATGATTCCACAGCATGCAGCCATGGCAGTTGGAACTGGCGCCTAACAACTGCATTGCTGCTGCGGTGTGTTTGCACCCAAGACAGAGACATGCTGGCCTTACCTCCATGGGGTTATTCGTTGGAGGAGAACAGCAAAGACATTGAGCCCTGCTCCACAGTCACAACTGAAAGGAGGCAAAGCCTTAATTAAGCGGGAAAGGCTTCTGCTTGCCTGCCCTCCAATACGGAAGGGCCAATGGTGAGGGCGGGGCCGGAAGAGCCCTCTCGCTGAGGCATGCCGGGAATTGTAGTTTTGAAGCGCTTCTCAAGCTGCAGCCAAAGCCCTTCCTTCCTCTGGCGCGCTTGCTTCTCACCTTCCTTGGCTGCTATGCTTCCTTGGTTGGGGGGAATCTAGGCTGTAGCATTAACGCAGCTTGACACCACTTTATTTTTTCCTGGCTCAGTCCTATGGATTCACAAGAATTGTAGTTTCAACAAGGCCATTGCATTGAGCCATGGCTGTCTCAATGGTGTCAAATTGCATCCATTCTGCAGTGTAGATGTACCTTATCATACCTTCATCATACTAGAGAATAAATCATACCTTCATCACACTAGAGAATAAATCCCCTTTATTCCTGCAGAATTCTGGGGTTTTTAGTTTAGGGAGGAGCCTTGAACAGCCCGCCCAAAACTACAAAACCCAGAATTCTGCAGGAGGCAGGAACCGGATTTTAAGTGGATTCATGTAGTGTGATGAAGTAGTGATGGATTTTACAAAGACCATCCAGACCCTACTAGAAAACTGCAACTTCCAAGGCCACGATAGTCCACCTTCTTGTTACATCTTGGATAGACTACAGCATCGCGCTCTATGTGGAGTTGCCCTTGAAGACTGTTCAGAAGCTTCAATTGGTCCAATGGGCGGCAGTCATGTTGCTCACTGGAGCGGCGTACAGGGAGCATACAAGCCCCCTGTTACGTCAGCTCCACTGGCTGCCAATCTGCTACCGAACATAGTTCAAAGTGCTGGTTTTAGCCTATAAAGCCCTAAACGGTTCTGGCCCAGCTTACCTGTCCGAACATAACTCCCTCTGTGAGCCATCTCAGAGGTTAAGATCCTCCAGAGAAGCCCTGCTCTCGATCCCACCTCCCTTGCAGGCATGATTGGTGGCCTTCTCGGTGGTGGCCCCTTGGCTATGGAATTCTATGGATCAGCCCCCTCCCACCTGACCTTTAGGAAGAAAGTTAAATTCTGGTTTTGCTCAATGATTCCCAGCGCAACAAGTGATTTCTCAGTGTAATAATGAACAATGACAATTGGAATGACTCCTGGAATATGCTTTTTGGCTGTGTAATTTTAAGTGATATGTTTTAATTATATGATTTTATGTTGTTTTATTTTTATATGTACTCAAAGCATCGAATTGTGCCTTTGTTCGAGCTGCCCTGAATCCCCTTTGGGGTGAGAAGGGTGAGATATAAATCTGGCAAACAAATAAATAAATAAATAAAATAGAAGGCGGAAGCAACATAATGGTCCACCTCAGGCAGGGGCAAACTTTGGTCCTCCACGTGTTTTGGACTTCAACTCCCACAATTCCTAACAGCCAGTAGGCCTCCATGGCTGGGCTCCACTGGACGCAATGGGGTTAGTCCACAGTATACATTGGACGCCTGAAGGTGATGACCATTTCCATAGGTGCTGTGTGCTGTGTGTTTTACCCAATCATATCAGGGAAAAAAGTGACTCTGACTCAAATTCATTGTGTGCTCCCTCACGTCTCCCAGTTAGTGTTGAAGGGATTATGGAAATTGGAGAAACTGTGGCAGGATTGTTGCCTGAGGTCCAGGTGTGTTAGGCATCATTCCAAAGACAATCCAATACGACAAAGTCCTAATGGAGCTGTGTTTTATTATTTATACACTTTTTATAATTCATAATTTGGGGTACGATTTCTCGGTATCAAAAAAACTTATCATATTTAATCTTGACTACATCTACTTGTGACTAGGCTTGAGCCTGAATCCGTTTTTAGCTGTTTCCTTTGGTCAATCTGTCTTCTTTGGTTTGGTCCAATGGCCGTAACGTCTGTAATGGGACCACGTGGCAGCCGATCACGGCTTCTCCTCCCCTATTCAGTATCACAGTTGAATCTTTTTGATTTTCCTTTATTTTTCTTGATTCTTTTTATTAGTGGGACTGATTGGGAGTTGGGAATGTGCAAGACAGGTGGGTGGGGTATGCATGTGCATGTTTAGCAGCTTGGAAGGTCATCCTTTTAGCTTCTTTTTCTCCTTCCCTTCCTTTCCTTCAGAAAGTACTTCTAGAATACAATAATAATTATTAATAATGGTAATCCCAGCAAACAAAAAGAGAAGCCTCATTCTCAGAAAACTACTAGTTACCTCTAGAGTAGAAAGTAGAAACAGCTTTAAGGAAGCATTACACCCGGCAGTAGATAAAAGAGAGGAGTTTTTTAAGGAAGCCCTGGCAGGATAGCTCAAGGTCATTGGTCTTCCTTCCCTGGGCCTCCTTAAAACGCCTTGAAAAACTGTGTGTGTGCTGCAGGGAGAGTTCATGTGCGCCTGCCTGCAACGCCTGTCTTCTTTAGAGTAGAAACAGCTTTAATGAAGCATTAAACTCAGAGTCCTCTACAGATAGAAGGGAAAGGAGGTCTGGAATTACAGTAATGCCTTTCCAAAAAAAAAAAAAAACCAAAAGAAAAAAACAAGAACAAAAAACAAAACAAAAACAAAACAATAGCAGTATTTAAAATCAGAATATCATAACTGTTCTTCAAAGAAGAAAATTCTGTCAAGAGATTCAGGAGTGCATCTATACTGTAGAATTTTTGCAGATGATCCCACTTTAACTGCCATGGCTCAATGCTATGGAATCCCAGGAGTTGTAGTTCGTCTCCATATCTGGAGAGCTGCATGATTCCTGTCTTTGCAATAAAGAAGACTAGAGTGGATGAAATTGCCATTAATTTTAAATCTGCAAGAGCATTGACATGGAAAGTGATTACAGAAGCAGATGTGAATTGCTCATCTCTAAAGCCAAGCAATTTTTTCCTGTCTTACTGTGTACATTCATGCAAGCACTCATTCCTGCTCTCTCACTCCTTCTTCATTACTTCAGGATAAGAGCAGCCTCTGTCAAATCTAACAGTCTTCTTTTAACTTTTGTATGTATTGTACATTAATTTGCTTCTGTGCTAGAATTAGGGGTACTACGGAAATAATGCAGCTTGACACCATTTTTTCAGTCATGGACCAATGCTATGGAACTATGGAATATATAGTTTTGCCAGATATTTAGCTTTCTTTACCAGAGTGCTGGAGCCTCACCAAACTACAGCTTCCAGGATTCCATAGCATTGAGCTATAGGAGTTTAAGTGGTGACAAACTGCATTCATTTACCTCATTGTGATCCTCCTGCTTTTTTTGGACTGCAGCCTAACCATTGACTACAGTCTAAATGTCTAGAGCAGGGGTCCTCAAACTAAGTCCCAAGGGCCGGATACAGCCCTCCAAGGTCATTTACCCGGCCCTCGCTCAGGGTCAACTTAAGTTTGAAATTACTTGAAAGCACACAACAACAACAACAATAACAACAACAACAACAACAATTACAACAAGCAGTCCCACATTTCCCACTGAAATACTAATAAGTTTATGTTTGTTACAATTGTTCTTCATTTTAATTATTATAGTGTTATTTCACTACACATAAGATATGTTCAGTGTGCATAGGAATTCATTCATTTTTTAAAAAAATTATAATCCGGCCCTCCAACAATTTGAGGGGCTGTGATCTGGCCCTCTGTTTAAAAAGTTTGAGGACCCCTGGTCTAGAGGACCGCTCTATAGTTTTCTAGTCTCATGTGCTGGATGAAGGATATTAATTTTGAAATATGCAATTATGAAAGTATGTAGCAGGCATGGATTTTCCTCTGTGGTTTTTCCCCTGTTAAATGTATATTTCTATTTAGGTGTAGATATTCTACTGTGTTTAAAAATACTGATAACTGAATACTCTGAACGTCCACTATATGTGATGTCCAAACTATGGTCTGAGGACCACCAGTGGTCTGCAAGAACTAAAATATGGTCCGCAGCCTTACCATTACCACACCATTGCAACAAGAGTGGCTGGTCTCTCAAAACCCTCTTATAGAGCCAAGGCTTATTAAATATGGTTTTCTGTGGGCGAGCAGATGGTGACTACTGGATAGCATATGTTCTGTATCAGAAACTAGAGCTGATGTGGTCTATCCAATGCAGTTTTCTGAATCAGCACCACAAATAACTAAACCAAATCTAAAAACTGATTTGTAACTCTTTTGGTACTAATGTTGGAGAGTGGTCCCTCATAAAAAAAAAGGCTGGGAACCACTGATCGACACTGTTGATCTACAATGCAACCTGACACCACTTTTCACTTCTGTGACACAATGCTATGAAAGCATGCTAGTTATAGTCTTCAAGGTCTTTAGTCATCTCTGCCAAAGAATGGAGGTATATCATCGAATTATAAATCCCTTGATTCCTTAGTATTGAGCCATGACATTTAAAGTGGTGTCAAGCTGCATTAATTATAAGTGTAGCTGTCCTTCCCTTTAAAACTGTGAACCAGGTATGATGTATCTTGGGAAGAGAATAACTGATTTATATATGTTGTGATAAGTCCCTGAAGCATTGCAAGAAAACCTTTATTCCACTGCCTTTCATGACACAACAGTTCAGGTCCTAATCTTCCCCCACATTTGCAGAACTTATTTGCAAGTTATTGAAGAAATGACACAATCAGAACATACTTTGCCTTCTTTTTCTGTATCAAGCATCAGTCTCCTAGGTTGTCAAAATATTGCAGCGGTGAGTTTCCGGGTGACTGATCTAATTAAATATTTCCATCAGTGTAGCCTGAATAAGATGTAGGAGCAAATTGTATGTTACAGCAAAGGAAGCCGTGGAAGTGGAAATTTGCTGCAGAAAAGAGACAAGAAGAAAATGAGCACTTAACCCCTTGGATGTCTTAACTTTTCAGTTTCTTTGCTCCCTTCTTCAGCTGCTTTTATCGTTACCTAAGTATTAGACCATGCTAAAATTAATTTTAGATGGAAATTTTTAGATGGAAATAAACTGGTAAGGAGAGAAATCAAGTGTATACATATAGATTGAGTCGCATTGTGTCGCCTGTTTGGGCTGAAAAATGCGGTATAGAAATAAAGCAAATAATAATAATAGATCAGCATTTCTCAACCTGGGGGTCGGGACCCTGGGGGGTTGCAAAGACATGTCAGAGGGGTCACCAAAGACCAGCAGAAAACACAGTATTTTCTGTTGGTCATGGGGGTTCTGTGTGGGAAGTTTGGCCAAATGCTATCATTGGTGGGGTTCAGAATGCTCTTTGATTGCAGGTGAACTATACATCCCAGCAATTACAACTTCCAAATGTCAGGTTCTATTTTCCCCAAACTCCACCAGTGTTCACATTTGGGCATATTGAGTATTTGTGCCAAGTTTGGTCCAGATCCATAATTGTTTGAGTTCACAGTGCTCTCTGGATATAGGTGAACTACAACTCCAAAACTCAAGGTCAAAGCCCACCAAACCCTTCCAGTATTTTCTGTTGGTCATGGGAGATCTGTGTGCTCTTTAGTGGAATTCAGAATACTCTTGGATTGTAGGTGAACTATAAATCTCAGCAACTGCAACTCTTAAATGACAAAATCAATCCCCCTTAACCCCACCAATATTCAAATTTGGGCGTATCAGGTATTTGTGCCAAATGTGGTCCAGTGAATAGATACATCCTGAATATCGGATATTTACATTATGATTCATAATAGTAGCAAAATTACAGTTATGAAGTAGCAATTAAAATAATGTTATAGTTGGAGTTACCACAACATGAGGAAACTGTATTAAGAGGTCGTGGCATTAGGAAGGTTGAGAACCATTGATATAGATGATCCACATTCCTCTCTAAAATTAGCCTCACATTAAAAACAATGCAATTGTTTGTCCCCTGAAATGGACCAAAACTGAGATAGGTTTGCCAACTTCAATTCTATTGTGTGGGTTCACAAAGAAGGTATATTTAAGCATTCCTGGTACCTCATGAGATATATAATTTTCAGAAATTTTGAAGTCATGGCAAACGAACAACACTGAGAGCAGCGAGTTTCAAGAGTTCAACTGAAGGTAATGTTAAATATTCAGGAACATGTAGCGATAATTTCGTGCCAGGCAAACTGCACAGCCTTTCCCTGTGTTTTTGGAAAGAAATCAAGAGCGTACACTATGACAGCCCCATGAGCATCTGTCCTGTGCCAGTGAGCCTGCTGCTATTGCGGAGGCTGAGGTGCAAAGCAATGCTGGCACTAAGACAGAAATACTTCTAATGACTTAAAATAAGGTTTGTGATTTATTTATTTTTTTAACCAAAGCAAGGATATGGAAGAAAAGGGATGCAAAATCAAGGATGTGGAAGAAAAGGGATGTGTGCCTTTTTCTTTCCCTTTTTTTGGATGTCGTTCTCCTCGTTTCTATTGGTAGTGTGCCCTAGAATCCGCAGTGACAAACCATTGGCCCGGAGTATAAAGCCTACCTGTCTTTTAGTATCTAACCTAGTGAGTGATTTAAAAGAGATGAAAAGATGGTACAAAATTCCTGATATGATAGAAAAAGAAACCATTTCCAATTGGGCTCATCCTTCACACAAAACCGGGATGGAGACTCTCCTTGAGGGGAAAAAAACCCTGCCTCTGTTGAATTTCATTCTTTCCCAAAACTAAGATTAGAGCTTTCTCACAACATTAAACAAACTAAGTCTGGGCAATTAATGACCAGTGGGTTTTTATAAGGCTTTTTTGTTTTGTTGTTTTTTGCCAAATTAATCTTTTATACTACAGCAAATCCTTGGTATATGCTGGGTTTTGGTTCCAGGACCCCTCATGGATACCAAAACCACTGGACACACATACGTTCCATTATATATAATGTAATAAAATGATGTTTGTTATATAAAGTGACAAAATCAAGGTTTATTTATGATTTCTTACACATTTTGAACTTGTAGATAGTTGAATTGGTGGATGCAGAGGACTGACACTATTCTGTCCAATTGAGCGCTGGGAGCACTGTTAGCATTTGCAAAGCAAATTAATCTAGTTGCAGAAAATGCAAGAATAAAAATAAAACTTTCCAGTTCCAGTTCCAGTTCCAACAAATTTATACTTTATTTCCATGGCACAAACGAATTTACACACACATACATACACATATAACACATGAATCTCTGACCAAGCTTTCCAAATCTTCACATTTCTTCACCTGGCAAAATGTTACAAAAGTAGACTAGGTGGATGCTGAAATCCAAATAGTTTATTCTCTACTATAGCCTACTAAATGATCAAGATACACTGTCAAATGCTTCTTTTCTGCATTCAGAAATATCAAAGCCATTTGTTTTCTGTAGGTAAAGGTAAAAGTTTTCCCCTGACATTAAGTTCAGTCATGTCCGACTCTGCGGGGTTGGTGCTCATCTCAATTTCTAAGCCGAAGAGCCGGCATTGTCCTTAGACACCTTCAAGGTCATGTGGCCAGCATGACTGCATGGAGCGCCATTTTCTGAGCTATGTTATTATAAAAAGAAAGCAACAACTTGAATAAGGATGTGGAAACTCTGGCCTTCTAAATCAGTGTTTCTCAACTGGGGGTTGGGATCCCTGGGGGGGCACGAGGGGAGGTCAGAGGGGTCACCAAAGACCATCAGAAAACACAGCATTTTCTTTTGGTCATGGGGGTTCTGTATGGGAAGTTTGGCCCAATTCTATCGGTGGTGGTGAGGTTCAGAATGCTCTTTGATTGCTCTTTCATTTCAATTGGTTCAGCTTGAGGATGTGGACAGGATCCTTGGAGAGGTGCGACCCACCACATGCATCCTAGACCCCTGCCCATCCTGGCTGATAAAAGAAGCCAGAGGGGGTTTGGCAGAGTGGGTGAAGGTGGTGGTTAATGACTCCTTACAGGAGGGCAAGATTCCAGCGAGCTTAAAACAAGCTATTATCAAACCGCTGTTGAAGAAACCATCACTGGATCCCACTCAATTCGACAACTATCGGCCAGTTTCCAATCTCCCCTACTTGGGCAAAGTCCTGGAACGTGTGGTGGCAGCACAACTCCAGGGATTTCTGGTAGACACTGATTATCTTGATCCAGCACAGTCTGGCTTTAGACCGGGACATGGAACGGAAACAGCCTTGGTCGCCTTGGTAGATGATCTTCGCAGGGAACTGGACAGGGGGAGTGTGTCCCTGTTAGTTCTGCTGGACCTCTCAGCGGCCTTCGATACCGTCGATCACGGAATCCTTCTGGAACGCCTCATAGACATGGGTCTCGGGGGTACTGCTTTGCAGTGGCTCCAGTCATTTATTGAGGGACGGTCCCAGAAGGTGTTACTGGGTGACACCTGTTCGGCCCCAGAACCGTTGATGTGTGGAGTCCCACAGGGTTCGATTCTGTCCCCAATGTTATTTAACATCTACATGAAGCCGCTGGGAGAGATCATTCGGAGTTTCGGACTGAGATGTTATCTCTACGCAGATGATGTCCAGATCTGTCACTCCTTCTCACCTGTCACCAAGGAGGCTGTCCAGACCTTGAATCGGTGTCTAGCTGCTGTGTCGGACTGGATGAGAGCTAACAAATTGAAATTGAATCCAGACAAGACAGAGGTCCTACTGGTCAGTCGTAAGGCCGAACAGGGTATAGGGTTACAGCCTGTACTGGACGGGGTTACACTCCCCCTGAAGTCGCAGGTTCGCAGCTTGGGAGTGATCCTGGACTCATCGCTGAGCCTGGAACCCCAGGTCTCAGCGGTGGCCGGGAGAGCTTTTGCACAACTAAAACTTGTGCACCAGTTGCGCCCGTACCTCGGGAAGTCTGATCTGGCCACGGTGGTCCATGCTCTTGTCACATCCCGAATAGACTACTGTAACGCACTCTACGTGGGGTTGCCCTTGAAGACTGTTCGGAAACTTCAACTAGTCCAACGAGCGGCAGCCAGATTGCTCACCGGAGCGACATACAGGGAGCCTACCACCCCCCTGTTGTGTCAGCTCCACTGGCTGCCGATTCAGTTCCGAGCACAATTCAAGGTGCTGGTTTTGACCTACAAAACCCTGTACGGTTCCGGTCCAGTGTATCTGTCCGAACGTATCTCCCTTTACGTCCCACCCCGGACTTTGAGATCATCTGGGGAGGCCCTGCTCTCGACCCCACCACTCTCACAAGTGAGGCTGGTGGGGACGAGGAGCAGGGCTTTCTCAGTGGTGGCTCCTCACCTGTGGAACTCACTCCCGGGGGAAATCAGGGCAGCACCATCCCTCCTCGCCTTCAGGAGGAGGGTGAAGACGTGGTTGTGGGACCAGGCCTTTGGGCACCTTGGCAATTAAATCAGACAATCAGGCGAGTAAGACCAGCAGGATTGATGAAATGGAACGAAAATTAGATCTATGAGCGAAATGCTGACCATGTAAAGGAGAAATTGGGTTTGTATTTGTTTTTATTGATTTTATTGATTTTATGATAATTAATGCATGCACTTTGTGAATTATATTATGATATGATGTAAGTTTATGTATGATTGTTTTATGATGCAGGCATCGAAGGGTGCCTTTGCTTCTGTAAGGCCGCTCTGAGTCCCCTTTGGGGTGAGAAGGGCGGGGTAAAAGAACCCCAAATAAATAAATAGGTGAACCATAAATCCCAGCAACTACAACACCCAAATGTCAAGGTCTATTTTCCCCAAACTCTACCAGTGTTCACATTTGGCCATATTAAGTATTTGTGCCAAGTTTGGTCCAGATCCAACATTGCGTGAGTCCACTATGATCTCTGGATGTAGGTGAACTACAACTCCCAAACTCAAGTTCAATGCCCACCAAACCCTTCCAGTATTTTCTGTTGGTCATGGGAGTTCTGTGTGGCTAGACTGGTTCAATTCCACTGTTGGTGGAGTTCAGAATGCTCTTTGATTGTAGATGAACTATAAATCCCAGCAACTACAACTCCCAAATGGCAAAATCAATCCTCCCACAAACCCACCAGTATTCAGATTTGGGCATATCGGGCATTTGTGCCAAATTTGGTCCAGTGAATGAAAATGCATCCTGCATATCAGATATTTACATTACAGCAGGAAAATCACAGTTATGAAGATATTTACATTTTCATAACAGCAGGAAAATCACAGTTATGAAGTAGCAATGAAAATAATGTTATGGTTGAGGGTCACCACAACATGAGGAACTGTACTAAGGGGTCGCTTCGTTAGGAAGGTTGAGAACCACTGGTCTACCATTTCACGCTCTCTTGCTGTCCTGTTTCTCTTGCTGTTCTAAATGCTTTGCTCTCATGTCCCAGAAGCCCCAATGACAATGACAATCCTTGTCATGGTGAGGAGGCTTGCATGTTCCAATGAATCTGCGGGCGTAACTGTTGGAGACATGCAATCCTCAACCGGGGGGCGAGGGGGGGGCAGGGGAAGTTCCAGACCGAGCACAATCTGAAGACCTCAAGGGCGGATAAGGTGGAAGATAACATGGTATATGCTACAATGGCTGTGAAGGCGGAAGAAGGCTGCAACAGATTGAGATGTCACCGTCATCATGTTAACCAGATCACAGGTTGGACCTTCACTCTGTGAATTCTGTGTGTTGATCGGCTGTGGACCGACCTCCACACATTACAAAAAATTTCTCACACAGGGGTCTTCCAAGAACTTGGAAGGCCATTATACTTGGACAACAAGGGATTGCCCAAGTAAGGTTACCTGGAACGCCAAAGGTTTCCCATCTTGCACTGGAAATGATAAACATATAGCTACTGGTACTAATATGCTGTACCTCTTAAGTAACAGAGGAGATGTCAAAAATTCTAAAAGGACTGGTTTCTTCCACAGATAAATAAAATTGGGGGTGGCCTCAGACATACCATACATCTATTCTATTTGTGCTAATGCTGCCTTGCAATCTACAGCTTTAGTGTTACACACATTTAAAAGTTACTGCAATCAATTGATTGTGCAAAGATTTATAGGTGGCTGAACAATCAGAGCCAAAGGGTCCCCTTTATAACCATTACACTGCCTTACAATCACATTAGTCTAATAGCTAACAGTGCTACAACATCTTAAGACTAACACATTATAACAAGAGTTTCTGTTATCCACAGCCCACTTTTTATATCTATCTATTTATTTATTTACTGTATTTGTATACCGCCTTTCTCAGCTGGTCGGCGACTCAAGGTGGTCTTCTAAAGTACCGTACCAATGGTGAGGGGTAGGATTATAGACATTGAGGTCAGAGAGCAACAGAAAGTATTGGCACTGAAAATTGTACGATTAGAGCCGGCCAATCACAAAACAAATGGCTGAGAGTGCAAACATCCTAGCACTGAGAATGCATGTAGTGTGAGATGAATGACTTATCCAGGTTTCTGTTGGTCATGGGACTTCTGTGTGCCTAGATTGGTTCAATTCCTTGTGGCACCCTTTTTTCATTTGGAGCAATCCATAGATCCATTTAGGTTGAATGTATAGCCTTAGGTTTAACCTTTTAATCCTACAACAGTTTAGGACATGAGAGGTCACTCTCCTCATTTCACCCCATGCACTATGTTAGTGTTGGCTCAAATGCCTCAGCTGGCTCCTCAGTATTGTGGGTCAAAGCTGTTTGTGGAAGTGGGAGCCTGTCTGTGGAAGTGGGCATCCCAGCCACATGCACACATACATATTTTCATTTTATTATGTATATTCCTTATTATTATGTATAGATAGCTAGCTAGAAGATAGATGTATAGATAGATACAGCTATATACATTTAATGTAATGTCTCAAGATTGGCTGTTAAAGCCTAAAGTTAGGGTACTTTGCAAACTTTAGTATTGTAGTTTTCATCTTAAATGCAGCTGCTCCTCAACATTTACAGTTTTGACTTTTTTACAGATTTGATTATTCACAGATTTTATAAAGTATGCTCTCTAGCAATCCCTATGACCTCCAGTGTGAGTCTGCTTCCAGCTAACCCCAGCATAAGTGGCAGGTGGACTGTAAATCAAAACTAAAATTACACCCACAACCATTTACTTTCAATCTCTTTGCATCTATTAATGATGAGGGCATATGTCATTTGCCCCAGTTCATCCTCTCACCCATTCATCATGCACACTTTCCTACCAAACAATATATCAATTATGAGAGAGAGAAGTAAAGAGACTGAAAAGTTTATTGATATTGCAATATGTTGCAGCACAGCTGAGTACAGGGGACATGCACAGGGGTCTGCCTCACCTTGAAGTGACAGAAATCCCACTAACTGTCTCAGGGAAACTTGCATGCCTTAGCAAGGAGGGACTGCAGTACACTGCAGTGCTGTGCTCCAATACATTGCACTTCTGACATCATGCAGTGCAACCTCGGTGCAGTTACCGGAAAGCGTAATGCAAGCTAAACCAGTGGCCATTTATAATATTGCGACAGAGTAGGTGAAAAGGCTGAGTTGCCGAAAATGCTTAGCAATTAACACTGCATGTCTACTCATTAATTCAGCCGAGCTTACCTTTAGATACAGGGAGGTATGGGCATAGGACTGGAGTCTAAGGCTGCCCACCTTAAATATCTTTATAAGGAAGAAAGCTAAATTATATGCAATGGGGCTTATTTCTAAATAATAACATATATACTTCCACTGTAGTGCCCCGATCACATATACATTATAATATGTACAGACTACAACTTGGAATTAAATTTAGTTTAACAGCCTCTGTTAAACCGGCTGTTAGGAATTGTGGGAGTTGCCGTCCAAAACACCTGGAGGGCCCAAGTTTGCCCATGCCTGAATATACGCAAATATATAGAAATCATTTGCACTGACTACAGGAGGTCGTTTGCAGGTTCTAGAACAGCCATTAGAACCAAAATAAAAGGACCAATAAAGGAAGCTGAAATTCCAGTTTCTGGGAATATAATTTGCCTTATTGATTTTGCCTCCTCCTAGAATCTATTTTGCTCACCTTTTCCTGGTAGATTGTGCTTCTGAGTAAACTGCACAAGACTGCAATGTAAACAGCCAGAAAACAAGATGGAATACGGGGGTGCAGCTTTGGGTGTGTGTTTGGTGGGGGGTGTGTGTCTAAGAGAGAGGTAATGATTCAAAATGCACCCCTAAAGGTAAAAGTATAGGTTTCCTGACATTAAGTCTAGTCGTGTTTGACTCTGGGGGTTGGTCCTCATCTCCATTTCTAAGCCGAAGAGCCGGTGTTGTCCGTAGACACCTCCAAGGTCATGTGGCCAGCATAACTGCATAAGTCTCCTCTACATGAAGCGCTGTTACCTCCCCCCAGAAGCAGTACTTATTGATCTACTCACACTTGCATGTTTTCAAACTGCTAGGTTAGCTGAAGCTGAGGCTAACAGCAGGAGCTCACCCCTCTCACTGGATTCGAACTGCTGACATTTCATTCAGCAAGTTCAGCAGCTCAGCGGTTTAATATTTTAGGGTATTTAAAAGGTAAAGGCTGTCTCCTGACATTAAGTCCAGTCGTGTCCGACTCTGGGGGTTGGTGCTCACCTCCATTTCTAAGCCGAAGAACCAGTGTTGTCCGTAGACACCTCCAAGGTCATGTGGCTGGCATGACTGTATGGAGCGCCGTTGCCCCTAAAATACCCTAAAAGGCACCAGATTATGGCTGCACCTACACTGTAGAATGAATGCCTTAGCTGTCCTGGCTCAATGCTATGGAATCATGGGAGTTGTAGTTTGGTGAGGTCTCAGCACTCTTTGGCAGAGAAGGCTCAAGACCTTGTAAAAGCACAACTCCCAGGATCCTATAACATTGAGCCATGGCAGTTAGTGCACTGATTCCACAGTGCAGAGATGCATCCCTCCCTCTCTGATCTTGGAAGCTAAGCAGGGTCAGCCTTGGTTAGGACTTGGATGGGATACCCATCGACGAGAGCTCTTATTTCAGAAGAACGAACCACATGCTGGTTAGTATTCCTTGTGTAAGGGTGCGTCTAGACCAGGCCTGGGCCAACTTGGGCCCTCTAGGTGTTTTGGACTTCAACTCCCACCATTCCGAACAGACTTCAGGCCCTTTCCTTTTCCACTTCAGCGGCCTAGGGGGAAAAGGAGGGGGCCTGAGGCTTAGGTATAGTGGGAGTTGAAGTCCAAAACACTGGAGGACCGAAGTTGGCCCATGCCTGGTCTAGACTGTAGAATGAATGCCGTTTGCTAATGCTATGGGATGAAAGGGAGCGGTAGACATCTGCAGCCTGTCCCTGCGTGGGACAGTCAAGGCGTGGGAGAGGAAGCATGACGTCTGCCAAGCCTTGCAACCAGGAGCCCGGGCAGGGCAGAGGAAGGAGCGCGCGCGCGCGGAAAACCCACGGCCAACAATCACAACAACCACCCACTGAGGTGCATCTACTAACCTCATCACACTAGAGAATGAATCCACCTAAAATCCGGTTTTCTGACTCCTGCAGAATGCTGGGATTTGTAGTCGAGTCAGGCTGCTCAAGGCTCCTCCCTAAACTACATACCCCAGAATTCTGCAGGACGCAGAAACCAGATTTTAAGTGGATTCATTCTCTAGGTGATGAATAGTCGTAGACTTTAAGCAGTCTGGCACCACTTGGGGACCTCATCACACTAGAGAATGAATCCACTTTTAAATCGGGTCGCAGAATTCTGGGGTTTGTAGTTTAGGGAGGAGCCTTGAGCAGACTCCCTAAACTACAATCCCCAGAATTCTGCAGGAGGCAGAAACCGGATTTAAGTGGATTCATGACAAATCGTAGAATACAACCTGGCACCGCTTGGACTGCCCTAGCTCAATGCTAGGGGGATCCTGGGATGTGTAGTTTAGGGAGGGGCCTTGAACAGATTCCCTAAACTACAAACCCCAGAATTCTGCAGGAGGCAGAAACCGGATTTAAAGTGGATTCATGACAAATCGTAGACTTAATGCAGCCTGGCATTGCTTGGACTGCCATGACTCAATGCTAGGGGGATCCTGGGATGTGTAGTTTGGTGAGGTGGCAGGGAAACCTCAGAGGCCCTGTAAATGAAACCTTGATTCCCTAGTTCACTCTGCATTCACTCCAGCGTGTAGATGCAACCCAGGCGGCGCCCTGCTTCCCTCCACAGCCATTTTCCCCACTGCAGCTGTGATGTCACTCCAAGCGCTCCCCTCCCCACTTCATCCTCTTCTTCCCTTCATCCTCCCCACATTTCCCCCCAAATCGCCAACCAGGATGAGCAACAGGATGAGGCAGCAGCGTTGCAAGCGAGGCCAGACCCGCTATCCACCCATCCGCACTGTGGAATCAGCGCAGTCCGACACCGCTTGGAGGAGGCTCAAGGGAAACCGAGGCATTCTGGGCTCAAGGCCATTGGAGGATGGGATTTGCCCTCTGCTTGGCGCCTCCTCCGCTCCGGGATCCGAAGCCCGGCTCCAATGATTCCACCGCCTTGAGCCATTGCAGCCCAAGGCTCGGTGCGGATGCTCCCGCTGTCTCCAGGCAGGGCTAGAGCAGCAGCAGCAGCAGCAGCCCCTCCTCCTCCTCCCTCTCGTTGGCGCGCCGAGGAGGAAACCCCTTGCTTCGTCATGCTTTGGGGGTCCCTCTCCCGCTGAGCCCTCTCCGCTTGGAGCCTTGCGGCAGCAGCCTCCCTGGCCCTCCTCCTCCTCCTCCTCTTGCCACAAGGGCCACAAGGCTCCTCCTCCTCCTCCTTCCTCCAAGCCTCCGCAGAGGCGAGCGTGCCCTTCGCCGTCCTCTCTTGCCTCCCTTCCCGGGGATTTCTGCCTCTTCTTCTTCTTCAGCCGAGCGGCCCCCAGCCCTCCACCCAAGATGATCGCCGCCGCCTTCCTGGTCCTGCTGCGCCCGTACAGCATCCAGTGCGCCCTGCTCCTCCTGCTCCTCTTGCTCGGCACCGTGGCCACCATCCTCTTCTTCTGCAGCTGGCACCGCAAGCTCCACAAAGCCCGCCACCCCATCCGGTCCGTCTTCTCCGGCAGAGCCAGGAGCAGAGGTAAGGGCAGGGAGGGCAAGAGCCAAGGCAAGGCAAGGCAAGGCAGCATCCTTGACCCTCCCTGCCCAGAACTGTGTAGGGGAAAGGCAGGGCAGGCAACATCCCTGACCTTCTTGCCCATCACTCTATAGGGTTAAGGCAGAGCAGGCAACATCCCTTACTTGCCCTCACCTGGGCAGGCAACATCCCTGACCCTCTTGATCACTCTGTAGGGTGAAGGCAGTCCTTGTCCTGGCTCAAGGCTCTGGGATCCTGGGAATTGTAGTTATATAGGGACTCCTCTCTCTGCCCAAGAGGTTTGGAGACTCACCAAACTACAGCTCCCAAGATCCCGTAGTGAGCCAAGACACTTGGAGTGATGCCACATAGCCTTACCCTACTACAGCTTCACGAAATAATATAAACTTCAGCCTTCCAGGTGTTTTGGATGTCAGTTCCCACAATGGCAACATTCCTGACCCTCTTGCCCAGCACTGTGTAGGGTGAAGGCAGGGCAGGTGACATCCCTTACTTGCCCTCACCTGGGCAGGTAACATCCCTAACCCTCTTGCCCCATCACTCTGTAGAATGAAGGCAGGACAGGCAACACCCCTGACCCTTTTGCCCAGCACTGTGTAGGGTGAAGGCCCTGGGATCCTGGCTTAAGGCCCTGGGATCCTGGGAATTGTAGTTATATAAGGACTCCTCTCTCTGCCCAAAAGGTCTGGAGCCTCGCCAGACTACAGCTCCCAAGATCCCATAGTGAGCCAAGGCCCTTGGAGTGATGCCACATGGCCTTATCCTACTACAGCTTCACGAAATAATATAAACTTCAGCCTTCCAGGTGTTTTGGACGTCAGTTCCCACAATGGCAACATCCCCGACTGTTTTGCCAACACTGTAGGGGAAAGGCAGGGCAAGGCAACATCTCTTACATGCCCTCACTTGGGCAGGCAACATCTCTGACCCTCTTGCCCAGCACTGTGTAGTGTGAAGGCCGTCCTTGTCATGGCTCAAGGCTCTGGGATCCTGGGAATTGTAGTTATATAAGGACTCCTCTCTCTGCCCAAAAGGTCTGGAGACTCACCAAACGACAGCTCCCAAGATCCCGTAGTGAGCCAAGGCACTTGGAGTGATGCCACATGGCCTTATCCTACTACAGCTTCGCAAAATAATATAAACTTCAGCCTTCCTGGTGTTTTGGACGTCAATTCCCACAATGGCAACATCCCTGACCCTCTTGCCCAGCACTGTGTAGGGTGAAGGCAGGGCAGGCGACATCCCTTACTTGCCCTCACCTGAGCAAGGAACATCCCTGACCCTCATGACATAATGCAAACTTTGGACTTTAACTCCCACACTGACAACATCCCTGACCCTTTTGCCCATCACCCTGTAGGGTGAAGGCAGGGCAGGTGACATCCCTTACTTGCCCTCACCTGGCCAGCCAACATCCCTGACTCTCTTGTCCATCACTCTGTAGGGTGAAGGCAATCCTTGTCATGGCTCAAGGCTCTGGGATCCTGGGAGTTGTAGTTATGTAAGGACTCCTCTCTCTGCCCAAAAGGTCTGGAGACTTGCCAAACTACAGCTCCCAAGATTCCATAGTCACGGGTCAAGGCAGTTTTGAGTGATGCCACACAGCCTTCATCCTACTACAGCTTCACGAAATAATGCAAACTTTGGCCTTCCAGGTGTTTTGGACTGCAACATCCTGACTGTCTTGCCCATCACTCTGAAGGGTAAAGGAAGGGCAGGCAACATCCCTTACTTGCCCTCACTTAGGCAGGCAACATCCCTGACCCTCTTGCCCAGCACTCTGCAGGGTGAAGGCAATCCTTGTCATGGCTCAAGGCTCTGGGATCCTGGGAGTTGTAGTTATGTAAGGACGCCTCTCTCTGCCAAGAGGTCTGGACCCTGGTCAAACTACAGCTCCCAAGATTCTGTAGTGAGCCAAGGCAGTTGGAGTGATGACACACAGCCTTCATCCTACTACAGCTTCACGAAATAATGCAAACTTTGGCCTTCCAGGTGTTTTGGATGTCAGCTCCCACAATGGCAACATCCCTGACCCTCTTGCCCATCACTCTGTAGCATGAAAGCAAACGTTCCCATGGCTCAAGTCTCCGGGATCCTGGGAGTTGTAGTTATATAAAGACTCTTCTCGCTGGCCAAAAAGTCTGGAGCCTCGCCGGACTAAAACTCCCAAGATCCCATAGTGAGCTAAGGCAGTTGGAGTGATGCCTCACGGCCTTCATCCTACTACAGCTTCACAAAATAATGGAAACTTTGGCATACCAAGCAAGGGTGATTACCATAATAGTAAAAGGTCTGGAAACCATTCTGTAAGGCCCTTCCATATAGCTGTATAAAATCCACATTGAACTGGATTATATGGCAGAGTGGACTGAGGGCCATTCCACACAGCCATATAACCCAGAGTATTAAGGCAGGAAATCCCACAATATCTGCTTTGAAGTGATTATCTGAGTCCACACTGCCATATAATCCAGTTCAAAGCAGAACATGTGGGGTTTTATTCAACTGTGTGGAAAGGGCCTCTGATAACCCAGTTCAAAGCAGATATTGTGAATTATCTGCTTGGTTATTCTGGGTTATATGGCTGTGTGGAAGGGCCCTGAGAGA
This sequence comes from Anolis sagrei, assembly GCF_037176765.1. Classification (NCBI taxonomy): domain Eukaryota; kingdom Metazoa; phylum Chordata; class Lepidosauria; order Squamata; family Anolidae; genus Anolis; species Anolis sagrei. Next base: position 118,720,169 of record NC_090021.1, read on the forward strand.
GGGGTCTCCAAACCAAGGCCCACAGGCTGAATGCGGCCCTCCAAGGTCATTTCCCTGGCTCCTGCCCTAAAGTTTACAGACGTAGAGTCACCCTCAGTCTGAAATGACTTGAGGCCCTTCCACACAGCCCTATATCCAGAATATCAAGGCAGAAAATCCCATTATCTGAGTGGGATATTGTTGGATTTTCTGCCTTGATATTCTGGAGTGTAGGTCTGTGTGGAAGGGCCCCTAATTAATTTAGGCCCCTTCCACACAGCTGACTAAAATCCCGCATTATCTGCATTGAACTGGAATTTATTGCCATACATTCCAGTTCAAAGCAGATAATGTGGGATTTTAGTCTGAGTGTGGACTCAGATAACCCAGTTCAAAGCAGATGTTGTGGGATTTTTCTGCCTTGATCTTCTGGGTGATATGGAAGAAACCGTAACTGTCGGATCAACCAAAAGCAGGCCCACACTGCCTTATGAAATAGTTGTTAGTTTTGGGGCCCTTCCACACAGCCCTATATCCCAGAATATAATGGCAGAAAATCCCACAATATCTGCTTTGAATTGGGTTATCTGAGTCCACATTCTGATAATGTGGGATCTTCTGCCTTGATATTCTGGGATATAGGGCTATGTGGAAGGGCCCTATGTTGGCTAGAATTGTTCTTCATTTTAAATATTGTGTTGCTCTTTCATGATTTTTTGCAAAGACATGAGAGAAGCCTCCCACAAAGATGGTAAAACATCAAACATATCTGGGTGTCCCTTGGGCAATGTCCTTGCAGATGGCCAATTCTCTCACACCAGAAGCGACTTGCAGTTTCTCAAGTTGCTCCTGACACGACAAAAAATAATAATAGATTTTTTGCATGACAAAGAAGAGATGTGCAGCGTGCATAGGAATTCAGTCCTGTTCTTTTTAAACTGTAATCTTGCCCCCCAATAGTCTGAGGGGCCCTGAAGTGATCCTCAATTTAAGTTTTGAGGAGCCCTAGCGTAGATGCATCCTGGCTGGTCGCACATTCCTGGCCTCCAGATTAAATCGTAAATAGTAACCCTCTGGGGTCTACAGACAATGCCATTGCTGTTGCCTGTTTTTGGTCAAAAGATATTTAACTGCCTGTGTTCCTTCTATTTTTTATCAGTTTTATACTAATTTATGCAATGCTTTTGATACGAAATAGATAAAATAACCCTCTGGATTTGGGCCTCTCAACCAAGGTTCCTAGGAACTCTAGGGGCCTTTCCACACAGCCATATAACCCAGATTATCAAGGCAGAAAATCCCACAATATCTGTTTTGAACTGGGTTATGAGAGGCCTTTTCCACACAATTGAATAAAATTCCACATTATCTGCTTTGAACTGGGATGTATGGCAGTGTGGACTCAGATAACTCAATTCAAAACAAATCTTGTGGGATTTTCTGCCTTGATATTGAGGGTTATATGGCTGTGTGGAAGGGCCCCTAGTCCACACTGCAGTATATTCCAGTTCAAAGCAGAAAATGTGGGATTTTATTCGTTGTTGTGGCCCAGTCTGTGTATATGTGCTTTGTGTGTATATATATATTTGTGTATATGTGTATATATGTATGTTTGTGTATATATGTGTGTGTGGTTTTGTGCATGCGTTGTAATGTATTTTTTATTTTTATTTTTGCTTTCTAAGTATCTTCGGCTGTGTTTTCCAGTGTTTTTATGCGTGATGGTCACTCGTCGGCCTGAGAGGTGTCTTGTGTCCAAATTTGGTGTCAATTCATCCAGTGGTTTTTGAGTTATGTTAATCCCTCAAATGAACATTACATTTTTATTTATATAGATGTGGAAGGGGCCAAGATCTCAATGGCAGGATAGATGGAGAGCATGGTTAAGGTGGAGGACAGCGTTAGTAAACAGGAAGACTTGGCTCTGGATGGCTCTGGATGTCGAAAAGCTGTGGGCCCTTCCACACAACCCTATATATAACCCAGAAGATCAAGGTTGAAAATCCCACAATATCTGCTTTGAACTGGGATATCCGAGTCCACACTGCCATATATCCCAGTTCAAAGCAGATAATGTGGGATTTTATTCAGCTGTGTGGAAGGGGCCTGAGACTGCAGCACTAAGTCCGCCTCCTGAAGCCAAAGAATACTTTTCCCCAAACTGGTCAACTTCAGTATAACTTTCCCATCAACTTCTTCTTTTTAATTAATTTGTATTTTATTACATTTTCAAAACTTAGCTCCCAACAAATTGAAAATAGAAAAATAAAAACACAGACATCAATATTGAGAAAGCTTTTTCCCTAGGCAGTCCTGCCAATTAAAACTAACATCAACTTCTCCATGAGGGATGATACTCCATACAGTAAACTCTCAGTTAACCAGGACTCTATCAAATGGCCAAAAATAAAGCCCCAAAGAAATAATACTTGAAATAAAATAATACAGTAAAACAGTAAAACTGGTCCATGTGTTCTTTTATTTCAATGTCAATATCAAGTCAATACAGAGTTTATGGTATAGTATGGGGTATAGTATTAGTTAGGCCTGTTTTCATAATAACTCTCAAGCAATCAGAAACCACATTTGTATGGCATCTACCAATCCCCATGGGTGCTGGTTAACTGAGAGCCTAGTAGACAGCCATTGGTTTTTAATCGTCATGGTGTTATTGTTAATTGCTTACTTCTGCTTATGAGTTTTATTTATTGTTTGGTATTACTGTTATTGTTTTTACTGTTGTATTGTGGGCTCGGCCTCATGTAAGCCGCACCGAGTCCCTTGGGGAGATGGTAGCAGGGTACAAATAAAGTGCTGTTATTATTATTATTATTATTATTATTATTATTATGTACGTAGAATGCTTGGACTTGTCTTTGGGTCAACTGTCAAGGAACTAGTGCAAGGATATATAATTGAACGCGAAAGTTGGGGTGGTTCATGACATTTCCCATTTCTTTGTACGGTTGTGAAAACTGGCAAGGGAAGAAAGTAAAGAGGAAGAGAATGAATGCATCACTGGACATTCATGTTAGGATGATTCATGAAAGTTCCCCTTTTTCTATATGGTTGTGAAAACTGGACAATGAAGAAAGCTGTCCAGTTTTCTTCTGAGATTAAATCTGAGATTATCTCAGATGACATTCGATGCTGGAGAAGAGTTTTGTGGATACTGTGTACAGCTCAAAAGACAAAAACCATATATATTTGAGCATAAGTTGACCCAAATACAAACGGAGGCACCTAATTTTATCACAAAAAATTGGGAAAACGTATTGACTTGAGTATAAGCCGAGGTTGGGAACTGCAGCAGTTACTTGAAAATTTCAAAATAAAAATAGATACCAATACATTTACACTAACTGAGGCATCAGGTTAAATATTTTTGAAAATGTGCATAAAACTGTAATTTAAGATAAGACTGTCCAACTCTGATTTAAACATTATTCTAACCTTCTTCAATGTCAGTGTGCTTACATATCTTTCCAATAATAATATATTCCAATAATACTAGAGAGAGTAAAATAATAAATGTAATAAAAATAATAATAGAACAAAATAACAGAAATGTAATAATGATGGTAATAATAGAGTAAAATAATAAATGTAATAATAATCATAAAGAGAGTAAAATAAATGTAATAACAATAATAAATAGAGTAAAATAATAAATGTAATAACAATAATAGAGTATTATAATACATTTAATAAAATAATAATAGAGTAAAATAATATAAATGTAATAAAATAAACTAATAAATGTAATAAAATGTAATAAAAATAAAGTAATATAATACATAACCTTGACTCAAATATAAGCTGAGGGGGGCTTTTCAGCCTTAAAAAGGTCTGAAAAACTCTGCAAATACTGTAGTATATATGGTAAATGAGTCTAGTATATACTGTAAATGGAACAAATGAGGCCTTAACTTTACCTAGAAGCCAAGATGACTAAACTGAAGCTGTCATAGTTCAACAGTATCATGAGAATGCATGACCTACTAGAAACGATTAGCAGTATTTGGTATGGTTGAAGGCAGTGGGACCACATTGCAGATTGCTAGATTTAATCAAGGAAGGGTGCACCTACGCTGTAGAATAGATGCAGTTTAATACCACTTTAACTGCCATGGCTCAATGCTATAAAAGTATGAGACTTGCACTTTTACAAGTTTTCTACTTTCAACTGGGATATATGGCAGCGTGGACCGAAATAACCCAGTTCAAAGCAAATATTGTGGGATTTTCTGCCTTGGTATTCTGGGTTATATGGCTGTGTGGAAGCGACCTGAGTCTCTTCTGCAAAAGAGTACTGGTGCCTCACCAAACTACAAGAATTCTATGGCTTTAGAGTGGTGTGAAACTGCATTCATTCTGCAATGTAGATGTACTCAAAACCATAGTCCTGAGCAGTGTGGTTGATGATTGGATTTTTTTTTTTGTGTCAGGAGCGACTTGAGAAACTGCAAGTCGCTTCTGAACTGGGTGTGAGAGAATTGGCCGTCTTCAAGGACGTTGCCCAGGGGACAAACGACTTGAGAAACTGTAAGTAGCTTCTGGTGTGAGAGAACTGGCTGTCTGCAAGGATATTGCGCAGGGGATGCCTGGATGTTTTACCATCCTGTGGGAGGCTTTTCTCATGTCCCCGTATGGGAAGCTGGAGCTGACAGACAGGAGCTCACCCCGCTCTCTAGATTTGAACCGCCGTCCTTTTGGTCAGCAGTCCTGCCAGCACAAGGGTTTAACCCATTGCGCCACTGGTGTCTCCAATGATTAGATGACTTTGGGTGCCTCTTGTTCTTTGGATGGCCGTACATCGAGTTTAAATTCTCAGCAGTAAACACAACAATGCACCTAGCAAACATTTCTGTAGAACTTGCTGATATGGAAGCAAAACCTTGTCTCATGTTTCCTTTTCCCTTTTATTTCCAGACGCTGCAATGAGAACCCATCACTTTCGCTCCGAGGTAATTTATTTAGCCCGAAATCTCAAGGTCAGAAGGAATTTTCTTATCATTGTACAAATCACTTTTTTTTCTTTTTCTTTTTAAGCACTTACCACTATTTTAAAAAAGATTTCCCTGGAAATGTTATGATTTTAATGTGTTTAAATAATTATATATATTGATATCCACCAGCATTATGTTCTTGTCAACTAAGGTATTCATTATTTCATGCTTTACCTTAATATTATCAAATAGGGCGGTTTGCTAGATATAGCTATTAATCATAGTAATCTAGAGGTGAAAGGACCAGTTATCCAATAAGTACTGAAATAAGGTTGTATTTTGCTTTGTCATCTGCCATTGGGCATATTTTGGCACTATACAAATTTGCAAGAACAAAGGGGTTGGGAAATGAAGAGAAACTAAAGAAAGAACTCCAGAGCAATGAGGATTGAGGCGCTCATATAAATTTTGAGTTGTTGTTATGCTACAACTGTAGAATTAAGGCCTGCCTTCCATTATTATCTTTCTCCCAGAAAGGCTTACCTTAAAATGAAAGAAATAAAAAAATCATAACCAGTAAGTAAGACATTCTTGGCTTCTTGTAACAAATGTATGCAAACCAAGCACATCTAATCTCGCAGCCATTCAAGGTTATTTGGTGCTTCTAGCACTTCATATTTTTTTCCAGTGGACTGAATTTTTTTAATTGCATCCGTACATTAAGAACAACCTTTCAAAGCAATTTGCTGGTGATCTTATTCTAAAGGGATATCTCCTTTGTAGATTTGACCCTTTCTTATCATTCAAGTGTTCAAGGACGTCCGATTCTTTATTAAAATAGTAGTCAAATCCCACTGGAAAATTAAAATGTTAATCTGGGTACTTTTTTTCTCAGTATACTGAGATAGATTTCTATGAACCTAAGCTTCAAACCTAGGCTTGAGGATTGGGTGAGATCTTCATTTAATATTATTCAGTTTAAACCAGTTAAACAACTGATATTGCTGTTCTCTTCAGCCTACGTATGCATGGTTGCTCAGACATAACCTCTTACAAGGTCTGTGGGACTTTCTCCAGTTCAAGCATATTTAATAAAAAATAAAGCCTATGATTTCTATAAGTTTACTTTCATTCAAGCGAAACTAGGACTAGTAAACTCTTAGCCATATTGCTCACTGGAGTGGTGTACAGAGAGCATACAACCCCCTGTTGCATCAGCTCCACTGACTGCCAGTCTGCTACCGAGCACAATTCAAAGTGCTGGCTTTATCCTATAAACTCCTAAACCAGTGGGTCCCCAGATGTTTTGGCCTTCAACCCCCAGAAATACTAACAGCTGGTAAACTGACTGGGATTTCTGGGAGTTGTAGACCCACAGGTTGAGAACCACTGCTCTAAATGGTTCTGGCCCAGCTTACCTGTCCAAACGTATCTCCCCCTATGATCCACCTTGGTGGTTAAGATTATCTTGGGAGGCCCTGCTCTCAATCCCACCTCCTTTGCAGGCATGACTGATGGGGAAGAGAGACAGGGCCTTCTCAGTGGTGGCTCCTCATCTATGGAACTCCTTCCCCAGCAAAATCAGATCTGCCCACTCACTCCTAACCTTCAGGAAAAAAACTAAAAACTTGGTTGTGGGACCAAGCTTTTAGCTAGTATTGAGCAGTGCAATAAGTGATTATGAAAGTAATACAATGGCAAATGGAACAGCCTTGGATAATGATTTGTGATTGTGTGATTTTAATGATGTTTTAATGTTGATGTTTTCAAAAGTTTGGTTCTTAATGTATTTGTTTATTTTATTGATATGTAACTGGATGGCATTGAATTGTTGTCTTTTATGAGGCCACTCTGAGTCCCCTTCAGGGTGAGAAGGGCAGGGTACACATGTGGTAAATAAATAAATAAATAATGCATAAACCAATTAAAGTGAAAATCTTAACCTATTTCCCTGGAAAATAAGGTCTATATGTGTATAGCACTGGTTATTTGTTGCGAGGAGTAGAGCAATGCTCCATATTTTCTAGTGTTTGATATGTATGCATGCATTCTGCATTCTTCTGAGTTATTTAAATTGGACTTAGTAGGACTTACATTTGAAAACCCTTTTATAGAATGGCTGGGTATTATACAGTTTTTCAGATGTTTTAGGATTCTCATCAGTCACAGCCAGGATGGCCTCTGGTTTTGGATTGTATCCAAAAATATCTGGAAGGCCTTAGATTGTGGTGTTTGATAGAACAACATTGCATGCATGGTACTATTACAAGACGCTTCCAGACAGCACTAAGTCACAGGTTTTAAACAGAGGCAAAACATCCCGGGACTTCAGAAGAGGTCCACATACAAACCTGTTGGTCCCAGGATTTCTGCCTCCGTTGTCTAGACAAGATGCTTTGTTGTGAGATGTAGACGCTCCCAAGATGGCTGCCATGGGACTTCTGCCAGAAACTTTGGCTTAAAAAAACCCAAAAACCCTCAATATGTGGGTATGCGGATATGCGGAGATTCAGACATGTGAATCCCTGCAAAAGTTCTGTTTTTTCTGGCCAGAGAAACTGTGCCCTCCAGATGTTGCATGAAGTATATGCCACACAAACAAAGTTTATGGGGTAGGACCACTGCTGCCCAAGTCAGCACTGCACAATCAAACAAGAACACACACTTTCAAGCCAGCAACAGAACTTTGTCATCATTGATGCTTTTTAGAACCTGGCTGCCTGGCCATCTGTCCAGACAGATTTGGTTGTGTACTTGTGGCATCATCCTGGGTTATACATGGCTGTTCCTGATTGCTCTTCTTGTGAAAGATGTACAGCATTGACTAGAGGGCCACAACTTTGTCCTGGCCAGGGAAAATGTGCCCTCCACACTTTTCATGAAGTTTCTGGCACGCAAACAAAGTTTTTGCCTTTTACTCTAGTGTCACCTTTATATAGGAACCGACCAATCAGGAACAAACATCTAAAACCCGGGAACAGACTCAGATAAAAAACCCCCGTATTTCTGATGGCAGAGTCATACAGACATGCAAAGGTCTGCATATTCAGCTTAAAACTGCAATATTCCCCCATCTGGAAATCTCATGTTTTTTCCCCTTTTGTATCAGTTGCTTTCGCGTTTACAGGGGACGAGGTCTGGCCACCCTCCTGTTTGCTGCAGAAACTCCTGGGATAATGGTACCGTCTGAATGGGCCCTCAGTAACAGAACAAGGCCTGTCCACACAGTCATATAACCCAGAATATCAAGGCAGAAAATCCTGCAAGATCTGCTTTGATTTGGATTATCTGCGTCCACACTGCCATATATCCCAGTTCAAAGCATAAAATGTGGGTTTTTATTCAGCTGTGTAGAAGGGACCCCAGAATGTATTTCCAGTGCTTATGATTCAGTCAACAAGAAGGCTCCATTTTGCTTTATCTCAAATTAAGTGGCTTGAACAATATTTGACAGTTATAAGAAAAGAGTTGATTTAATGTTTTATTGTTTTGTTTTAAATGTTTATAACATTACGCTTACACGTCTTTGACTAATTGAACAGCATTTGCAAATACCTTGGATCAAAATACTTTTTATTATTGCTGTCACCAAATTTCTAGGACTAAAAGTCATTTTGCAACCACACAATTTGTATGCAGAGAGAGAGAGAGAGAGAGAGAGAGAGATGTGAATGCATGGTATTAGAAATAAGAATGACTTTGAGTGTTATCTATTAACCATCTCAGATCTATTTTCAAACTTGAGTTTCATTACATGGAGTTATTAAATGGATTATAATTCACAAAGAGTAATTGCCAACCTCACAAAACTGTTTGGCATATGTGTTGCCCGAAGGCTTTCATGGTCAGAATCACTGGGTGGGAGAAAGAACTCTGTCTGCTTGAGGCAAGTGCCAGAAGACTAATTATTTTTAAAGGGACATCATTGTGTGATTCCCTTCCTCTGGTATCTTTTTGGTTAAACCGAATTATAATAGACCCTCAGAATCAATTTTTGAAGGGTGAGTCAGCACATAAGTAAATCTCATTGAATCAATGGTATACTCTAATGACAACCCAGTAGGATTTAGGCTTTTGTCACTCTGACAAAATTTGGGAATGTGTCATGAGGACATCATAGTTTATACCAGGAATGGGCAAACTTTGACCCTCCAGGTGTTTTGGACTTCAGCTCCAAAACACCTGGAGGGTCAAAGTTTGCCCATGCCTGGTTTACCACATAGTGGGGATAAGTCATATTGCAAGTATTTGCTGATGCAGAGATTTCTTATGATGCAAAGGCTATTTATTTATCATATCAGAAGCAAACCAAGGGTACAGTTGCAATGTATTTAAAAACACAAAGTTTAAAAACTTGGCATTATATTAAATGTCCTTTGACCAGTGGCTGGCCACTCAGAATGCTTCTGGTGTTGCTTTATTTATTTATTTATTTATTTATTTATTTATTTGCTGCATTTATTAACCGCCGTTCTCAGCCCTAGGACTCCATTGTGCATGTGGCAGGGCTCAGACTGCATTGTAATAGGTGGTCTGTGGTTTGCTCTTCTTCACACTCGCATGTCGTGGACTCCACTTTGTGGCCCCATTTCTTAAGGTTGGCTCTGTATCTGGTGGTGCCAGAGCGCAATCTGTTCAGCACTTCCAAGTCACCCAGTTTTCTGTGTGCCCAGGGAGGAGTCTCTCATTTGATATCAGCCATGGCTTGAGGTTCGGTGTTTTAGTCTGCCACTTTTGGGCTCTCACTTGCTGAGGTGTTCCTGCAAGTATCTCTGTAGATCTTAGAAAGCTATTTCTTGAAAGACTGAATCTTCTTAGTAAATTTGGGGAATCAGACAACCCCCATTTTCCTTTATTATCTTAACAAAGGAATAAGTAATTATAGCCAAAGTTACGTCTTTCCCTTCAGTAGCCAACCTAGTGAGAACAAGTGTGGACGAGGGCACTGAGAGACCAGAATTCAAATCCCCACTTGTCCATGGAAACCCACTGAGTATCTATGGTCAAGTCATACTCTCTTAACCTCAGAGGAAGGCAAGGACAAACCTCCACTGAACAAATTCATCCAAAAAATTGGTACAATACGTTCTTCTTAGAATTGTGTTTTTTGGCCTGTTATGCTTTCACTGTCTCTGCAAGAGATGACAGCTGTTTTTTCATCTTGTCATATAATCAGAAATCCTTTCACTACCAATAGTGAAAGGATCAAGGCAGTGACCTCTCCAGCCCACCCCCTGTTTGGGTATCAGCCAGCACGGCAATGACTTAAATCAAGAAATAGTTTTCTAAGATCTACAGAGACACTTGCTGGAACACCTCAACAAGCAAGAGTCCAAAAGTGGCAGGCTCAAACCCAGAAACTCACTCAATGGCTGGTACCAAATGAGAGACTCCCTCCTGGGCACACAGAACAGACTGCATTCTGGCACCATGAGATGCAGAGCCAACCTTAAGAAATGGGGCTACAAAGTGGAATCCATGACATGCGAGTGTGGAGAATTGCAAACCAGAGACCACCTACTGCAATGTAACCTGAGCCTTGCCACATGCACAATGGAGGACCTTATTGCAGCAACACCAGAGGCACTCCAAGTGGTCAGCTACTGGTCAAAGGACATTTGATAGAATACCAAGTCTGCAAACTTTGTGTTTTGTCTGTTTGTTTTAATGCAATACAACTGTTTTGGTTCGCCCTGACAAGATAAATAAATAAAATAATCAGAAATGATTATAGAACAACATCAGCCAGTCTAGTGTGTGTCCTGCAATCAGAAATGTTTTGAGAATACACAAAAACAACAACAGCCATCCTAGTGGCAAATGAAACGTAGAGTTAGAGACGTTTTAGCAACAGCAAGTTATGGCAAATGTAAACTAGGAGGTAGGTGTCTCACCAAGCTTGCTCCCTCCCTCCCTCCCTCCCTCCCTCCCTCTAATTACTGTAATTCTTTCTGAAAACATAGTCGTTGCTCTGACCCTTGTCTCCAAATGTCTTCAAGATTACAGTCCATGTGACCTACACCTTGATCTCTGATGCACTGATTTTTTCTATAGTGGGTTGTTGTAGGTTTTTCCGGGTTATATGGCCATGTTTCTAGAGGCATTTTCTCCTGATGTTTCGCTTGCATCTATGGCAAGCATCCTCAGAGGTAGGATCCTCACTACCTCTGAGGATGCTTGCTACAGATGCAGGCGAAACGTCAGGAGAAAATGCCTCTAGAACATGGCCATATAACCCGGAAAAACCTACAATAACCCAGTGATTCCGGCCATGAAAGCCTTCGACAACACATTTCTCTATAGTTTCCAAGTTGAAGAATTAGTTACTTCAATGTCTGTTCCCCATCATGCATAAACTGGTCCTCAAAACTGTTTCAGCAGGACAAATCTCATTAAAAGTAATCTATTGAAAAATTGCAACCGTAGGCTACAATGCTGTACAGGGATCTGCTTAAATCACCTCTACCTCAGTGGGATTTTAAGCAATTCACAGTTATGAGTGAGAGAGTGCAGCCTCAGGCGTTTGGGGCAGCCCAAGTCCTATTGACTTTCAATGAGTCTTAGCTTCTCTGGTGCCACAGGGAATCGATTTGTCTTTACAAAGGAAAAGAATGCAAATGGAGACAGTCCATCCATCCTTCTTACTACTTTGACATCAGTGTATTCAAAATCCGGAAAGGATAACCAGTACAGTGGTCCGCTGAGGATCATTCCAGACACTGAGTTGCTACAATAGCTATCCATAATGCTGCTTTGGACACATACATAGCATAGTAAATAATAATCTTTAAAATCCTATGAAACATCTACCATCTTGTGAAGTGAAAATATGTAAAAAGGTGGCACACATAAGTTCAATGTTGTTTGAAGTGTTGAGGAAGGGGTTTTACATATTTGACACGTGTGCATTCTTTCAAATGGAGTCGGCTCAAAAATAGACCCTATGTACACATGTATAAGTCTAAAAATTACAGTTAAACCCAAAACTGTGTTGATTTAGCCACAGGTCACTGTATTATACCTTTATCAAAAAGTTGTCTGAGTACAATTGTGAAAGATAAGAGCTTAATCTGTACCAGGAGAACCTAAAAGAAGCACTGATCCTATATACTCTCTGTGCTGTGGTGCCATTTCTGGCCTCTTGAGGCTGTGGACCATATTTTAGTTCTTGCAGATCACTGGTGGTCCATAGACCACAGGATGGGAACCACTGCTTTAGATATATTATTTGGCACTAGCTTACTTGCTTAGGCGATCGATCCCTTATTGTCCGAGTATGGTGGCCTTCCAAGTTCTTGGAAGACGCCTGTACGTGAGATTTTTAATGTGTGGAGGTCAGTGTATAGCCTATTACTTAGTGCATGAGGAAGTGGAACCATTGATATCGAATCTAGATAAGGAGATCATACTGCGTTATCATTCATTTTTGCATTTTGTTGATCTGTAAGCATACATGGAAAAACCCCAAATTCATAAGGGCCTGCCTACCAGTGTTGAGTTCCAGGGTCCATGTCTGGTATTAAAATAGTACCTTTTCTGATTTTACGTATGTATTTCTAAAACTACCTAATGCACCATATCTCTTCAACTAAAGAGAGCAGACAAAGGACCTTCCAAACCACAGCAGGACAACAAAGAAACTAACGTGCAAATTTGCCCACATGTGTGCATGTGTTTAAACAAGCTTTGGCATGATGGATCTTATCAAGATCCAATATGCTGCTTGTCACATGGCCTTGAAGAATGGAGTTTACCATTATTATATTTTTTAATGAAAATATATGGCCACATTTAGAGTGCATCCACACTGTTGAATTAATGCAGTTTAATATCACTTTAACTGCCAAGGCACAATGCTAATTCTTGTTTTATATAATCCTCTTTGTCAGAGAGTGCTTGTGCCTAACTAAACTACAAACATCAGAATTCCATAGCATTGAACCATGGCAGCTAATGTGGTGTCAAACTTCATTAATTCTACAGTGTAGATGGACCCTTAGTATGTCTTTCTCCATTGAGAAATTAGAGCTGAATCCTCTACCTTTGGAGTTAGTGAAAACTATTTCCAGTCAGCTTTATTTTGATAATGATACCTGGGGTTGGGCCGCATTCATTTATTTTCACAGACAGCGTTCAGTAAATGAATGTCTGACTTTCCACACCGACATCTAATACAGGCCCAATCCAATGTCCTGAATGCTAGGCCAGGCCCACATAGAGTCCTCACTAGAATGCCCTGAGATGCCTTAGAGGTGGCAAGGAGTTTGTAATGCCCAGTCATGGTGAACATATCTCAGTACTACTGTGTGGCCACCCTGGGGGTCCCTCCTGCCCCCCATGTCGTTACAGTCTCCAAACGTGACACAATACTACCTATCCACTCCTCAGAGCACTGCCTGATGTCAGCCACAGTGCCAGCGCACTGGCCAGGTAGTGCTCTGCCTTACGTTAGGAAGAGTGCTGGGAAGAAGATAGGCGCCATGTCGTGGCTGGGGACAATTTTAACACTGGGGGGGGGGGGGGGATCCCTGGACCACCTGAGCTCAGAAAACGTGGGATGGCAGTCAAGACATTTGTATCCACTTTGAATTGGGAACCGGTCCAACTGTTTTGACAGTTCCTAAGTTGGGGAAAAGCCCGAATCCTGGGGCAGAACTCAGACTTTCCTCTGACTTAGGTTAACCTGGAGAAAGGCAGTATTAAGGTAACTTTACTCGAGGTTAACTATATTAGCCCTGAGCAGCATCTAGTCGCTGCAGGCCTGATCTCTACCTATATTAACCTAAGTGGTCAGTGGAGATGCACCCTCTGTAAATAGCATACACATTTTGATTGTATGGATTTTACATTTCCTTTTTTTGTACTTGTATCTGTAATAATATTTTGTTTTCCAAATCCCCTGTCTCTTCAGCCCTTTTACGCACACACAACCCAACCCACCTCTTAGCCAAAGCAATATTGTACTTTAGACTGTCCAATGATGATTTATGGCTTGTGGCAAAAGGCAAGATGGCACCCATGAAAGTTGGCCAGACATGCAGTTGATTCTTTGGCAGTGTCTTCTTTGCAGACTGGCTTAAATAAGCGGGGGAAATCATGACTCATCGCAAACTGTCCTTCAAAAGAGAGGAAGATCCAGAGATAAATTGAGAAGAAATGCCCAGACAATCAGCCACTGTCTCGGTCTAGCTATAATGTATTTTTCCCGGTGAAAGTTTAACTGCAATGATGATGACAATGATGACAACAACAAAAATGGAAGATTTCTCAATATTCATCTAATAGTGCTGTGTATATTTCTCATGGCAAAAAAACCAACTCCAGAGGGTTTTTTTGTTTTTGTTTTGTTATTCAGCTGACATGACTTTATTCCCACTTCAAAGGAACCAACGTTTGATTGTTCCTTTTTCCGGATGTGGGGAGGTGACAGCATTTATTAGTTCTGTGCTGAAGGATTGCACTTTAGTAAAATTTACATTTTATAGACTTTGCAACTGTTGGATTGTCACTGTCACTGAAAGGGATGACATCTCTTTATTCGTTCTGTCATATAGATAAGATGCTTATACACGTCTGGTGATAAAAATAGGTCACCCAGAGAAGCAAAGGCACATAACAAAATCCTATCGTTAATTCTGATAACAGAAAACTCAACCTGCCAGATGTAATAGCTGAGTACATCCCTCTCCCCCACCTCCCCCATTTGACAACTAGTGACTTGCTGGTGGTTGTGTGTGTGCATGTGTACACATGCATGCCAAATCCATCTTCATTGTCTGGCCCATTACCACAGTCAACCCACTTTCATCTTAACAGGACAAACGGCTAAAAATATTATTCTTGTTGCTACTACAGAATGATAATGAATAGCTCTGGAAGTCTCAGGCTATAATTCAGTAAGAAAATTTCAGGGTTATTTCTAAGCTGTTGCGTGTACACAAAGCTCAAGTGAAAAGAAAACTCGGCAAAGCCTCTAAGCTGAATTATACTTCTGTTTTATTTGTTGAAGTGCATTCAAAGAGAGAGAGAGAGAGAATGAGAAAGAGAAAGAGATGGAAGCTGCTAGCTATTCAAAGAACCATCTCCCAGTTCTTACCAAACTCAATCACTTTTGTCGGGAGGCATTTCCCCCCTAGGAATTTAGAACTATATTCCATTAAGCACTGAAGGTTTAAGGAGCAAGGTCAAAGAAAAAAGGTAGTCAAATAATAATATGGAAGCATTTATCTCCGTGATATGAAAGCAATTATGTTCTTTCTCTCAGTTCCTTCCCCATCTGTTATATAGGGCATTATTGTTCCCAGAATTTATCTGTTGTGATGGATGCCATTTCACTCAGTTGTATTGTTCAAATTTATAGCAGGAGATATGGAGAAATTTTTAAGATTGAAGAAAGTAACATTTCAAATGCTCATTCTGTTGTATTTCACATTTATGGTGGATGTGATTGAGATGTGCTGGGTAAATGGCTCGCAAAATACCTGGATATACTGTAGATATACTGTAGGTTAAACTGCTGAGCTGCTGAACTTGCTGACCAATAGGTCAGCAGTTTGAATCCAGGGAGCGGGGTGAGCTCCCGCTTATTATGCCCAGCTTCTGCCAATTTAGCAGTTCAAAAACATGCAAATGTGAGTAGATCATTAGGTACTGCTCTGGCAGGAAGATAACAGCGCTCCAAGCAGTCATGCCAGCCACATGACCTTGGAGACTTCTATGGACAATGCCAGCTCTTTGGCTTAGAAATTGAGATGAGCACCACTCTTCAGAGTGGGGCACATCTAGACTTAATGTCAGGGGAAACCTTTACCTTTACATTTTTACTGTAGATAAATGCTATGTTGGTGTGTGCTGAGATTTTCTCTTCATGTGCAGCAGAAGGATTGCTAAGGTCTTGACCAAAGCAAACTCGTTTGAAAAATAAGTGATACATGGTATGGATGAAGGGAAGAATGGATAGTTGAGATTAAAGCATTTGAGAAACTCTTTAGGGACACAGATACAAAATTGCCAGGGTATAATAAAACCCTGTTTTTGTCACTAAATGAAGGTAGATTGAAAATCCTAATCTTTATGTTCCTTTTTAAAATCTCTACACACTTGTGGTCAGACGATAGGGACTTTGCCTATCTTTTGGGACCAGAGATTGGGTCCCAGGTCTGGTAAATGAAGATAGAGAAGATCACATTTGGTGTCCCTGGGTTCTATGCACACAAAGTAAGGGCCACATACAGAAATAGTAAACACGGTGTCTTTGGGATCTGCTCCTTGGAGGGAGGGCACACTGTAAGTATTGCATTGCTAACTAAATTACCTTTCTTTCTATAGAAAATGTCTATAAAACTGACATTACAGACAAAACATTTCCCCTACAAATTGGGCATCTGTGTTTATCTCTCCAGCACAGTGACAGTCCCCTAATTATAAATGTGAGTGTTATCTTCACAGTGGCTGTCTGGAGGAGGATGGCAACAATCTGGACTTCCTCTGTCTTTCTGTTTTCTAAATAGGAATAGTTTAGCAAACAGCAGAAATCAAACAACCACTTGACAACTGGTGTCACAGAATGGCCAAGGTCTCGTGAGTCTTATACCCAGTTTCCTAGGAATCTGCTGCATTGAACTCACTGGTGCTTGCTTTGAACTGGACTACTGTTGCAAGATGGGAGAAGGAAAGCCAGATTTGAATTTACAGGTAGATCTGTGGAAAGTTTGCAGTACATTGGCAAGGGTATTTGCTGATAAAATGTTTAACAACAAAAATGACTCCCACCCCACTGATTTATTGCTGAAATTAAGAAAACTTGAGATAGTTATATGGAAGGGCTATGAGTCTTTTTCTAGTTCTAGCACTTAAAGTTTGTTTCCAGACATGTTATTTTTTAATTCACAGTGCATGACTTTTGCATCAGACTATGGTTGGAGGATCTCCAGGTACTAGCAAAGAAACCTGGGATATTAAGTTGTGCATCACACTGTTGCTACCAGTAGTTAAAATATTGCCCCTTCCATAAACTATTTTGGCAAGTCATTGTCTCTCAACGTTAGCCCTTTATTTGAAATCAGGGGAGGTTGTCTCTATTGACAAAATGTGGTATGTTCTGAATTAGAACTTGGAAAATATATTTTCTTGGACTACCGCACCCAGAATCTTACATCCAACGTGGCTAGCTTCTTCTGAATACTCTCCATCAGAACTCACCCTGACATCCTTCCAGTAAATATAAAAAACATTATAAATAGGAAATAATTCTTTTTTCATTGATGCTTTATGTCACCGACACTTTGACCTTATTGAGCTAATGCATGGTAGAGGAATGTGAGGATAATAATAATAATAATAATAATAATAAATGTTATTTGTACCCTGCCACCATCACCCCGAAGGGACTCTGAGTGGCTAACAAAGCACTCCAAAGTGCCACACATAAAATAAAAACAATTACATAGACATCAAAGTGATAAAAATATGAGCAGACATCCATAAAATAACACATAATAAAAGTAATATTCCAAATTCATAAAACGCAGTCATAACTGCGGATAAAACTGATTGTTTTCAATGAAGTGCTGAAATGTAGTCGCCAAGTCCTCAGACTAACCCTTAAAATCTACTCAAGATCAAAGGCTTATTTAAAAGGCCATGCTTTTAGACAGTATCGGAAGGCTTGAAGAGAGGGGGCTAACCTAACCTCTCTAGAGAGGGCATTCCAGAGCCAGGGGGCCACCACTGAGAAGGCCCTCTCTCTCGTTCCCACCAACCGCACTTGAGACAGAGGTGGGACTGAGAGGAGGGCCTCCCCGCTAGATCTCAGAGCCCGCGCTGGTTCATAAAAGGAGATGCAGTCTCTAAGATAGGTTGAACCCAAAACGTATCACATCCACAGCTTTTATTACAGAATGTCGAAACTTTCTTTTGTGTTTAAAAAAGGACACTCTCACCTTTGACAGTGTCATACAAGGAGTGTCAACTGCTATCTAAAATTTTTCTATATGGATTTGTATTAGACTGTCTGATAATATTGTTGCCACAGAACAAGAATACAGATGTAGTAGGGTAGATTGGAAAGCCTAAAACAACAGGTAAGAGATAAGGAATTCAACCCCTCCCCCCCCTGTATATTTACAATGTCCTGCCAAATTTTCTTCAAAAATATAGGCAGGAAACAATCTCTGTGCTGTTTTTTTGTGCTAGTTTTCTACTCCAGGGTGTTTTTTTTTCGCATAGAAAAGCCAGACCTAAATGCAATGATGAATCCCAACAAGACCCAATGAATCAATTGCTGAATAGTAAGCCAATGCTTTTGTAAACATTAATGATTTAATGGATCTACACCAGTGGCAGCTAATGACTGCTATGTCACTTGACAGGTGAATTACCTGGTTTGGAGTCAAGATCTTAAAACTATTATTCAAGGTGCTGAATCCTAGCCTCCCCTTAATAAATAAATGAACGCTAGATTGATTTATTGCCACCCACCAGTTGCCATTGAGCCACTACAGTTTGATCAAACAACTGGTTTTAACCCATAGTTTGAAGTGGTATACTCTCTTCTACCACTAATTCCCGTTCTGTATTCTGTTACAAGTGGATGCAGTGACTTATTTATTTACTACATTTATATGCTGTCCTTCTCACCCCGAAGGGGACTCAGAGTGGTTTACAAGATATAATTGTTTCAGATTTGCGCGCTATTTTCTTTGGACTTCATTCTGGTCTTGCTGTAAATACAATTAAGACACAAAGAGTCATTCAATAGGTGTTGCTATGACCAGGCAGCTAGGCCGTTGAAGTACTCTTGCCACGAGACTGTGTGGCCATGAAGATGCCCTGCCCAGGAGTTGTAAGACAGCAGGGCCGAAGAGGCGTTGCTATGGCCCCTCGCAGGTGTTGCTATGACCGGCAGTGGGCAGTTAGGCCATTGCAGTACTCTCAGCGTGAAGCTTTGTGATCATGGAGGCGCCCTGCCCAGGAGCTGTAAGGCAGCAGGGCCAAAGAGGTGTTGTTATGGCCGGCAGTGGGCAGTTAGGCCATTGAAGTACTCTCAGCGCGAGGCTGTGTGACCATGGAGACGCCCTGCCCAGGACTTAGGCACCTTCCACACAGCTGTATAAAATCCACATTGAACTGGATTATATAGTAGTGTGGACTCGGATAACCCAGTTCAAAGCAGATATTATGGATGATCTGCCTTGATATTCTGGGTTATATGGCTGTGTAGAAAGGCCCTAACTGATATAGTGGATTTGATCAGAGCTCAAAACCGGTAACATTTTTTAAAAATAAATTATGTCAGAAATGGCAACAATTAGTACATCTGTTCCAACAAAGAACACTGTAGAATCTTAAAGACCAAAATATTTATTATCGCATGCACTTTTTTAGATTATATATGATCCAAGTTCAGGTTGTAATACTGTACAACTGTTATTTGTGACAGAATCCAGTTGTTTCTCCATTGCCCAGGATGGGAGTGACTGGAGCTAACAACATGTTCTTTACTTCCTGAACTGTTAAGCAGTCAACCTGACTATACAGAAAAGTACAGTAATGCTTGTAACGAAATATGACACAACATAATTGCACCCCTGTAAAAATACCACAGGTTCCCTGGATGGCCATGAAAAGCTTGCGCTTTTTTGTGTGTCTTGAGAAACTGCAAGTTGCTTCTGGTGTGAGAGAATTGGCCGTCTGCAAAGACATTGCCCAGGGGACATCCAAATGTTTTGATGTTTTACCATCCTTGTGGGAGGCTTCTCTCATGTCCCCACATGGGGAGCTGGAACTGACAGAGGGAGTTCACCCATGCTCTCTCCAGATTCGAACCTCTGATCTGTTGGTCATCAGTCCAGCTGGCACAAGGATCTACCCCATTGCACTACCAGGAGCTCAAAAAAAATTAAAATAAAATAAAAGCTTGCTTCAGAAGAAGTCTAAGTCTCTGGAGAAAAATAAGTTTTTCCCAGGACAAAATAGTGGATGTAACCAGTATAATTCTTCAGCAATAATGTTACAACGTGGCAGGAATTAATCTGACTGCTTTATATAAATAATAGCAATTACATGTTTATTGATTTATCACACAATAATGTTATACTACAATTGCACTGTTAGTCCTATCTTCGCCTGGAGCTTATTGTGCAATGTTCTGGTTCTCCCAATGCTGTACCGTAGTTAGGGGTTGTTTTTTTTTTTTAAATGATTATTTTCTACTGGGAAAAATATAGTTTAATAACTATTTTTGTAAGAGTGTCTTGTTGAGATATTGCAAATACAAGGGCCATGGTGTGGCTGTAGTTTCGTTGCTCCTCTCTTGGGGATTTTATGGAAACTCCAGTAGGAAAACTCCAGGAATACTTCTAGTAGTTGAACTGGGAGGTCACTGGGCTCCCAAAAAGTTTCTAAAAGATCTACTGTACTTTTCTTCTCCATCCTCTTATGCTTGTGTGTGGGAAATGGTGCAATGACATAATTCAAATGTATAGGCAGTTCCCAAGTTATGAACAAGATAGGTTCTATAGGCTTGTTCTTAAGTTGAATCTGTGTGTTTTATATATATAGCTTTGGATAGCATAGGGGAGGGTTAACAGCCCTGTGGTGTTTGTTTTGCTTTCTGTGCCCCTGTTTGAAGATTTCCCCTCACTTTCTGTCTCAGTGATCATTGCATTTTGAAAAAATTGGCTTATTGTCGAAACAAGGATTGGTGATAAACCTTCAGTTGAGAACCTCTTTCCCCATGATAATTATTTCAGGAGTAAATTTCCCTTCCAAGGGGTAGCTTTCTCTCACTTCCTGTTGTCTCACTTCCCTTCTTAACTGTGAGTTGTTTGTAAGTCAGGTTTTTGTAAGAAAAATGATGGAAGTAATGAAGTCTGAGATTCTATAATGATTCAATTGCACTGTTGTGGTTTACTTTTTGTACTTTAAAAAAACTAACCAGATAATAGGATGTGGAACACATACATGATATTGTTGCATTTGAAGTAGAACAGTGGTTCCCAGCCTGTGGTCCGTGGACCATCAGTGGTCCGCAAGAACTAAAATATAGTCTGCCGTCTCAACGTTACTACATGGCTGCAACAAGAGCAACTTGTCTCACAAAACCCTCTTATAGTGCTGAGGTTTATTAAATGTGGTTTTTTGTGGGCGAGCAGATGGCAACTACTGGATGGCAGAAACGAGAGCTGATGTGGTCTATCCAATACAATTTTTTGAAGCAGCACCCCAAATAACCAAACTGAATCAAAACTTGACCAAAAACTGATTCATAACCCTTTTGCTACTAATGCTGGAGATTGGTCCCTGTTGAAGTGGTCCCTGTTGAAGTGGTCCCTGCTCAAAGTTGTTCCTGGTCAAAAAAAGGTTGGGTTAAGATCTGGACCCTGTGCCTGAAAATCTTGTATGAGGCTGCTGCAGAAGAGGTCTTAATATGGGGCACCAAAGACCAGCTACGCATGTACCTGACCATGGTGGTGGCTGGCCTTTGAGGTATCTTTCCAAGTATGAGAGACATTCTGTTCAAGAGGAAAGGCTCAAAACATCTGCCTTGTGTGATATGCATTTTAATATAAGTCAGTCTTCAAATGGTATTCTAAAATGCAGTTTCTGGAACAGAAGCCTTTAACTGAGAGTGGTAGGCATCTGAGGCTCCTTTCTTTAAACATGTGGTTCTGTACAAACTTAGATAGAAACAGGCTTCCTTGAGCATAGTTTACTTCTCGGTACGATTGCACTGTAAGATAAATCTACCATTGATGTTAACATGTCCACGAACATCCCCTGAGGTCACAACTAATGTTCTCCATTGATATATGCAGACTTAGTGAGCAAAACCAAAACATTTATTGTTAATGAATTTTTAAAAATGCCCTAGGGCAGGCATGGGCAAACTTTGGCCCTTCAAGTGTTTTGGACTTCAACTCCCACAATTCCTAACAGCCAGTAGGCTGTTAGGAATTGTGGGAGTTAAAGCCCAAAACACCTGGAGGGCTGAAGTTTGCCCATGCCTGCCCTAGGGCATTCCTGAATTACAGTAATTGTAGGGAACTCAAAGAATCGTAGCGCTGTGATCGAGAAGTTAAGTATGGGTCTCTGAGAATTCTGCCCATCCTATCAAGACTACAGTGTCAATTAAATAATCATAAAATTGATGGAACTTTGTTGTAATATAAATATATCTTGGTCAGTGCGATACTGTTAGGTAGGAGGTAACTGAGCACGTTACCCCAAATACGAATTCTCCCAATTTTGAAATATTGAATAAATCCTCAAATTTCTAGCTTTGAAGTTGAACTTTTAGAAATACCATTTAGGCATCCGCATTATTGGTTTATGCAGAAAAAAACCATGCCGTACATTAGATTTATCCTCCCTCTATTCAGTTTGCCTTTCAGTGACATGTTCCTTTGAGATGTGTTGCAGATTGGTCTGCAAGGAAGTGAAGAATTGTTGCATTGCTATATTCATATATATATATATATATATATATATATATATATATATATTTGAAATTCGTGGAAGCAACCTGTATATTTGCCAGCTCCATAAATTGGCTGAGCTAGAAACACCAGTGTGATATATCTTACTGGCATCAGCTTGAAAGAAGACAGGCCTTCACTATAATCTAAGCTACTCTTCTATTTAGTCTATACATAATAACAGATTAAAAGTCTAAAAGGAGGAGGCACCGTGAGTAAAAATACAGGCTTGAGCAATGTCCTTCTGTGAACCTTCTGACTGTGTTGTAGTTCCTTTAAAACCTTTGCAGATCTGCTTTGCAGAGGCTGGAGTTTCCTATTCTCCATCAGTAGTCAAATTAATAATTCGGCATTGATTTCAATAGGAAGCACCTTTAGAAACTATAATGCAAATGTATTTTTTTACAATACGGTTACTCCTATGTTTTCAGAAGGAGTACTACCCAATCTAGCACACGCAGGATCCCTGTTCCTTCATCTGCCTTTCAATTTACCAGGAACAGTTTCAAATTGCTGATCTATATCTAATACTTTACCAATGCCACAGGGTGACTCTGATAGTGGCAAAATTTCTTGCAGTGGCAACAAAACTGAGAAAGCAACTAAACTCTGATAGGGGTATTACTTGAAACCATGTAGATATGCCTTGTACAATTAACTTCTCTTGACAGGGGATAATTTATAATGACTGTTCGTTTACTGATGGGTCTATGAACCTTAATAAATATTGTTGTTGTTGTCTGGTACTTTACCAATGGAAGACCTAAGTATGGAATCTGACATAGCTTCCTGGAAATTGAAAGGAAAAATAGAGTTGAGTGTCATCAATACACTGGTGATGTCTGCCTCCAAAGCTTTGGAAAATATACCCAGCAATTCCAGTTATATATTAAATAGGGAGAGGGAGCAGGACTGTGAGGGCCCCCCAAGTCTGGTGGCCAAGTGCTCAAACCGGAATCCTCCATCAGCATCTTTTGGAGTTTCTTTTCCAGAAAGAAATGGAGCCATTGTTTCCATGTTCCATAATCAACAGTATCAAAAAAAACTCAGTAGAACCAAGGTGAAAGCACTCCTTCCTCTTCTTACCAGCATGGGTGATTTATCAAGGTGACCAAAGCTGTCTCTGTCACATAGCAAGCCTGATGCCAAACTGAAATAGAGTTAGACAATCCATCTCGTCTACAAACTGCTGAACATGGTGTGCTATCACACACTCCAGTACCTTGTCCTAAAACGAAACATTGGAGACTGGCCGTTAACAAATCTAATATTGTGGGGAAAGTTTTTTCAGGAGAGGTCAAGCATGTTGGTATTCTGCATTGCTGTGAGGAGGCATTAGCCATTCCCTTTGGCGCCTTCTACAAAGCTGTATAAAATCCAGATTATTTGTTTTGAACTGGATTATATGGCAGTGTAGACCCAGATAATCCAGTTCAAAGCAGATAATGTGGATTATATGCCTTGGGCTTCTGCATTATATGGCAGTGTAGAAGCAACCTTTATTTACTAGGCTTATTCCTCCTTACAATCTAGGGCCCTTCCACGCAGCCATATAACCCAGAATATCAAGGCATAATCTGCTTTGAACTGGATTATCTTGATTATCGGGATTATCTCATCCAGTTATCTGGATAATCCAGAAAACTGGATTATCTGAGTTCATACTGCCATACCATTCAGTTCAATGTAGATTTTATACCGCTGTGTAGAAGGAGCCCTATATAATGAGCCAGAAGATGCAAGAATCTAGTACAACGATGGTGGTTCTCATCTCTCCAAAGAGCCTGTCCACAACCATATGAACTGAAAAGTATACTTTAGCACTGGATGAGTAAAGTTCAGAGTCACATCCACTGGACTTGCATCAATAACATTTGTCTGAGTCAGAATAGATCTGAATGATTTCAGCTGAGACATGCTGTGTGAGTGGTTCTAAATTCTTTTTCCAAGCAGGTCTTAGAAACAGCTGGTTCAATGTATCTCAGGCCCCATCTACACTGACCATTTAATGTAGTTTCCTGGAGTATGTGGCCAGTCCATACTCCAGGAAATAATGTCCAACTACTCACTGGAGGGAAGAATATTAGAGGCAAAGATGAAGTACTTTGGCCACATAATGAGAAGACAGGAAGGTTTGGAGAAGATAATTATGCTGGGGGAAAAAGGAAGAGGGGGCGACCAAGGGCAAGATGGATGGATGTTATCCTTGAAGTGACTGGCTTGACCTTGAAGGGGCTAGGGGTAGCCACAGCTGACAGGGAGCTCTGGCGTGGGCTGGTGTATGAAGTCACAAAAAGTTGGCACCTTAAACTAGAAGCTCCAAACTTCCCTTTCTCCTCATCTTCCTTGTGGTATTTGTGAAAGAGGAAGACAGCTTCTTTGGAGTTTTGATGAAAATTAAACTATTTGAGAAGATCTGGGGAACTCGGTTTGGCGTGAATCAGGGCCCTTCCACACAGCCATGTAACCCAGAATATCAAGGCGGATAATTCACAATATCTGCTCTGAACTGGGTTATCTGAGTCCACATTGCCTTATAACACAATTCAAAGCAGCTAATGTGGGATTTTATACATCTGGGTGTAAGGGACTTCAGAGATTCTTGTTTGCTGCTCTCAATCAAATAACCCTCCAAGCAAGGTGTGTCTTCAGCATCTTTTTCCCATTTGGTCAACTTCTTAATGTTTTTTACAATTAAAATTTTAACATATTTTACAACTTCTCAGCAAAATCTGAATTCCTGTTTTAGTTGCATCCTATACTCTTATAAATAAAATAATTTACTAACTCGTATTTAAATGTAAATTTCCCCACCACTTAAATACACAGACACATAAAATACATGGACCACAACCACACAAGTCAGTTGGTGTTGCAGTTGAGCCAAACTGTTTGTTTCAGCTGCAGAACAAATGGCTGAGTAGATGGCTCTGGTGCTTTAGGCAGTCACTAAATCTGTCCTTGCTCTCTATGATGAAACTGAAGCTGACATAAGAGAAGAGGAAAAAAGACTGTGACATGGAGTTTGAATGTAAGACTATTGATTTTTAAAGAAATAGCTGACAGTATCTTCCTATTCCTGTTATTTTGTAAAGGTGATGTTAGACGTCTTCCATGCAATCTAACTTGTTATTTGAACAAGACCTAAGCAGGTATTTTCTGTTCTTAGCATTTGTACTGTTGTTTTCCTTATATCAGTAGAATAGAACCACAAATTATTTCTATTTTATTTATTTTCTCTTTTAAAACAAAACAAAACAAAAAAGACCAGTAAAAGCATCCTTTAAATAGCCAGGGTAGATGCTTAAGACATGGTGAAACAGATGGGTCTGTACTTACTTACTTACTTAGGCGATCCCTCGTTGGACGAGTAAGATGGTCTTCCGTTATGGATTTCCTTGTGGGTCCGTATGTGGCTGTGGAGCCCTATTCTTGCTCTGCATCTTCTTCCGCAGTGAGGGCATTGGTTTCCAGGTGGAAGGCGGTCCCGGTCGGGGTTGGCTTGACGCGCCTTCCTCCTGGCACGTTTCTCTCTTTCACCCTCCACTCGTGCCTCCTCAAATTCTGCAGCACTGCTGGTCACAGCTGTCCTCCAGCTGGAGCGGTCAAGGGCCAGGGCTTCCCAGTTCTCAGTGTCTATGCCAGAGTTTTTAAGGTTGGCTTTCAGCCCATCTTTAAATCTCTTTTCCTGTCCACCAATGTTCCGTTTTCCGTTCTTAAGTTCGGAGTAGAGCAACTGCTTTGGGAGACGGTGGTCAGGCATCCGGACAACGTGGCCGGCCCAGCGGAGTTGATGTTGGAGGACCATCGCTTCAATGCTGGTGGTCTTTGCTTCTTCCAGCACACTGACGTTTGTCCGCTTGTCTTCCCAGGAGATTTGCAGGATTTTCCGGAGGCAGCGCTGATGGAATCGTTCCAGGAGTTGCATATGACGTCTGTAGACTGTCCACGTCTCACAGGCATAGAGCAGGGTTGGGAGGACAATGGCTTTATAGACAAGCACCTTGGTCTCCCTACGGATGTCCCGGTCCGCAAACACTCTCTGCTTCATTCTGGAAAATGCTGCACTTGCAGAGCTCAGGCGGTGTTGTATTTCGGCGTCGATGTTGACTTTGGTGGAGAGGTGGCTGCCAAGGTAGCGGAAATGGTCCACATTTTCTAATGTTACGCCATTAAGCTGTATCACTGGCATTGGAGAGGGATTGGCTTGTGACTGCTGGAACAGCACCTTGGTTTTCTCAATGTTCAGTGACAGGCCGAGCTTCTCGTATGCTTCTGCGAAGGTGTTTAGAGTGGCTTGTAGATCTTCTTCTGAATGCGCACAGACGACATTGTCATCAGCATACTGGAGTTCTATAACAGATGTTGTTGTAACCTTGGTTTTGGCTTTCAGTCTGCTGAGGTTGAATAGCTTGCCATCTGTCCGATAGATTATTTCCACTCCGGTGGGAAGCTTCCCATCAACAAGGTGAAGTATCATAGCGATGAAGATGGAGAATAGAGTTGGGGCGATAACACATCCCTGTTTGACACCGGATTCCACCTTAAATGGGTCGCTTTGGGAGCCACTGCTGTCCAAAACTGTTGCCATCATGTCATCATGGAGGAGCCGCAGGATGTTCACAAATTTGTTAGGGCACCCGATTTTGTGGAGGATGGTCCAGAGAGCGCTGCGGTTCACTGTGTCGAATGCCTTTGCAAGGTCGATGAATGCCATGTACAGGGGTTGGTTTTGTTCCCTGCATTTTTCTTGGAGTTGTCGTGCAGTGAAGATCATGTCCACGGTTCCTCTGGAGGGGCGGAAGCCGTTCTGGGATTCTGGGAGGGTGTCTTCTGAGAGGGGCAGAAGGCGGTTTGCAAGGATTCTTGCGAGGATTTTCCCAGCGGAGGTTAGAAGGGAGATACCTCGATAGTTTCCGCAGTCTGTTCTTTCCCCTTTTTTGAAGAGGGTGATGATGGTGGCGTCCTTGAAATCTGCTGGGATTTTCTCAGTCACCCACACTTTTTCTATGAGCTGGTGGAGTTGATGTGTTAGCTCAGGTCCTCCCTCTTTAAAGATTTCAGCAGGGATCCCATCTGGTCCACTGGCTTTGTTATTCTTCTGTTGGCTGATGGCATTGCTGACTTCTTCCAAACTAGGCAGTGCTGCAAGCTCATCCCTGGTTTGTTGTTGTGGGATTTGTGAGAGGACCTCTTCGGCCACATTGGAGCTGCGTTTCAGGAGGCTTTGGTAGTGTTCTTTCCAACGTAGTGCAATTGAGTTTTGGTCCTTCAGGAGTTTGGTTCCATCTGATGAGCGTAGAGGCTGTATCCCATGGTTTCTTGGTCCATAGATGACCTTTGTGGCTTTGAAGAATCCCTGAGCATCATGGGTATCTGCCAGGTGTTGGATTTCTTCAGCCTTCTTTGTCCACCAGATGTTCTTGAGTTCTCTTGTCCTTCTTTGGACCTCAGCTTTTGCACTGGCATAGATCTTTTTCTTAGCAACACAGTTGATGTCTCTCTGCCATGCTTGGAAGGCTTTCCTTTTCTTGTCGATTAGCTGTTGGATTTCGATGTCATTTTCGTCAAACCAGTCTTTATGTTTCTTGGTTTGATATCCAATAGTTTCTTCGCAGGCTTGGATGATGGAGGTCTTCAGTTTGTTCCAATGTTCCTCGACATTTTCGGGGTGTACTGTGGGTAGATGGTCCTTGAGTGCTGTTTGGAGATGGGCTCGTCTGGAGGGCTCCTGAAGGGCTTGGGTGTTCATTTTGCGCCTTGTCTTCCTTCCTTGGAGTCTGCGCTTGGGGGCAATCTTGAGAGCCATCGAGGATCGAATTAGCCTGTGGTCAGTCCAGCAGTCGTCAGCACCTGTCATGGCTCTTGTGAGGAGCACGTCACGGCGGTCTCTGGCGCGTGTGATTACATAGTCTAAGAGGTGCCAATGCTTTGACCGGGGGTGCTTCCATGATGTCTTGAACTTGTTTTTCTGGCGGAAGAGCGTGTTGGTGATGACAAGGTTGTGCTCCGCACATTTGGTGAGAAGCAGGATGCCATTTGAGTTGCTGTTTCCAACCCCGTCTTTTCCAATGGTCCCTGGCCACAGGTCGAAGTCTCGCCCGACTCTTGCATTGAAGTCCCCCAGGAGGATGATTTTGTCCTCCTTAGGTATCCCCGATAGGACGGTGTCCAGCTGACAGTAGAATTTCTCCTTGATGTCTTCGTCAGCATCTAGTGTTGGTGCATAGGCACTTATGATGGTTGCCCGTTGGTTTTTGGCAAGATCGATTCGGAGGGTTGAGAGTCGTTCGTTGATGCCAGTGGGTGCTTCGGACAGATGTTTCACCAGATCATTCCTGATGGCAAAGCCAACTCCGTGCAGTCTTTGGTCTTTTTCGGGCAGTCCCTTCCAGAAGAAGGTGTAGCCTCCTTTTTCTTCCTTCAGCTGTCCCTCTCCTGCTCTCCGGGTCTCCTGAAGGGCTGCTATGTCGATGTTGAAGCGTCCCAGCTCCCTTGCAATGATGGCAGTTCTGCGTTCGGGGCGTTCACTGCCACTGTTGTCCATCAGAGTCCGTACGTTCCACGTACCGAAGTTCATTTTTCTTTTTTGGCCGCAGGGTGGTGACCCCACTGGACGCGGCAGTCCAGTCAGGGATGAGTGAGGCAGACTATGTTTGGGGCACCTTTTCTAGCCCCCTCCCCATGTGGGGTGAGCAGAGTGGGTCCTCAATAGGGCTGCTCAGTTGCGGATACAGCTGCCGAACTACTCAACTGCCTCGGACCTTGAGGTAGAACGACTGAGTCCGTACCCACCGCCCATGTGCCAGTCTGTGACTAGGGGCTTCCAGATTTCACAGTCCTGCCCCCGTCGCCACTCGCTGATCGCCATGGGACTTTGGTTGCTTGGTTTTTGTTTTCTGTGGAAGACGCCTGTGCGTGGTTTTTTTTAATGTGTGGAGGTCAGTGCACAACTGATCAACACACAGACTTCACAGAGTGAGGTTCCACTGGTGATGTAGTTTAACACAATGACCGTGGCTTCTCAGTCTGTTACAGCCTTCTTCCGCCTTCGCAGCCGTTGTAACATGTGCCATGTTATCCTCCGCCTGCTCCGCCGTTGAGGTCTTTGGGTCTTCAGACTGTGCTTGGTCTGGAACCTCCCCCGCGGCCACTCCTGGGAGTGCACGACTCCAGTTGTTGTGCCTACAGGTTCATCGGAACACGCAAGCCCCCTCACCACGACAAGGTGACAGTCCATCGAGGGGGAGATGGGTCTGTATGTCTACTACGGGGAGTTATATATTATGGCTAATTAGTGTTAAAGTGACTTGCATGCTTATTGGGTGGATGACTGACGATGTTTTCATTTTCTCTTGTGTTTTGGCCTCAGACACATCTAGAGTACGGCATGACTGTCACGAAACCATTGACTTGATGTTATTTTTCCGTCTTGCTTTGTTTGGGACCACAATGAGCATCTTGTTAATGGAAAGGCACTATACAAATAATGTGACTGATTGATTTTCAGTGAACTCGCTGATGCTTGGGTGACATTCCTCATCAGTTCTAAGAACTCAGATGTAATATTTGAAGCCACAGTACCTACAAAGTGATGCATGGGTGATATAATAGTGTGGTTCCTGTACAAACAGTTCTAGATTTTAGAAAGACAGATGAAAATCATGCAATATGCCATTGTTTTCTTAGAGGAAGAATATTCCTAAAAATTCCTGTTCTAGGAAATGGCTTCCTCTTTCACCTCTTGGCCAGTTTTAAAACTGTTCTGTTCCAATTGTCATTTTAAAAGTCAGAGTCCCTGGTTATTTATTTTTAGATTACTGCTAGCTTAGATGGAAGGGCTTCCTCCGTGTAATATGTGCACTTCAACATATAGGCAGCCTGGCTTCTAATTAGCACAGGCTGCAGGAGACACACACCTCTCTTGTTACAGTAGTTCCAAATCTTGTTGTAGTTTCAGGAGTTGTAGCTTTACAAGGTCTTTAGCTTTCTCTTCCAACGAGTGCTGGTGCTCCACCAAACTACAACTCCCAGGATTCAATAGCATTGAGTCAGGGCAGTTAAAAGTGGTGTCAAACTACATTTATTCTATAATGTAGATACATCTTGAGTGAGATGGTGGCTAAGAGCTATGGATTCTGGGCTAAACTGAGAACATCATCTGGGTCTGCTGCTAAAACTGAGGCCCCATCTACTTTGCCATATAATCCTGTTTCTGAATCCAGATTACCTGCTTTGAACTGGATGATATGGCAATGTAGACTCACATAATCCAATTCTAAGCAGATAAGTGGTATTCAGAAACTGGATTACATTACAGTGAAGATCCAGCCTGAAGTGACAAACAGAACTGCACCATCTGAAATCCTTTGTTTGTTCTGTAGGCGTCACTATTCAAACTTTACTTTTTTCAGTCAGATAAACAGACCTGACTGCCAGGAAAAGCAGCTATAGAATGCAGTTTGAAACTGGATTACACGGTAGTGTAAGTGGGACCTAAATTTCACATATGATTGTAGACAAATGCTAAGCAAGTGGATGAACGCCTACAGGGATATTCTTGCATTTTTTGTTAATTTTGAGTACCTTCTCGACTTAAAGGGACCATGTCACAGGGTTTTCTTGGCAAGATGTGTTCAGGAAAGGTTTGCCATTGCCTTCCTCTAAAGTTGAGATGGTGTGACTTGCCCAAGGATCATCCCTTGGTTTGGCTAAGCGGGGATTTGAATCCAGAGCTTTAGTCCAGCATTCAGATCACCCCACCATGTTGCCTTTCTCTTCATGCATAGGAGTCCTCAATCCCATAAAGGAAAGTTAAGATACAAATAAAATAATAAATTGCATATAGATACAGATAATACACACATAGAGAGGGAGAAATCCATAAGCCGGTATAAAAATGGAGCTATGTGCTATTTCACATTTATTTGCTACATAAACCAGCATTTGGATAGGGAGTTTCTAAACACAGCACTTGGTGTGCCATATGGTAATGAAACCGTTTCCCTTTCATTTGATCTCAACCGCAGATCATCATCATATGAAGTATTCCACTTCCTTAAAGGGCACTATGTGCATAAGGTGGGGTTATACTTAAGAGGTGACACACAAACCCACAGTTGTTGCATCAGCCTTGTAAGCTGTGACTGCATTTTAACTCCGCTTTCTATTTATGGGTCCCTGATCAAGATTGGTGGCCATTTGTCATATGATGGCAGTACAGCTCAGTAGTACAGGATGTTCAGCCCCAGAAACTGTGAGTCAGACTAGTTCTGAGATAAAGGGAAAACCTCAGTTGAAAGAGCCAGATATTGGAGTCAGTGAATGATACTGCCTATAGTTCATTCATAACGGCTTCAAACAGATCGGGAGCTGTTGACTTATGGCAGTATACATGTTCTAGTCTGGCAACTTGTGCATAACATGTCTGGTTACAGCCCAGTTTGGATAGACAGCTTCACAGTGTTCTGGTGTATATATTTTCCCTTTTCAAGATGTGAAGGAAAAATAGATTTAATGGAAATAGATATACAATATGTCCTTTATGTTCACAGGTCTAATTTTGTATATTTTATTACACTGTGTAACAAAATTAGAAAAAAAGAATCTGTTCCTGGTTTGAAAGTGTTCTTTCCTGTTTAATTGTGTGGTACTTACTTCGAAAGTAGTTGTTATACTCCAGAAACTTCATTTTTTGTGACTGCCACAAACGATGTTGAATAGGCTGAGACTCCATGAGATATTTATTGAAAAACTATAACAAAACATGCTGTAGTATGTCATGCTAAAACAAAGTTTTTTCAATTTAGTGTTTTCCATGTTTTATATGATAAAACTAACTAAGAAATGATATTTATAACCCAGGGTTATAAATCGTGTTACATAGTGTTTTTGACAGAATTGATTGAAATGCTCTTTTGAGGACTCTCTAGGTCAGTGTTTCCCAACCTTTTTTTGACAAGGCACCACTTTGAGCAGGAACCACTCTCCAACATTTGTACCAAAAGGATTATGAATCAGTTTTTGGTCAACTCCAGATTTGGTTTGGTTATGTTGTGTGCTGATTCAAAAAATTGCATTGGATAGACCACATCAGCTCTAGTTTCTGATACAGAACATATGCCATCCAGTAGTCACCATCTGCTCACCCAAAGTAAACCATATTTAATAAGCCTTGGACCAGTAAAAGAGGATTTTGCAAGACCAGTTGTTCCCATAGTAGCAGTGAGGCCGCAGACCACTGGTGGTCCATGGACCACAGGTTGGGAACCACTACTGTAGGTCCTCTAGTGCAAATCTGTGGTCAAGCTGTAAGACGTCCTGAGTCCCTCTTTGGAGGTGAGGAGGACGGGATAGAAATGCCCAAAATAAATAAACTTATGACAGAAGCTGATTATAGAATTGTGTTGGATTACCTACAGATGGCTAGAGAGGTATTTTCCTAGGTAATAATAGAGTGTGGATTTTCATGGGTGGGAGTCCTGTGACCCTACAAAATGTAGATGGCTGACTGTGGTAGAAAATAAATGTCATGAAGAGCCAATGTGGTGTAGTGATTTGAGTGTGGAACTAGGACTCTGGAGACCAGGGCTTGAATCCCCACTCAGCCATGGAAACCTTGGGCATGTCACACTGTCTGAGCCTCAGAGGAAGGCAAAGTCAAGCCTTCTCTGAACAAATATAGCCAGGAAAAACATTACAATAGAGCAGGCATAGGCAAACTTTGTAACTTGGGGGCCGCATAGTGGGCTGGAGGGGGGGGGGTCTTTTAGGTAGTAAAAAAATGCGGAGAGCATAAAAGAAATCGTGCACTGTACAGGCACTTTTGCTGTGCTTGTAGATGTAACTGCAATAGTTGCTAAAGGATGACTTGAGCTTTTTTTCCAGCTGCAATGGTGATTTTTAAAAAGATAATTGCTCCACTTGCATTCATCTCTTTTGGGCATTCACATCCCAAATGCCAGCTTTGAGTGCCTAGGGCTAGGTTGAGTCAGTTGCAATTTTTTTTTGTTAGATCAGTGCCTAGCAGGGCTGAAGGGACCCTTAAAGCTATAGCCTTTAATTTCACAAACTGGTTGCTGTCCTCCACCCTAGGTGCTGATCCAGCAAACTCATGAACAAAAGGCAATACAGTAATTTTGAAAGCTTGTTGTAATAGGTGACTCTTGTGTGTCTCCTTTTATTTTGCACCTTGCAGCTAATAGTTTTGAAAAAACATACCAAAGCTGAATCCTGAAGACTGTAGGATATCCACGTTGTCCTGTTGACAGCTATTAAGTGTGAATAATTGTGCATGCAGGGCATATTTCAAATGTACAGGTGTGCAAAGCAATCTTGGACAGGTTTAGTTCAAAATAAGTACAACAGAATACATTGTGAGTTATTCCCAAGCAAGTATAGGCACATCTACAATGACTATGTAATGCAGTTTTAAACCATTATTGAAATTGGCTTTGCTGTACATTGGAAATCATGGAACCATTATGGGATGCTGATTACACAAACCACAGAGCACTGATGCACATTGAGGGCTTTCCGTTGTGCAGTTTTGTGGGAGTTTGCTGTCTGGCCGCCAGAGTTTGAAGCTAGGTTTTCAAAATGCATAAAATGGTCAGTGTAGATGGAGCCCTAGTTTAAAACTGAAACTTAACTCATTGTTCCCTACAACTCATCTGAACTTTGTCTTTTACACTGCTATGCATATACAACTAGCCTGCAAGTGCTTAAGGGATTAGTGAATGCAAGGACTGGTGAAGTTATTTTCTGTGGCCATGTTTACTGGGGATTCTAGGACGCGTAGTTCAAAAGGTATTTTCCTTCCAAGCTATGGTGTCTTCTCAACTTCTTGTCGTGGTGGTGGCAGTGGTACCTTCACATTGTTTCCAACTTAAGATGTTCCTAAGGTGAACTTATCATGGGAGTTTTCTGAGGCTGAAAGTGTATGAATTGCCCAAGTTCATCCAGTGGGTTTTTGTGGCAGAGCAAGGAATCTAACCTTGGTCTCCAGAGTTGTAGGGGGCATCAACACTAAAATGCATCAAATTTGACACCCAACTACCAGGTTTCAATGGAATAATGGGATTTGTAATTTCATGAGGTATTTTGCTCTCATTGGCAAAGTTGTAAAATTACAACTCTCATAGTGGTGTCAAATTGCATTATTTCTACAGATGCACCCCTAGTACAGTTATCAAACCATTACACCAGTGGTTCTCAACATGTGGGTACCCAGGTGTTTTGGCCTATAACTCCCAGAAATCCCAAACAAGTTTACCACCTGGTACGATTTCTGGGAGTTGAAGGCCAAAACACTTGGGGATGCACAGGTTGAGAACCACTGCACTACACCATTCAAGCTCTCAACTTGGAGGCTGTTATACCTCCTGAAATAACCTCCCTTCTAGTTAACAGAAGTGTTGACCCTATTCCTATCAGACAATATAGGGACTATATTGGTGCATACATTATGAAGATTTAAGATGCAGTCTTGTATATACCGATTAAAAAAAGTAATTCCTATTGCTTTTTTGGGGGCGGGGGTTATTCCTCATAGGGGGCACCTGATGGTGCAGTGGGTTAAACGATTGAGCTGCTTAACCTGCTGCCTGAAAGGTCAGCAGTTTGAACCTGGGGAGCAGGGTGAGCTCCCACTCTTAGCCCCAGCTTTTGCCAACCTAGCAGTTTGAAAACATGCAAGTGCGGGTAGCTCAATAGGTACTGCTTCTGTAAGAAGGTAATGGCGCTCCATGCAGTCATGCCTGCCACATGACCTAGGAGGTGTCTATGGACAATGCTGGCTCTTTGGCTTAGAAATGGAGATGAACACCACCCCCAGAGTCAGACACAATTAGACTTGATGTCAAGGGGACACCTTTACTTTTACCTTTTTATTCCTCATAAGCCTTAGTACTCCAAAACAAACCACACTTCTGTCCACTTTTTACCTGACATCTGGGCTCTCTTTCTTATAGCAAATAACCCCCTCTTAAATGTAAAGTCGTAAGTCGAAGATTATGACTTGGGAGTGAGGTATAAGTGCAGGTATTAACAGCAGATGAAGCCTTAATGGTACCAAGATCTCGCTTCATGTAATACTGTGCTGAGAAAGGTTACTATTTCCAAAATTAAGTTTAAGCACAGTGCTTTACCAATGATTACATCAATTATTACACCAGCTGCTGTGAAGAAATGAGTTCCTTAAATATTTTTGAAGGTTTATTCACACACAGCTAAATCCCTCTTTGGCCTGTGACTCTAAGCACTTTGGGAGCTGCTTAACTATTCACAGATTCTTCTGTTACATAACCAATGCTGCTCAAAATTTTATATCTTCTTGCATTTGTTGAGCAACATATGCTCCTGCTATCTACCTACTTTGGCAATGCAGTGTTTTAAAATTATTTTGTGTATCCATTCTTTATTTAAAAACCTATGTTTCTCATATTTTTGTCCATAATTAATACAATTATTTCTCTACCCAAAGACTGAAAGAAATGTATGTGCAGAAAGGGAAAATTGCTAACTGGTATTACAAAAAATGGATGTTGTAGATTGTGCAGGTATGATCAGATGCACTTTGAAGAGTACTAGTGTCCTATTGATTCTGAAAGGATGTGAGACACAGTCCTCTCAGAATTCGGCATTTTAGAGATGCACTAAATTTAATAGAAGCACCAAGGGTATCTACACTGTTGAATTAATGCAGTTTGACACCACTTTAACTGTCATGGCTCAGTGCTATGGAATCATGAGAGTTGTAGACTTAAAAAGTCTTCAGTCTTATCTGACAAAGAGTGCTGGTGCCTCACCAAACTAGAACTCCCAAGATTCCATAACATTGAGCCATGGCACTTAAAGTGGTGTCAAACTGCATTAATTCGACAGTGTAGGTGAACCCTATGTATTTCCTGAACATTCTTAACACTGAAATTAATGGTATTTCAAAATGCTTAGCCTTGTTTGGATAGTGTCCAGCTAATATCTTTGATTGAAAGTAATGGCCATCACAACTTGCCAGCATTGTACAGCTTCTTTTATTATTTCAATAAATGTTGTAATGGTTTCAGAACTTTTAGATCAAGTTCTAATTTTTAATGTTTATAGAACCTGAATTACTTTTGAAACAGCTCAGTAAAGATAATAATACATAATAAAACTGTATTTATAGACTGCCCTCTCTCCCTAAGGGGATTCGGGGTTGTTTACATGCAAAAAAAGAAGAAGCAATCCTTCAATTCCTTAAACAAATACAAATATATAAAAATAATACAAAATAATGACCTCGAACTTGTAACAGAAGCATTAGCATTAACAATGAAAAACAGAATACGAATAAACAAAGAAAAACATAATTATACTAATAACATAATGAACATCAAGACATACAGTATATCCTAAAGGAATGTTTAAAATGCATAAACATGACTATCATAGATGTTCTTTAAAATGTACCATACAGCAATGAAAAACAAGTAAGTTAGCCAGCATTTGGATGGAAATAAAAGTCTATTCCTCCTCTTCTTCATACGTGAAAGTGCATAGGTGTGTTTTCAAGTGTGTTTTCAAGGGGGGGGGGTAGGGGCCATTTTTATTTATTTCTGAGGGGAGTTCCAGAGACGGGGAACGATCACACAAACTGTGCTCGTGACGAGGATGGGACTGAGAGTAGGGCCTCCTCCGTTGACCACAGTGCACAGGATGGCTTATATAGGGAGATGCGATTGGACAAATAGCCTAGACTAATCTTTTTATGCAGATGACTATATAAAATAAAATAAAATAAAATATAAAGCTCTATTTACATCTAAACACCATAAAATGGTATTAGAAAAACAAAATAGATTGCACAATTTGGAAAGAGCAAACTAAAATACTACAAGGTTATATTTTTAATTATGAACCATTGAAATCTGAGTTTTCTCCCCTGTGATTGTATAGGTTCCTTTTGCTCTCTCAGATATGCTGTTTGTTGTCATTGTGTGCTTTGATTTCATTACTGATGGCATATATAGTGAGAAGGAGCTGCGGTGGTACAATGGGTTAAACTGTTGTGCTGGCTGAACTGCTGACCTGAAGGTTGGCGGTTTGAATCCACGAGATGGGGTGAGCTCCCATCTGTCAGCTCCAGCTTCCCATGCAGGGACATGAGAGAAGCCTCCCACAGGATTGTAAAACATCCGGATGTCCCCTTGGCAATGTCCCTGCAGACTGCCAATTCTCTCACACCAGGAGCAACTTACAGTTCCTCAAGTCTCTTCTGACATGATTAAAAAGAAATGTATAACGGGAATACCTCCTGGCATTGACCCTTATCACATCATTAAGAGATAGTTTGAGAGATAGCAACTAGTCCAAGATTATCCAGTGAGCTTAATAATAGAGGAGATTTGAACACTTTTTTTCTTATTTCTCATCCATATCTAATTTATCTTAGTTGTGAATAAAACATTTTTCCCTATTAAGACTTTGGTTATTAGCTTTCATCAAAGTCATTTTTTCAATGATACATTCCTGTTCAGCTTTTAAAAGAAAATACTGGAGAGAAAGCAATAAAGAAGGGGATTATTAAAAGTTTAATAAGTAAATGTGTTCTTTTTTAGAAACTGCATGATCAGTTTTGCTTTTTAAAATCATTTTATAGTATTTAGATGTAAATACAGTATCGTATTGTTGGTTTTGTGCAGTCATCTTTATTATGCTATTTCAATAATTGGCTAATATTTACATGTAAATAGAATTGAGTTCTGTTTTATATGGCATTTCTGTTACACAGAATGTACCGGAACTACCAGATATTATAAAAATCCTTTTCATTCCTCTTAACAGGGATTTAGACCGAGTCCACGCCATATAAGAAGACGTGTGGTCCCTCGCCTTGAAGAAAACAAGCCCTTGGTAGAAGCACGTCAGCTGAGTGAAGAGGAAACATCGGTTAAGAAGAGAAAAGTCAAGAAAGTCAGCCGCGTCCAGCCAGAGTTCTACCATTCTGTTCAAGTCACACCTACCCGAAAGCCAGTAAGTGTTCTTCCATTCTTAATACAATGAGCTATTAAAATATAACAAAACATAAAAACAAAAATCTAGAATCTCCATGGCTCGGTGAAGTGATATAGGAAGAAGGCCTAACCTTTATAGCATCCCATTCTGAGTGCCCTTCCTACTAAACTTTGGGCAGTTTCAATTCAATTGAAGGGAGATGTTGACAAGCTGGAATGTGTCCAGAAGAGGGCGACTAAAATGATCAAAGGTCTGGAGAACAAGCCCTATGCAGAGTGGCTTCAAGAGCTGGGCATGTTTAGCCTTCAGAAGAGAAGGCTGAGAGGAGACACGAGGGCCATGTATAAATATGAGAGAGGTCATAGAGAGGAGGAAGCAGGGTTGTTTTCTGCTGCCTTGGAAACGAGGGGCTCTTCCACACAGCCCTATATCCCAGAATATTAAGGGGAAAAATCCCACGTTATCTGAGTGTGGATTCAGATAACCCAGTGGGAATTGCTGCCTTGATATTCTAGGATATAAAGCTATGTGGAAGGGCCCTAGGATGACAATGGCTTCAAATTACAGGAAAGGAGATTTCACCTGAACATGAGGAAGAACTTTCTGACTGTGAGAGCTGCTCAGCAGTGCAACTCTCTGCATTGTAGTGTGGTGGTGGCTTTTCTTTGGAGGCTTTTAAACAGGCAGGATGACCATCTGCCAGGGGGGCTTTGAATGCGATTTTCTTGCTTCTTGGCAGGGAGTTGGACTGGATGGCCCACAAGGTCTTTTCCAACTCTATGATTCTATGATTTCTAATGTTTAGATGGAACTTCCTAATGTTTAGATGGAACCAAACCCCAGTGGATACCAAGGGTCTCTTAGAGCTTTATGATTCTATGTAAACACTGTCATCCAGTTTGGAAGTGGATTAAAAAGAACCAGTTTCTTTGTGGGGTGATTAAATTGACAGGTCTAGAATTGGTTTGAGTCCAGGAAAGTGATTACATTGAACACGGAACCTGACCTCAAACTGCCTTGCAGGGTTTTATCCCATTTCTGAGAGATATGCATCAGTGTACCGGAGGTATACAGGAAGGAGACAAGGGGAAACTGATAATTCAAAGTGGAGGTAATTTATTACACCTACCTGCTTCTTGGCAGGGGGTTGGACTGGATGGCCCATGAGGTCCCGTCCAACTCTATAATTCTATAATTCTACCAGGGGGTCGATTAGACATCTGCTGCCCAGACATGTCCTTCTTCATTTTTGACAGCCCCTGTTCTGGATCCTTTACTGCACGCACTTCAGCAGAGGTTGGTGTCTACAGTGTGCTCCATATTTTGCAGTGTCAATTTTACTCTGGATCTGGGATATATAAGAATCAGCTGCAGAACATTTTTGGACAGAGTTGGATTTTCTTTAAAGCACTGTATCATTCTTGATCTACATTGCATAGTGCATTGGGGCTTGATGTTTTATGGACTTTCTAGCCACTTCAAACTGAATTATAGTGTCTGCTCTTTGTTGTACTCTAACAGCTACAGGCAGTTCCCAAGTTATGAACAAGATGGGTTCTGTAGGGTTGTTCTTAAGTTGAATTTGTATGTAAGTTGGAACAGGTATATTTTTAAGTGCAACTCCAGATATATATACCAATATGTGTGTGTGTGTGTGTATACACAGAGAGAGAGAGAGAAAGAGAGAGCAAGCATTGGACTAGTTCTGGCTAGCATAGGAAAGGGCAATACCCCTATGATGTGTGTTTTGTTGTCTGTGCCTCTTTTAGAACATTTCACCTCACTTCCTGTCCCTGTGATAATTGGATTTTGAATATTTTGGCTTGTTGTGGAGACAAGGATTGGTGAGAGAGCTTCAGTGGAGACATCTTTTCCCCATGACAACTCTTTCAGGAGTGAATTTCCCTTCAAAGGTGTAGATTTCTCTCACTTGCTGTTATCTCACCCCTGTTCTTAACTATGAGTCATTTGTAATTCAGAGACTGCCTGTATTTCTGTTCTGCTCATTAGATAGATAGAAAAAGGTACTAGAAGATTATCTTATATATCTATGTATAAATAGACCTTGTGTGTAGGTCAAGGGCAATTTTGTTGCCAAAATTATGAATTTTGATATGATCAATGGATAAGTGGAGGGTCATTCCTGGGAGAGCAAAAAGCGCCATCTCAGAGGGGATGCTGTCCTTGCTGCCGCCACCTTCTCTCCACCCAGGCATTCAAAAAGTGGCACTACGGTAAATAAATTAGAAGGGGCCAGTGTTTCTTTTCAGATGAACTTAGCTCTTGCCATTCGCTGCTTTACACAGGGAAGGGTATGGTTCCTTTTTTGATAAGAGCAAAGGTACAGTAGTCACATTGACTCATGGATAGGTTGACCCAGGTTTTTGAAACTGATGTTTTGACTAAATTTTCTAGACTTATACATAAGTATATAGCGTACTTGCAGAAATAAGTGAGTTATCCATATCCTGTAAACAAGTGGTTCTCAACCTGTGGTCCGTGACCACCAGTGGTTCCCCAAGAATTAAAATATGGTCTGTGGCCTCACCATTACTACACTGTTGCAACGAGAGTGACTGGTCTTGCGAAACCCTCTTATAGTGCCAATGCCAGGCATGTAGCCGGGGGGGGGGGGCTCGGGGGGCTTCAGCCCCCCCCGAAATTCTCATGGTGGTTCGCAAAAAGGCCTTAATGGTGCATTATTTAAACTGTTATGTTTATTCATATCATGATCTGATCACCATACTCAATATATCCCATATGCATGGGGGTATTGGGGTAATGATACAAAAGGTTTGCTAGGCTAGACCCTCTTTCACTCAGACTCAGCCCCCCCCCAAAACTCAGCCCCCCCGAAACCCCCCCTGAAAAAAAATTCAGCCCCCCCCCCCCGAAATGAAATCCTGGCTACGGGCCTGGCCAATGCTTATTAAATATGGTTTTCTGTGGCTGAGCAGATAGCGACTACTGGATGGCATAACCAAAAGTTGACCAAAAACTGATTTGTAACCTCCTTTGATACTAATGTTGGAGAGTGGTCCCTGATCAAAGTGGTCCCTGGTCAAAAAAAGTTTAGGAACCACTGCAGTATAAACCAACCAACAATCCAGGAGGCAGATGACTTTCAAGACGATAGTGCCTGTTAGTCCAGTACTGAATGGCAGCTCAACATTCATCAGTTACACTAAAAACTACAGTCTGGGTGTGGAGGGGCATGATGCACAAGAGAGTCTTGAGAAACCAGTCT
Source organism: Anolis sagrei (assembly GCF_037176765.1). NCBI lineage: Eukaryota > Metazoa > Chordata > Lepidosauria > Squamata > Anolidae > Anolis > Anolis sagrei. The sequence continues at coordinate 118,761,817 of NC_090021.1, forward strand.
ATGAAACCAGAAATGATAATTTATAGCATTTCAACATTTTATTATCATGAGAAGCATAATGAGTCCTGTGGCACCTCACTGTGAAGCAGGTTGAAATCCTGAAAAATGCATTAATTTTTAAGCTGTCAGAGGACTATTTATTGTTTTTGCTGCAACAGGTTTGGCTTGGCTGCTCTTTGGAAAGTATTAATATGAGATATGCTTCTTTTGTGAGACAAAGCCCTTTAAAAAAACTAGAATAGTTTTTTTGGCTGCAGCAGCAATATTATGTGTTGAACATAATGTGTGTTGTACTTTTATGTGCATGGTTATATTTAAAATGCTTTTAAGTGCTGTTTTTTAATTGAGTAGATTTCTTAAGCTATTAAAATATTTTTATTACAGCCACTTGCTATTCTGCCTGGGGAATTTTTGGGGCTTGTGGTCTAAAAAGTAACTATTCCAGACTCTGCATGAAGGCTGTAACCCTCTGAGTGACACAGGTTGATTTGTTTATCCTCTAGGCTTTTAATTATTTTAATTATATAATTAATTATATTAGGCAGTATTCTAAACATAGCCATCTGGGATTAAGTGCCACTGAATTCCATTGGTGTGACTTTTGGAGAGAGAGAAAAAAATCTTTTCAAGACCTCCTTGTAAATTAAGTCTGTGTGGACAAGAGGGCTAATAACATCCCGAGTATTGTCCACAAGTATTCTTTTCATTCATTGCTACTTCCAGCAAATATAAAAGGAAAGGTCTGGGTGTTTCAGACTTGCAATTTAACAATTAACTTTTCAGAGCCTACACACATTTTTTGGTTTGATTTTAACTCTGCTTCAAAGGATTCACACAAGGTTTTTCAATTATCCTTTAAGAATGATAGTGGCAAAGAATGTATGTACTGAAGTTCCATAAAACCAGCATGAGAAGTAGTAATTGCCAAGCCCAATCATTTGTAGTGGAATGCCACTTTTGATGTAGAAAGTTGTTAAGATTAATTTTGGATTTTAATTACGGTAGGCAGATCTATTTATTTTAAGAAATAGTCACTGTCTCACCAAAATTAAGCATGTAATTTCTGAAGCTAGATTTACTGCTGTGAAATGGATTTATTTATTTATCGTATCAGAAGCGAACTGAGGGTGCACTTGTAATGTATTTAAAACACACACACAATTATACTAAATGTCCTTTGACAGTAGCTGGCCACTTGGAGTGCCTCTGGTGTTGCTGTAAGAAGGTCCTCCACTATGCATGTAGCAGGGCTCAGATTGCATTGTAATAAGTGGTCTGTAGTTTGCTCTTCTCTACATTCGCATGTCATGGACTCCACTTTGTAGCCCCATTTCTTAAGGTTGGCTCTGCATCTTGTGGTGCCAGAGCACAGTCTGTTCAGCGCCTACCAAGTCACCCAGTCTTCTTTGTGCTCAAGGGGAGGTCTCTCATTTGGTATCAGCCATAGCTCGAGGTTCTGGATTTTAGCCTTCCATTTTTGGACTCTGCTGACATGTTCCTGAGAATATCTCTGTAGATCCTAGAAAACTGTTTTTTAATTTAAAGTGTTGGCATGCTGGCTGTATCTGAACAGGGGATGGGCTGGAGAGGTCACTGCCTTGGTTCCTTCATTATTGGCAGCTACTTCCCGGCGGATGTCAGGTGGTGCAATACCAGCTAAACAGTATTATTTTTCCAGTGGTTTAGAGGGTAGACATCCTGTGATAATGTGGCATGTCTCATTAAGAGCCACATCCACTGTTTAATGTGGTGAGATGTGTTCCACACTGGGCATGCATACTCAGCAGCAGAGTAGCAAAGCGCAAAGGCAGAAATGGATTATACAAGTCCACACTGTGATATAATCCAGTTTAAAGCAGAAAATCTAATTTAAGAAACTGGATTATATGGCAGTCAGTGTAGATGGAGCCTGAGGGAGTGACCAGCTCCTCTAAGGATAATACTTTTAAACTTTTGCAATAATTTACATGACGGGTGCAGTTAATTAGAGATGTGGGGCGTACAAATTGCATAGTGATTTCCAAAATCTAGTTCTCCAGGTGTTTTGGACTTCACCTTCCAAAAGCCTCTGCAGTCTGGAGCAATTATCATCACTGGTCCACAACACCTGGACGACCAGAATTTGGGAAACACGGAAATACTACAATGTTACATGTGTATCCCAGTAGACAACCAATTCAGAGTCAGGTTAAAATCTGATTAGGGACTTCAGTCTGGATCTTCTTTGTTTATACTGGGCCCAGGTCGGTTTTCTACTTTGTGCCATTCAATACATTTACATTTGTATGTACGTCTTTTGCTCTTGCATCCCTGCTGGGTGTCCCTACTAATCTTTATTCTTTTCCAACTCCCTCTCATGTGCTTTTTCTATTTTTTACCTATCTGTCATCCTATATCATCATATTTGCTCTCTCTTCTTTTTTTATACCTATTCCATGTCTTGTTAACATGATGCCTTCCTTCATTCTTTCTTCCCACAGTTCTTGTTTGATTTTCTCCATTGTGCAATATTTCTAATTGAAACAAAACAAAACAATATTTTCCTCATCCCAGCGGGTTTTTTTTTCCCTAGAGATAAGCCCAGGCCTTAGGTTGCAAGAGCTTTGTTGACTGACTACTCCAAGGATCAAAGTGCCAGAAGGGCTGACTCACAATATGAAATCTTTACAGACACTTTTCACACTCTGCAGACAGGGATCACTTGGGTCACAGCTTCCAACGTGCTCAAGATTGAAAGGGCACAATCATGAAAAGGCGCAAGCAGGTGGCAATCTTTTGTGTAGCGTTGCTTTTCAGCGCTTTTCTGTTGTCCTTGGCAAAGTCCATAAAACTAGCTGATAAGCAGCTTTTAGAAAGAAATGTCCTTGGGTGCTGCTAAAGGCCTCAAGCTGCATTTTTGTTTGTGGTACTTGTGTCACAACCAGTCTTCTTAGATGTCTCAGAAATTGACATTCTAAGGCCATTTGGTATACCAATCTCTTTACATTTTGTTATGTTTGTTTTAAAATAAAATAAAAATCAAACATTTTATGCTATGAAGGGCAATAGGAAGTGAACAGAGAGTTGAGAAAGTAACATTTTGAATCATGACAGTTGCAGGTTTATTAGGTCTGTTGTCTTCTTTGCCCAAGAGTGCTGGTGCTTCTTCAAACTACAACTTCCTGTCAGAAATATTAAAAAAATTCTCTAGGTATTTTTAATTACAAAAATGTGAGTCAAGCACTGAAAGGGTTAAATGGATGCAATGACTCAGCAACAGCTACAGTTCTATATAAGCAGGTATATCTGTAGCTTAGTAGGCCTCTGTGTTATTTTGCCTCAGTGGGAGAAAGGTCTCAGTCTGTGAGAAGCCTCACAGTGTGAGGTAGGTCTTAGTCTGTTAGAGAAGACCTTACAGTGTGAGGTAGGCCTTAGTCTGTATGAGAATGCCTCAGAGTGTGAGGTTAGCCTCGGTAAGAGAAGGCCTTGTGTGTGGAGCTCCAGTGTGAAGGTTTGTGTTATGGGAACTTTGTTTTTGTAAATAGTGCAACCATATTATTTTGCTACAAAGAAAAGCCTCCTAAGGAAGATATAACATTGATCTGTTTGTTTTTGTTCTTTTTATTACTTTGGACTACTGATGCTGGGTCACGTTGCTGCTAATAAGTTACTCTTCTATACATTTATGAGGAGGGTCTTTTTTTAACAAGCCCACTCACCCAATATTCCCATGAATCTGTAGCATTGAGCCATGACAGTTAAAGTTGTGTCAGACTGCATTCATTCTACAGTGTAGATACACCCTTAGTTATAAGGAAGCTTTAATTCTTTCTATACAAATTCAGTAGGAGAAACAGCCTGCAAAATCATCCCCAAAGTGCCTTTTGTTCTGGTTCTCCCTCATATAGTTAACAAAAGCCATTGTCTGTACATTTCAAAAAAACTACTATAGCATTCAACTGCAGATGTTTCCTTTTCCTGCATTAGCACTTGGAAGCAGTGTGCCGATAGTATAATATTCTATTGTGTCTTGTTAACAGTGCCCCCGCCCGCAAAAAATACCCCCCCAAAAAAACAGGAAAGGAGCTCTTCCAGCAGCTATGTTTATAAATGATACTACAGATGTAAACACTAGAGCCTGATCACCAAAACCCTTTTTCTCAGCATTAAAACTTTAAAACTGCTACATTCGACAACTGGGGAAGGCTTTCAGAGATAATTGGGTGTGTGGCCACAGTTTGAAAGGAAAAAAAGAATAAAATATTAAGAGTAAAGTCTATTTTTCAGTGAAGGCCCTTGCATGTAATCTGGGGCCATTGATAAATGGAAGTGGTACCACTGTAAGGATACTAAACTATTCTTTGCTTGCGGGCACATTTTAATTTTAATCTCTTTCAGAGTTCTACCATTGGGTCTGTACTGGTACATGCACTCACACAAGCATGTTTTCATGAACCAGCCTCTGGCCAGAATGCAAACTAGTTGAGACCAAGGACAGGGACCATATAAGAGACCACATATTTTAGATAAAGGCAACTGGGAGACAGAGTCTCAAGGCAATTCAAGGTCAAACACAATAGAAGTGCAAATGTGTTGAAGTCAATCAATGGGTTTGTTTGTTTATTTATTATTTATTAACAACATTTATATGCCGCTCTTCTCACCATGAAGGGAACCCAGAGTGGCATTCTCTCTCTCTCTCTCTCTCTCTCTCTCTCTATATATATATATATATATATATGCATACACACACAGTATATTATTAGCATAGCATAATATCAGTATTATATATTACTATATTGCACTGTACCATTATATTGTAATATTATTAGTATAAAGGTTTATGAAGTATAAAGCCATTGATGACAACAAAGTTCCTTACTCAGAACTGAGATTTATAAGTTCAGATTCTCGCTGCACATATTCATGCCTCATCCTTAATCATTTAGGTAGAAAGACCTTATTCACCAGGAGGCTGATATCTTTGAGAGCATCTGTCCTCATAAGCATGTAGTCTGCTGAGAGTCTCTTCACCTTGCCCACGTTTTCAGTCAGTGCTACTTTCTCATTCTGGGGCATGATCAAGTTTTTCTCTCTGACTTGGTGAAGGGTTCCCCACTACTTGGGATGATGCTACCTCAACCCTTTCCCCCAAGGGGCTAGAGTGGTATTATATGTTCTTCTATGTCATGTGGACAAGAAGCATGCAGTTCCTCTTTGAAGGATGATCTCTCCAGTGGGTTCAGCACCATACTTGTGTTCAACACAATTTGTTGATGTGTTCCTTCAAGTCATTTCAAACTATGGTGAGCCTAAAACAAACCTATTATGGGGCCGAGGGTGTGTGGATTTCCCAGGGACACCCAATTTATTTCCATGGCCAAGCAGGGATTCGAACCCTGGTCTCCAGGGTAGTAGTCCAACACTCTAGCCACAAAGCCACACTCAATTACAAGTTGCTTGACTCTCACTGAATGTTGTGTGTAAAATGGTGATAATTAGTATTATCCTGCATCTTTTCAACTCTGTAACTTCTATTGTGAGATGTGGCAACGAGAATACAATTCATTTGCTATTTGAAAATAAAAGCAGCACAAATTTATGAAAGTGAGAAAGAAAAAAGAGAGAAGAGAGATTGAATAGATGAATGAATAAATGAAATTTTAAAGGTAGATGTGTCCTTAAGCAATTGTTGTTGAAAAGAGAAAGCAGAGCTAGTTGTAGAACAACAGGATAAAATTTTAAGAGTATTTGAGCAAAGTATAATGTGTGATATACCAGATTTACTACCTTGTGCTCGCTTTGGCAGCATATATACTAAAATTGGAATGATACAGAGATTTACTACCTCCCAAAGGGTATATTAATTCTTTTAACATAACAACAAAATTAGATTAGGTTACAAGCCCACTATCTGCAGAAATGTCACAGTAAATAAATATTAATTGGGAAAATGCTTTCTGCTGTTTAGGAACCTTCAAAATAATGATAGCTCTTTTTCTGTGATTAGCTTGGCAGCCAAGAGAGGATCTTGTCTGTAGAAAAGAATAAATAGCTGAGATCCGACATATCCAGCAGAGGGAAGTGGTACACAAGCTATTGCAATAAGGTACTAGGTAGGGCTATTTGGCTCCCATGTTCCATAGCATGCTTTAATCTTTTCCTGTATTCTTCTTGTCTAAATGATTTATTGCTGAGTCTAGAAATAAGCCCTGTGGTGCTATGATCAAAGTTGTGACGCTATCTTTATTTTGCCTTGAAGTGATGAAAAATTTAAAATAATATGATTAGGGAAAGGAAAGGAAATGAATATTTTAGGCAACTATGAGAAATGTGTAATGTTTCCATCAGAGATCTTAAATTTCAAATACTAAAGTAAGTGAAAGAATAAAAATAAAATAAATACTCAGCCAAATGTAAATCCTTAGCGAATGTAATAGCTGGGGCAAAAATAAATGTGTAGGCAGCAAGAATAACAAAAGTGTTCAAAATTAGAGCATATCTAATGAGATATATTTATTATTTTTTAAAGATCTTTTTATCTATAGGTATATACAATTATATAAATATATAGATATAATTTTTTTTGTGTCGTGGTGACTTGAGAAACTGCAAATCTGTTCTAGTGTGAGAGAATTGGCTGTCTGCAAGTACGTTGCCCAGGGGATGTTTTACCATCTTTTTGGAGGCTTCTCTCATGTCCCTGCATGGGAAGCTGGAGCTGACAGATGGGAGCTCACCCTGCTCCCTGGATTCGAACCACTGACCTTTTGGTTAGCAGTCCTGCCAGCACAAGGGGGCTTCTATAGATATAGATCAGTAATTCCCAACCTGTGGTCCATGGACCACCAGTGGTTTGCAAGAACTAAAATATGGTCCACGGCCTCACTCTTACTACATCATTGCAGCAAGTGCAGCTGATCTCCAGAAACCCTCTTATCGTGCCGAGTCTTATGAAATATGGTTTTCTGTGGGCGAGCAGATGGCGACTACTGGATGGCATATGTTTTGTATCAGAGACTAGAGCTGATGTGGTCTGTCCAGTGCAATTTTCTGAATCAGCACTCCAAATAGCGAAACTGAATGTAAAGTTGACCAAAAGCTTTTTAGTACTAATGTTGGAGTTGTCCCTGGTCAAAGTAGTCCCTGGTTAAGTGGTCTCTGGTCAAAAAAAGACTGGGAACCACTTTTTTTTTTGGTCAGCAGTTCTGCCAGCACAAGTGTTTAACCCATTACGCCACTGGGAGCTCCTGGGAACCACTGATATAGATAGAATGTACACACACACATACACATACTTATACATAGCTATATTTGATATTCTGTAGATGTATTTCAAAGGCATACTAAATATTTATATAGTAGACTTGAAAATCTAGACATACCAGGAATTTTATTAAGACATGAACTTGCCACTATCATCCACTATTTCTAGTTTCTAAAAGTAGTAAGAGATCTAAGAGTAGTTGGCTCACCCAATGCTGTCTTTTCATTTCATAAGGAGTGAGTAAAGTCTCCCCAGTCTCATTTACGGAACATCAGTCTGCTTCATTAATCACATTGCATTGAGCTGTCTCATTACAGCCTGACCAACATAGTCTTCCCTTGTTTCCCTTCCAATTTTGTTCAGTTTGGGGGATATGATGACCCACAATAGGAAATATCCAAGCTATTTTTAAATGCAACAGGAGATATAATAGCCTTTTGGCTTATTATATTGTATGTGCTTCTACTAAGATTATGATCCCCAGCAAAACACAATCACTGATGACCAACATTTCTGCCATAAAGCAGCATCCGAACAATAGAATGGCATAAAGCCACTGCTAACAAAACAGTTGACAGCGACAGAGAGCAATATCAAAAAGCCTGGCCAAACAAAAGTATTTGAAATTGTCATCAAAGGGCACAAAAGAGAGGGTGCTAAACTAAACAAAGATTTCCAGGAAACTTATCCCTTAATTAGGAAATAATTACAGAAAAGGCTGCTTCCCAGGTAACCACCTACCTAACCTTCAAAACTGAGATCTGCAAGGCATGGTCTCTGCTAATAAGCAAGAACCCCCCTTAGGGTAAATATCAGAGAAGGATGCCCTTTAAATGATTTGCATATTCAATATGGGAGAGGGTAGTTCTTTAGGGTAAATAGATAATTCACAGCACTTTAATTTGCTTTACTGAAGTGCTGTATTCTTTCCAGTGTGATTTTCCTATTCGGTCATTTTGTCCAGCCCGGAGTTATGGCATCTAGACAAACATGAGCCTCACTTCCTCCCTTTTGTTTTAAATTAGCCATTGCTTGTTTCCCCCATTAAAAATAGTAGAGAATTACAGTATTGAGAGACGTGTGGAATTATTGCAGTAAGAATAGCCTTGTAGCAGAAGGGAAGCCTATTTATCTTTTTGGCGCAACAAGAGTAATATAAGGAGGCAGAAAAGCGATGGCTTAATGTGGAAATATCTTGTTATCTCCTAAAAAAACCTATTCAGATGGCCAAGACTGATGGAGCCATAAAAAGCATAGAATCAACTGAAAGCAGTGTGAGCATGGGAAGACTTGATCTCAGCTGCTTTCTCACATCAAAGGAGAATCTGAAATTTAAGTGAATCATAGATTTTGAAGGGACCCCACAGCCATCCAGACCTACCCCCCTTTGGCCATGCAGGAACACATAATAATCAAGGCACTCCTGATGGCCACTCAGCCTCTGCTTAAAAACTTTCAGAGAAGGAGACCCACCATCCTCTGAGGCAGCATATGCCACTGCCAAACAGCTCTTATTGTCAGGAAGGTCTTCCTATTTATTTATTTATTTATTTATTGTGTCAGAAGCAACTTAAGAAACTGCAAGTCGCTTCTGGTGTGAGAGAATTGGCCGTGTGCAAGGATGTTGCCCAGAGTACGCCCAGATGATTGATGTTTTACCATCCTGTGGGAGGCTTCTCTCATGTCCCCACATGAGAAGCTAGAGCTTGACAAACGGGAGCTTACCCTGTTCCCTGGATTCGAACCACCCACCTGTCGGGTCAATCAGTCCTACCGGCATAAGGGTTTTAGCCCATTGTGCCACCGAGGGTTCTGATCTTCCTAATGTCTAGGTGGAACCAAACCCCAGTGGATACCAAGGGCCCTTGTACTCCTATTTATGCAGCCTAGAATCACACTGGCTTTTAAAACGGCTATCTCACACTGTTGACTAATGTTTAGCTTTTAATATGCAAAGCCCTCTACATCTCTTTTACGTGTACTGCTGTTAAGCCGCGGCCCATCTATTCTATTTTTGCCCAGTTCATATTTATTGCCTAAGTGCAGTACTGTACATAACCCCAGCTTGAAATTCATTTTGTTAATTTTGGCTCAGCTCTCTAATATGTTGAGATCATTTTGGATTCTGATCCATTCCTCTGGTGTATTACCTATCCCTCCCAATTTGCAGCGTCATCTGCAAATACGGTAAACATGCCTTCTATTCCATCGTCCCAAGTCATTGATAAAGATGTTGAATAGCACTGGACCCAGCACAGACCCCTGTGCCCCCCCATTGGTCACTTCTCTTCTGGATGAGGAGGAGCCATTGGTCATCTATCATGATTTCTGTTTCTCTTTAGTATTCCTAATCATGGGACTATACCTAGTGCTTTCCCAAGTTTACTGAAATCAGCTTTCTGAAAGACTAGACTAGATCAAGAGCCTGGAGAACAAGCCCTATGAGGAGTGACTTAAAGAGCTGGGCATGTTTAACCTGCAAAAAAGAAGGCTAAGAGGAGACATGATGAGGACCATTTATAAATATGTGAGGGGAAGTCATAGGAAGGAGGGAGTAGGTTTGTTTTCTCCTGCCCTGGAGATAGGATGCAGAACAATGGCTTCAGACTATAGGAATGGAGATCCCACCTGAACATTAGGAAGAACTTCCTGACTGTGAGAGCTGTACAATAATGGAACTCTCTGCCCTGGAGTGTGGTGGAGGCTCCTTCTTTGGAGGCTTTAAAGCAGGGGCTGGATGGCCATCTGTTGGGAGTGCTTTGAATGCAATGTTCCTGGTTCTTGGCAAGGGGTTGGATTGGCTGGCCCACGAGGTCTCTTCCAACTCTATGATTCTATGTCTGTCTATGGTTACTCCTACCTAAGGACCATGTTACTTCCATCCCATTAGCCAGGTCACTGTTGTTCTTTAGGATCAGAAAAAATATGTGATTCCCTTGTTGCCACTTCCATTTTGGGACAATACAGTTTTTTTGCAAGACAAGTGAGGTATTTGTTGAAGTGATATTTTTGGCAGAGTTTGTCTTGCAATAAATATCAGGATAGTTGCAATCTTCCAGTACTACTACATCTCTCCTTTCTGAATGTGTGATCATTTGTTCCAGAAAAGCATCATTTAGGTCCTCAGTCTGACTTGGAGGTCTGTAGTAGACCTCCACAATGACAACCCTGTTGTTTCTTTTCCCCTTAATTTTTGGCCAGATACTCTCAGCCTGACTTTTAGGATTTAAGTCATGGCACTCTTTGCAGGTGTAGACATCCTTGACATATAATGATACACATCCATTCCCCCCCCCTTTTTTTTTCTGTTTAGTCTGTTTCTATGAAACAGGTTATACCCCTCTATTCCTACACTCTAATCATGAGACTCATTCCATCAAGTTTCAGTGATGCCGATTGTATCATGCTTGCTTTGTTGTATTAAGAATTCAGGTTCATCTTAAGGTATTTCCCATGCTCTGTGCATTAATGTAAAAACATCAAAGACCACGAGACATTTCTCAGTAGCTGGTTAAGGCCTTTTCCTCCCACTGTTTGGGGGTCTAAGAACAAGAATTAAATAATTTAGTAAAGCAGGGATAGGAATTGCAAAGTTCCTAGATTATATGCAATCCATGGGAACTTTTGTTTGGCCCACGGTTCCCTAGACCTCCCTGACATCCAAAACAAACTGAACCTTGCTCTAGGAAGCATGACTCTGCATTCAAAAGCTGTTTTGAAGGAGAGCATAACAAAGAAAACACCAAAACAGTCAAAAATACTACCTAGAAGTGGGTGGTACATTTCTCTTTGTTAGATGAAAACAATGTGGTGAAGTAGCTATTCCTCATCTGTGTATGAAAGGAAAGGGAGGCATTTGATATATTATGTTTATTAAGTGCAGAAAAGCACTTAAAATGACTTATAGGTGATGACTTGCAATCCGTACTGCCTTGATGTACTGTCTGAGGCTTCTGGGAACTGAAGCTGGAAAGCTTTAAAGAGCCAAGGGACAACCTTACGGTATAGCTGGCGATACCGTAAGGCCCCTAGACAGCATTGCCAATAGTCAGTAATAGTCCTTAACATTTGGAGATCTGCCCGATTCCCAATTTTGGATGTGGAAAGAGAAGAAAGAGCGGAGCTCTGTTTGCTATCAAACTGGTGCCACACACCAAAGCTTATTTGGAGAGCTTCTCCAGGTGACAAAGGAGAATTGCCAGTGGCAGGCTGGTCCCAGCTATCAAACAACTGTAGTTTGGAGAATGTATACAGTAAATCATATAGGACAGAAGAAAGTAAAAAGGAGGGAGAAAATGGTTCAAAACAGTGCTGGTTATGTCAGTGCAGCTCAGATGACACAGCACAGAGGCCTGAGCAGCATCCCATCAAACAAAACAAAAAAAGAGTGGTTTGCCTGTCAGGTGGCTGATAAACATTTAGTAACCAAGTCAATGGCACAAGATATAGGAAGACCCCTATATGGGCTGTGCACCTCTGATTTCCAATACTCCCCCACTTTATTAGAGGGATTTCCAGAAGGCGGAGGAGGAGGCAGCCCTCGCCTTTGTTGCCTGCACTGCATCACTTCTTGTTTACATTCCGGCCGGCTGGTGTGGATGGAGCCTGGACAGCAGCAGCAGCTCCCACCTGCTTAGGGGAGGCTGGAAAGTCCCTTGCCGGGCCTCCCTCCTCCGCCCCTGTTTGGAAGGACAAGGTTTATTCCCCAAGCGTGTGCCAGCCGCCCTTTGTGCTCTTCTGGAAGAGGAGGAGGGAGGCCACATCGCCTGCCTCACCAAGCCGAGTGCACCAGGAAAAGAAGGAAGAGGGGACATCCCAAATGAGACAGACTTACCAGGGCGAGGTTTCGGATCCTGGCTTCCCATAGCTAAGCCCAGCAGCATCCTGGACCTGGGATGGGGGCTAGATTGTCCTTCTCCCATTACCCATTCTACACATTAAGGATTGCGTGTCTTTCCTTTGGCCGGGCGGGGGAGCCAAATACTATTGATTGTTAGCCGGCTAGCTTCCCTCCCTCCATCCCTTTTCTGCTTTTCTGCTCTCCTCCCCCCCCCCCCCCCAGCACTGCTGCTGCTTTTCCCCTTCTGGTTTGATTGTTGACCAACTCCAGAGGATCATTGTGAGCTGGTTGCCTGAAGGCCAGGCCACCCTTATCTCCTTGCCTGCATCCTGCCACAAATGCATTTTCACTAAGCTACCCTCCCTGCATCTCTTTCTCCTCTGTCTCTCCAGCCTTTCTGGCTGTGGAATTTAACTCAGGAGCAACAGCAGTTAAACAACGATGGTGAGCAATCTATTCACGGATATACTATGTATATATATTTTGAAATATGGATATTTTTTAGCCTGTGGAGTTGGTAGATGGGTTATTTCCATTCAGTCAATTTTGGATTGATTTTCCTAGAGGGTGACCAAAAGAGCAGAAATATGTGTTTACTGTGAGAAGGGGATTTTCTATGCCAGCCTGTTTTTTAAATCTTACTGTTATTTCCTTTCTTCTTTTTCTTCTAGAGCTCAGGAAATGCTTCCTACAGATGCTCCATCTCATCGTCTGCGGATTTCTCCGATGATGATGAGGATTTTAGCCAGAAATCTGGTTCCTTGTCTCCCGCTCCGGGTGACACCCTGCCTTGGAATCTGCCTAAACATGAGCGGTCCAAGAGGAAGATTCAGGGAGGATCAGTGTTGGATCCAGCCGAGAGAGCTGTGCTCCGGATAGCTGGTAAGACCAGAGATGCATGGAAAGGATGGGTGAGGAAGGGCAGGTGGCTTGGAGAACGAAGTAACTGGACCCACGTGCCTGTATTATTGTGTACTTGTGCATTAGAAAGGAGTACCAATTGAGAGCCTGGTTGATTGCCTCTTGTACACTGTAATGTTGCAGTGTTTACTCAGACGGATGTCTCATAGAGTATATATATGGATCCTACTCCCAGAATTTGCAAGCTCATTGCTACTGGGAGGGGGGGGGGGAGAGAACCACACTCCTTCAGGCTCGATTTCTCTGTGTTGGTGACTAAGCTCTTTGGCCATGATTTCCGGCTCGGCAGATTAAAAGCTTTTGGCATTGGGAGGGGTTAGATTCAGCTGCAATATGATCATTAAACTTTCACAAGAGGGTCTTCTGAGAGAAATGATGGATGAGAATGAATTTGTCCATTTCCCAGGCACTCAAGTTGTGCATCTTAGGCTTAGTGAGGAAGTGCAAGGCATAGTGAATCAGAAACTGTCTGAGAAAGGATGCTGCTCTTTGCCTAGTTTACTGAGAAGTGGAGCCTTTGAGAGTAAAGTGGCTTATTTCCAAAGAAATGTGCATGGGACTGGGTTGTGTATGTCCATGCCATCCATGTTGAAGGGGTGCAGATTTGTTTAGAAGGACTGGAGTGTTGTGTGGCTCTTGATCTGCTTTCTCTGGCCAGCCTAGTTGTGTTAGACATTGTGCATTGTGTGTATATACTCTGGAAACCAGCGGAGGCCAAGCCGCTGGAGAGGCGCTGTCCCTTTCCGCTCCTCTCCCCTGAACAATATAGGGAAGAGGCCCTACTGAGTCTGCACAAAGTACGCCAGGAGAGCAGCTGCTGGTATCTATTGGTTTTGAAATAGGTCAGGGCGTTTGCCTGGCCAACCCGGCTGCAAAATGAGAAGGCAGAGTAACTTGACCGTTGAGCGAAAAAACCTCAGGGTTATGTCTGACTTATTCGGGTTACGCACAGCATGCACCCGCCACTATTTCACACTTTGTAGCTAGCCACCAGCCCAGTTTTTTGTGTGAAAAACAACAAGTGTTGTATGCACACACAAAAATCGGACTCAGAAAGGACTGGGGGTTGGAATAGATCCAGATTGTGTTGTTCTGTGCGGTTTTATTGCCAGGTTGGGGTGCGTACTGACTGAAAAAAGACACTTTGCTCATGTTCAAGAGCACATACATCCTTCTGTCTTTGCCTCTTCTAGGGATGGGCTTTGGAAACCAATTTTGGAACTTACTGTGGGTGAAAAGGAAACAAGAATGTTTTGTTGAGATAAAAAGGAAAAGGTTGAGAATTGAACAAAGTGTGTGGTTTTTAGCCACCTTGCATCCCCTTGGGGAGAAAGGCAGGGTATAAATAAAAGTAAAAGGCAAAGGTTTCCTCTTGACATTAAGTCTAGAAGAGTCTGACTCTGGGGGGTGGTCCTCATCTCCATTTCTAAGCCAAAGAGCTACCATTGTCCGTAGACACCTCCTAGGTCATTTGGCCAGCATGACTGCATGGAGCACCGTTACCTTCCCCCAGGAGCTGTACATATTGATTTACTCACATTTGCATGTTTTCGAACTGCTAGATTGGCAGAAGCTGGGTCTAACAGTGGAAGCTCACCCTACTCTCCAGATTTGAACTGCCAACCTTTTGGTCAGCAAGTTCAACAGCTCAGCGGTTTAACCTGCTGTGCCACCTACTTATTTACTGACTTAAATAAGTTAATAAATAATAGGTGCCATTATTTTTTTATTGTAAGATTCCCTCAATTGTAGGATGCACACTGATTTCAGTACCACCAACAGGGAGAAAGCTTTATTTATATACAGGCTTAGGGACATGGCAATGCCCGGGTTATTTGAAAAAGCCATTATCTGTGCTCCATGTTTAGTCTTGATCCAAAGTTGGCTGGGTTCAGTGGGTGTGGGTGAACTACAATTCCTATATATCAAGGTCAACCACCCCCTAAACCCCACCTGTATGCAGTTGGCCATGTTGGGTCTGTGTGCCAAGTTTGGTGCAGGTCCGTCATTGCTGGGTTTCAGAATGCTCTCTGAATGCAGGGTGAACTACAACTCCCACACGGGTGGATCAGTTCCCCAAGCCCCTCCATTTTGGTCCAGGTCCGTCATTGGTGGGTGTCGTAGTAGTCTCAGGGAGTGAAGGTACTGCAAAGCCCATTATCTTTAGTCTATCCTCCCCCCAAAACAAACCAGGATGTAAAGTGGGTCATGAAGGGTATGTGTGCCAAGTTTGGTTCAGGGCCATCATTTGTGGGGGTCGTAGTGATCTCAGGAATTATGTGAAGGTACTGCAAAGCCCATCATCTATTGTCCATCCTCCTCCTAAAGGGTTATGGGACTGGCAGTGGGTGGGGTCATGCAAATTCCACAGGTTTTCTATAAGTGTTCTATTTTTTGTCCCTGCTCAGCTGTGCAGATTTGCAAACCTCACTACAATATTCTCTTGTGATTTTGTGAGACTTCTCTACTATTTCAAGCTGGAAGGGGTATGCAATATTAAAGGGGGTAGTAAATAAAATACATTTGAAATCCAGGAATTATAAAAGTTAAGACAGCCAGGATAGTATTGTGTGGATGTTGGATACCACTCTGGAGAGCAAGGCTCAGCTCCTTGCTTGGCCACATTGGGTGACCCTGAGCAAGTCACACTCTCTCAGCCTCTGCAGAAGGCGAAGGCTAACTTCTGAATAAATTGTGCCAAGAAAACCCTGTGTTGGGTGTGCATTAAAGGTACACTGCAGAATGAAGGCAGTTTGACACTTTAACTACCATGGCAGGGAGCGCATGCGCGGGACTTGCGTCTGGCAATGAGGCCGGCGAAAAGAGGCAGCCAGGGCGGGCGCATGCGCGGTACTTGCGTCTGGCAATGAGGCCGGCCAAGAGAGAAGCTGATAGGGTGGGCGCATGCGCGGTACTTGAGTCTGGCAATGAGTCCGCCGAAGAGCGGCAGCTAGGGAGGGCGCATGCGCGGTACTTGGTGCTGTCAGAGACGGGTGAGAGAACAGTCAGGCAGGAAGGGCGCATGCGTGTCCGCGAGACCGGCGGCGACACCTGCAGGGCCAAGCGCTCCGCCTTTTGGCTGTTCGCCATTCTCGCCTGCTGTTGTCGTTGCTTTGTTGTTGTTGTTTGCTTTCAAGCCGTTTCTGATTTATGTCGAACTTACGACAGGGTTTTCTTGCCAAGCTTTCCTCCACGGGGCTTTGCGTTTGCTTTCCTCTGAGGCTGGCAAGAGTATGCCTTGTCACTTAATGGGCTTTGATGGGTGGATGGAGATATATCACCCAGTTGTATTATAGTTAGGAGCAGTCCTTTACAAAGAAAGGATCTTGCCCTTTACTCTCATTGAGTATTATAGAATTAGAAGAGACCCTAAGGGCCAGCCAGTCAAAGCCAGGCAGGAACAACCAATCAAAGCACTCCCAACAGATGGCCATCCAGCCTCTGCTCACAAACCTCCAGAGAAGGAGGCTCTGTCACTCTCTGAGGCACTTTAGGGCCCTTCCACACAGCCACATAACCCAGAATATCAAGGCAGATAATCCACAATACCTACATTGAACTGGATTATCTGAGTCCACACTGTCATATAATCCAGTTCAATGTAGATTTTATACAACTGTGTGGAAAGGGCCCCAGTCCTCTGTTGAACAGCTTTTACTGTCAGGAAGTTCTCCCTAATGTTCAAGTGGAATCTCCTTTCCTGTAATTTGAACCTATTACTCTGAGTCTTAGAGCCCTTTCAGACAGGCCACATATCCCAGTTTATCTAGCAGTGTGGGCTCATATAATCCAGTTTAAAGCTGAAAACCTGAGATCAGATCCTGGGATATGGGGCCTGTCTGGAAGGACCCTTAGATTCCATCTATACCGCCATATAAAATCTAGATTATCTGCTATATGAGTCTACACTGCCATATAATCAAGTTCAAATCATAATCTGGATTTTACTTGGCAGTGTAGATGGGGTCCTATTCTCCAGAGCAGCAGAAAACAAGCTTGCTCCCTCCTCAATGTGACATGCTTTCCAGTATTTAAACATGGCTATCATATCCCCTCCCAGACTTCTCTTCTCCAAAGAAAACATACCCAGCTCCCTCAGCTTCTCCTCATAGGTCTTGGCTTCCAAACCTCTGACCATTTTAGTTGCCCTTCTCTGGACACGCTCCAGCTTTTCCTGAATGGTGGCACCTAGAATTGGACACAGGCTTATCCCAGATTAAGTCTGGCTAAAGCAGAATAGATTGAGACTGTGACTTTCTACTAGACACAATATAGTCAGCCCTCCCTATTTGCAGATTCTGCCTCCATGGATTCCACCATCAACAACTTAATTTTTTAAAAGAAAAATCCATAAAGCATGGACGGCAAAAAGATCAAACCAGTCCATGCCCTGGCAGTGTGCTTGGGATCATGCTGAAAGACCCAGCCATGTTTCATCTTCAGTGCCCCTGCTGATGGAAGGAGGTTTGCACTCAAAATCTCATGATACATGGTCCCATTCATTCTTTCATGCATACGGATCAGTCGCCCTGGTCCCTTTGCAGAGAAACAGCCGCAAAGCATGTTGCTGCCACCCCCATGCTTCACAGTAGGTATGGTGTGTTCTTTGGATTCAACTCAGCATTTTTTCTCCTCCAATCACAGCGAGTTGTGTTTCTGCCAGACAGTTCTACTTTGGTTTCATCAGACCACATGACATTCTCCCAATTTTCTTCTGAATTATCCAAATGCTCTCTAGCAAACTTCAGTCGGTCTTGGACATGTACTGGCTTAAGCAGGGGGACACGTCCGGCACTGCAGGATCTGAGTCCCTGGCAGCGTAGTGTGTTATTGATGGTAGCCTTTATTAAGTTGGTCCCAGTGCTCTGCACGTCATTCTCTAGGTTCCCCTGTGTGGTTCTAGGATTTTTGCTCATCATTCTTGTGATCATTTTGACCTCATGGGGTGAGATATTGTGTGGAGCCCCAGATCAAGGGAGATTATCAGTGGTCTTGCATCTCTTCCATTTTCTAATTATTGCTCCCACAGTCGATTTCTTCACACCAAGCTGCTTACCTATTGCAGATTCAGTCTTCCCAGTCCGGTGCAGGGCGACAATTTTGTTTTTGGTGTCCTTGGGACAGCTTTGGAGTGTGATTGCTTGAGGTTGTGGACAAGTGTCTTTTATACTGACAACAAGTTCAAATAGGTGCCATTACTACAGGTAATGAGTGGAGGACAGAGGAGCCTGTCTGTGAGACCCAGAAATCTTGCTTGTTTGTAGATGGCCAAATACTTACTTTCCACCATAAGTTGCAAATAAATTTGATAAAACTCAGACAATGTGATTTTCTGGATGTGTTTTCTCATGTTGCCTCTTATATTTGAGCTCAATTACAGGCCTCTCTCATCTTTTCAAGTGGGAGCACTTGTACAATTGGTATCTTTCCCCCCACTGTAGTTACATTTTGCCTAGGGAGAGGCAAAATGTGCATCCTCATAGGTCAAAAGAAAAGGCGGAAGAGACCAGTGGTGGAGAACATTTGTGTATCATCAATGGGGGAGAGGAGACAGTGGCTAGCAGGAGGAATCATAGAATTGGAAGAGACCTTGTGGGCCATCTAGTCCAACCCCTTGCCAAGAAGCAGGAAAATCACATTCAAAGCACCCCTGACAGATGGCTATCGAGCCTTTGCTTAAAAACCTCCAATGAAGGAGCTTCCATCACACTCCAGAGCAGAGATTTCCACTACTGAATAGCTCTCAGAGTTAGGAAGTTCTTCCTAATATTCAGGTGGAATCTCCTTTCCTGTAGTTTGAAGCCATTGTTCCGCGTCCTAGTCTCCAGGGCAGCAGAAAACAAGCTTGCTCCCTCCTCTCTATGACTTCCCATCACATATTTATACATGGCTATCATCATGTCTCCTCTCAGCCTTCTCTTCTGCAAGCTAAATGTGCCCAGCTCTTTAAGCTGCTCCTCATAGGGCTTGTTCTCCAGACCCTTGATCATTTTAGTTGCCCTCCTCTGGACACATTCCAGCTTATCAACATCTTCCTTCAACTGTGGCGCCCAGAATTCTAGGAGTACAGACAAAGCCCTGTTGAGAAACACGCATGGTAAAGTTGGGGAAAGGAATCCCTCAGCTGAGTCCTATCTCTAACCTAGCTCCTTATTGAGGTCTGGAAACTTGGTGACACAAGGGACTTGTGCAGGCCAGAGATGAAACCCACAAAAACTAAGTCTCCTGGGGTTCCATAGCATTGAGCCATGGCAGTGAAAACAGTGGAGGGAAGGATATTAGAGGCAAAGATGGCCACATAATTAGAAGACCGGAAAGCTTGGAGAAGATAATGATGCTGGGGAAAATAGAAGGAAAAATGAAGAGGGGTCAGCCAAGAGCAAGATGGATGTTATCCTTGAAATGACTGGCTTGACCTTGAAGGAGCTGGGGGTGGCCACGGCTGACACATCACACAAGAGGGTGAATCCACTTTAAACCAAGTTGCTGCCTCCTGCAGAATTCTGGGGTTTGTAGTGTATTGATGAGCCTTTAACAGCTTCACAAAACTACAAACCCCAGAATTCTGCAGGGGCAGAATCCGGGTTTAAAGTGGATTCATTCCCTAGTGTGATGAAGTAGTAGGTGAACTCAATGACAGGTGAGGCGCAATGTAATCCATCTCAAGGAGGATGTGTGTGTGTGTGTGTAAGGGGGGCGGGGTCAAGGTTGAGATCCATAGAAGAAGGAGAATGGATGGGGCTTGGGATCCAGTCGGAGGAGAGAGGAGAGGAAGGGCCAGACTGGAGAGGCTGACCTCCGGAGCCTTGCCCTTCTCCTTCTTCTTCTCCTCTCTCTCTCTCTCTCTCTTTCTCTCTCTAAGCCCTTTGCCATTGGAGGCTCCCCACGTGCTGCTCCGGGGAAGGCGGAGAAAGAGGAGGGGGCCTGGGCGTTTCCCTGGACAGCTCTCCCAGCAGCAGCAGCAGCCCCCTCCTTCGGGCTCTCCTTCCCTCCTCCCTCCCTCCAGCCTTTTTGTGCCTCTCGCCGCCGCGGCTTCTCTTCTGCCCTTTGGCGCTGCTTGGGAGCAGCAGGGTCCCTTCTTGCCTCCTCTTCCTCCTCCTCCTCTCCAGGCATGGCTGCTTACCTCTCCCCGGCTTGCTCCCCCTTCTACACCGAGGAGCAGGAGTACCTGCAAGCCTACGAAGATGTGCTGGAGAGGTACAAAGGTACGCGGTGGCGCGGCTTAAGCCGGGCGAGGATCTGCCAGAGAGAGAGAGAGAGAGAGAGAGAGAGAGAGGAAGGCTTATTGATTTGCCGGCAGGGAAAGAAGCTGCGGGAGGGAGGCTTAAAATAGCCCCTGGCTTCGGCTGCGGGGGAACAGGTGGCAGGCGGGCAAGGAGCTCCCTGGCATCAGGGCCCTTTGGGACACTTGCTCTCCCTCCTCCTTGCCTCCATTCCCTTGAAAGCACCCTGGCATCCCTCGCCTTGCCATCAGGATCGGGTGGTCCCCTTCCTTGTTTGCTTTCCTCCCTCCTTTAGATCGATTGAGAGCACCCGGCCCTCTCCCGCCTTGTCCTCCGCATCGTTTTGTCCCTTTATTTCTTTCTTTCTATCTATCTATCCTTCCTTCCTTCTTCTTATCTTTCCTTCCTTCCTTTTTTCTTTCTTTCCTTTTTTCTTTCCATCCTTCCGTCCTTCTTTCTTGCTTTCCTTCTTTCTTTCTTTCCTCCCTTCCTCCTTTCTTTACTTCCTTCCCTCCTTCTTTATTTCTTTCTATTCTTCTTTCTTTCTTTCTTTCCACTTTCCACTTCCTTCCTCCATCCATTTCCTTGAAAGCACCCAGAAATCCCCTTGGCTTGTCAACAGGGTCATTTGGTCCCCTTGTTTTCTTTCTCTTCCTATTTCTTTTCACCTTCCAGACACTTCCAGCCATTAAGAAGCACCCCTTGCCTTGTCATCAGGCTTTGTGTTGTCTGCTTGCTTGTTTTCTTTCCCATTGTTTCCTCACCTGGAGCAGTTGAGACTGAGCAGCCGGCCACCCCTTACTTTGCCATCAGGAGCCTTCCATTCTTTCTCCCCACTTTCCATTTGTTTCCGTTCTCCTTTCCCTTGGAAGCACCCAGCCATCCCTTGTCTTGGCATCAGGGTCTTTTGCCTTCTTTCTTCCTTTGGCCCTTTCCACACAGCTGATTAAAATCCCACATTATCTGCTTTGAACTGAAATATATGGCAGTGTGGACTCAGATATCCCAGTTCAAAGCAGATATTGTAGGATTTTCTGCTTTGATGGGTGATATGGCTGTGTGGAAGGGCCCTTTCTTTCCCTATCCATTTCATTCCTCCTTCCTTTCAGTCAGAGCAATTGAGAGCACCCCATGCCTTGCCATCAAGATAGTTTTGCCCCCATTCCTTCTTTCTTTCTCCTTTATTTCCTCCCTTCTTTCACTTCCAGCATTTTTTTCTCTGTCTGAAGAGGCTGCCGATCTCTCCACCAATTGATTCTAAGGCTGATAATCTGCCTGTGAACTGTTTCATTGTTGACACTGTCACATAAGGATGCTTTCTGAACAATTGTCAGCCATAATAATACGAATCAAAAGCCTTGCAATATGTATTGCAAATAGTATAAAACGCATGTTGTTTCTTTTGTAGTATCTGTCTGTTGCCAAAACTCCCATCCTGTGATGTTTTTTTCTGTCAGCTGCAGCTAGGAGGATGACTTTGCATCTTGCAATAGGCTATAGGGACAACAATAAGAGGCCTTTTCCTTTTCATCATTTAACTCATTGGAGACAAGTTTCTAGATTCCATTAAAATCCTTTAATTTTTTTTGCATTACTTTTATCATTTCGTGTCTCATAATGGAAACAATTACTTTTGTTATTGTCTCACCCTGTGCAGTATGGAAATGCACGTAGGTCTATTAGGCATCTGTTTCAGAAAATAATTTGATTCCATTTTAGTAATATTTATCACAATTGTAGTTGTCACATGCTGCCAAATCAATCTCACTTAATGGTGACCCTGCCATAAGGTGATCTTGGTCGACAATTAGTATCTGTCAGGCATTGTAGTAGCAATTATCTGTCCATTGTTGCTCAATGTCTGAAGAGTGGCTGAACCTTGCTGCCATATATATATATATACACACACATATGTATGTATATGCATGTTTCATATTTGCTACTTGCTCTTGGTCAACTGCCTGTAGTAGCACAAAAAGAGTTCTGATAGTAATTTCTTAATAATGCAAACTATTTATTGTGCTGATTCATCCCAAATTCAATAAGGAACTACCTGATATGTGCCTGTTTTAATCAGAGAGGGATGATTACATTTTCATTTAATCTTCTAGTATATTTTAATTTTTGTTTCTTATCAGTGAAAAACTTACTAGCATATTGATCTTTGTTATAAATATTGTTGAAAATGGTTGGCTGTGCCGAATCTGTTTGGCCTACAATTTAAGTGTTGTTAAAGCAGGTTAAACTGCTGAGCTGCTGAACTTGCTGACTGAAAGGTTGGTGGTTCAAATCCGGGGAGCAGGGTAGGTTCCTATTGTTAGCCTTAGCTCCTGCCCACTTAGCAGTTTGAAAACATGCAAGTGTGAGTAGATCAATAGGTACCACTCTGGCAGGAAGGTAACGGCACTCCATGCAGTCATGCTGGCCACATGGCCTTGGAGGCGTCTATGGACAACACCAGCTCTTCAGCTTAGAAATTGAGATGAGCACCACCCACAGAGTCGGACACGATTAGACTTAATGTCAGGGAAACCTTTACCTATATTTTTAAAATGAGTTTAATGATTCCTTTGTATCGGTGGGCAATTGTGTTAGTTGTGGACCATGTTTACCAATTTAAAAGCATTAGGCTGCTTTTATCCGGGAACTGCTAGGCCGCAAATGCTTGTAGAAAAGAAGGCATTACTTGTTTATTTGTTATGGGAATACTACAATTATAACGCAGAAGGCAATGGTAAGATTATTGTAAACGATGCAGTTGTAAACAATTTAAAAAGTACTTTTCACTCCTTTTCATCACTGTTTCTGAAATTTTTGTGATACTTTATTCACATTATCACATTCACTAGCTTTTCAGGTCTCAGTAATTCTCTAGACCTGTTCTTCAAGGCCTTTTGCTTTAGAGCTTTGCTCATTTAGGGCCTATCATGACAAAACTGAAAATAGGCCAGTTCAGTGCTTTGCTCATTTGCCCAGAAATAAGTCTTACTGTGTCCAGTGGGATGTATTCCCTGCCAAATGTGCACAGAACCTCAGCCTTAGTTGCATTCATAGTCCAAAGGAAGTTCAGGATACATATAAACACAAATGTCTCAGCAGTTATTAAAAGTATGAAATTGAGACATGCCTCTCCAAACATTGAGAGGCACGTAGACACTCGCTAAGGACTTAACCTCAGTTCGTGATGCATGCCTGGAGATAATGTGTCTCCCCTTCAGATTTCACATCTTTACCATAAAGAACTTTACTGGCCCTGTAGTTATATAAAAAGGTAAAGGTTTCCCCTTACATCAAGTCTAATCATGTCTGACTCTGGGAAGTGGTGTTCATCTCCATTTCTAAGTCGAAGAGCCGGCGTTGTCCATAGATGCCTCCAAGGTCATGTGGCGGCCTGACTGAATGGTGTGCCATTACCTTCCTCCAGAAGCAGTACCTATTGATCTACTCACATTTGCATGTTTTTGAACTGCTAGGTTGGCAGAAGCTGAGGCTAACAGTGGGAGCTCACCCCGCTCCCCGGATTCAAATTGCCAACCTTTCAGTCGGTAAGTTCATCAGCTCAGTGGTTTGACCCACTGTGCTACCGGGGGCTCCTACTTGTAGTTATATACCTATAGGAAATAAGTCACATAGCACCCATGCTGTTGGATATATATCCCTATTAATAACATTAAGAAATCTTTCAAGTCCAAGGTGTCAAACTCATTTCCACCAAGTGCCACGTCCGCCTTATGGTTGCCTTCAAAGGGTTGGTTGTAATGGTAAGACTGTATAAATGCAACTATGTTGCCCTGGGAGCGAAAGCTTTCCAGGCCACATGAAATGACAATTCAGGAGAACTTGGATGATCTTTGTAGTCTGGATGGAGATATATAGCTGTAGTCATATAGTTATAGGAATCTGGTGGCAAAGCTGGTTAAACCAGTGGGCTGCTGAACTTGCTGCCTAAAAGGTTGATGGTTCGAATCCCCAGTGGGTGAGCTCCCACTGTTAGGCCCAGCTTCTGCCAACCTAACAGTTCGAAAACACGCAAATGTGAGTAAATCAATAGGTACCGCTTCTGGGGGAAGGTAACAGCCCTCCATGCAGTCATGCTGGCCACATGACCCTGAAGGTGTCGATGGACAATGCCAGCTCTTCAGCTTAGAAATGGAAATAACCACCACCCCCTAGAGTTGGACACAACTAGACTTAATGCCAAGGGAAACCTTTACTTTTACTTTTACTCACATAACAATTGTGTTATTACACTTATATTTGTGCTGTGAATGGAGATATGTATCAGATCTCTTGTTGAATTGGAAGTGTTGATCGCCATGGAACCAAACAATACTGAGAGTCCTAAATATTCATCTGCCTCAATGCTTTACAAAGCCCTTGCAATTATTCTAAGAGAACTTGGATTAGGTGCATTAAGTCAGAAATTTGAATATAGCAGGAGCTTATAGACAATGTTGGAAAGAATAACATTGTCTATAATGTTATCATTTAGGCCAAGCTTCATCAAGCCACAACCTAATTGATGATGATGATGATGATGATGATGATGATGATGATTATTATTATTATTCTAATGGCCCATCTGCTTTGCTCATCTGCTAATGTGTTTGAAATCTTGAGAAATATTATATTCAGTTGCTGGGGGAAAAAGAAGAAGTCCTTTGTACTCATCATGATGCATGGAAAAACTGGTAAATTCATTACAAAAAAAAACCCCGTAGTCTCCAGCCAGTTAAGCTTTCCCATCAGTTGTCAGTGGAATGACTTCACTACAGTGACTGTTACTCTGATGACTTGCAACGGGAGCTGATCTAATCTGAAAAGAATGACTAGAATAGATGCTGTCAACAGGGAGTGATATTTTGCATAACTTTTAAGAAAGCCCATAGTTGTGACTGATGTCATCAAACAAATATTGCATTCAGTTTTGGCTTGTGCATTATTAGTTATAATAGATCATATTAATTTTTTTCTAGAAGGAACCACTGGCTACAGAATATGCTTGTATATTATTGGAATGGACACTAATGGGTCAGTTGTTGACTATTATAACAAACAGAATCAGCTGTAGAAAATGAATCGCCAGTCTTGCGGGTGGGAATCATGTGTTTCTGTGTCTACTTGGTAAATCACAAGTACCCTATGTGATTTTAAATTGATATTTAAAATGAGTATCAATTAAGTGAATTGTCTACTGTGGTTTGTATAGTTTTAGATGGATCACAGCTGATCTAAAAACTTTTGCAAAAATACTATTTTGATGTATTTATGGACAAAAGCTAAGAGACTTCCACTGTATGGTTCTAAACACTGTCAAGTGTGTTCTCTGTCGTGACAGTAAAGAGAAAGAAAATACAATTATTCTATATGTGTGAGATAGCATCCATTTGTTGGGTTCATTCCGATTCATAGTTCAGTCAATTAATTGCTTTATTGCCTTGACTGTCTTGAAGTTTCTTTATACACAAAAATATTCTAATATATTTTAATAAAGGGAAATACACTCCCTCATCTGAGATAGAAATAATTATGAATATAGCTACTTATTTGTGGAGGAAAATTGCTTCTTTGTATGCAGCCCCTCTAAACACGATGCACTGAGAGGGGTGCCTTGTATGTTGTGAAATGGCCTTTGAGCCTTTTGTCATATAACTTTCATTTTATTTGTGGTTGAACATAGAAGTTGTACAGCAAGACAGCATATCTGTAACACAGTGTAACAAGATCACTCTTTGAGACCTTTGACTGAAAATGCCAGTATTCTTAGTGAATACAAAGTATTCAAATAATTAAGATATCTTAGAGGGCTGTGAGAGTTCATAAACACTTTTTAAAGCAATGCATTCTTTGTACCGTTGTATGCCCTTCACATTCCCCAGCCACATCCCTCTAATAATTGATTTATGTGAGAAATAGGGTGTAGGTGAATCGGGTAGCTGTCAGGAATTCAAATAATTCAGTTTTGTTATAAATGTCCTTCATCTGTTCTATTAGCATGTCTTGGAACTATAGACTCCTGCAGTGGAGATAACAGTGGAACGTAGGACCTCCACTTAAAGTGGTGGCCAACTTATTTTGCCACATTCACAGGAAGGCGTGCTCCATTCCTGCAAAGTGTTTTGATTGCATAGAAAGAACCTGCTCAATCACTGCTTAGTTGTGACATCAGAAAACATTTTGTACTGTTGGGAGTTAAGTTCCAGATGGACAGTGGATGCAACCGTGAATTGAATAGGCAGCCAACCCACCTGCAGTTTGCTGCCAGTCTTTGGCAACTACCTGAGTTAGTCAAGGATACTCCCGCCTTCCCTCTGGTTATCATAGTAAATTGACAGAGACTTTACTGATTTGATTTCATGTGCTGACTATTCTTAACTAGAGTTGACAAGGAATTGTGTCATTTTGTACAGGTTGCGTTGATAGGTCAGTTAAATATGGCTTTTTCTTCCATTATGTGGCAAAATTTGGTTTGCAGCATCTCTATTTGCTTTGCTTCCTCAGTTAATGTCTCAGTCATTGGTGAGAATCCAAATCAAAATAAAGCTGTTTAATTGATTCTTGAATGATGAATCAATAGAGAGGTAAATCTAATCAATTTGTTGGGTTTATAGTAGTTCATACTAATAGTATGATTTTGGCCATTGTGATGTAAATAATTCCCTGATTCATATATCAGTTTCTTCAGGACTAGGTAGCCTTGCTTATACTGACCTAAAAGTACAGGTCCTGTCCGATTATGGAAGATAAGCTGGTTTAGTCCTGGTTAGCACTTGGATGAAGAATTTTGACCACATAATGAGAAGACAGGAAAGCTTGGGGAAGATAATGATGATGGAGAAAATGGAAGGGAAAAGGAAGAGGGGTCGACCAAGGGCAAGATGGATGTTTTCCTTGAAGTGACTGGCTTGACCTTGAAGGAGCTGGGGGTGGTGAAGGCTGACAGACAGCTTGAAAGATATACACACATATTTAATGTAGCTTTTCTTAGAACTATGGAGATAGTGTTTATCAACTGTTTTGAGCATTTAGGGCACACTGAAGTGGAACACCAGGGCTACATGGCCCCTCAAGACATTTTTGGTGGTTCTCAACTCCTCAAGACTCCCTGGACCATCTTTTTTTTCAGGACTGAACATGTGAATTTGCCTTTTCTGAAATTCTCCAGGAGTGGAAACTCATCCTTTAAATCACATGTTCCCACCTGAACATACACTTCTTCACCCATGTGGATCATTCTCATTTCCTTTCTCTCCTCAGTCATTTCTCAAAATCTCCAGTAATTGGAAGAATATATATTTAAATCTTGGTCTGTGTTTGGTAGCAGTGAGTTGAATGCAAATATTGGATTCTCTTCTTGTCTGCAGAACTAACATGAGTAAACTAAGCAATAAAGGGAAGATTATTTTCAAGTAAAGATCTGGCAAATCAACATTAAATTTTCCTTGCTTAAGAAAACCCTATTAAATTTGTGGGACCATCAGAAGTCAAAAATGATCTGAAGACACATGTATGTATATAAACATATATATATTTCATTTGAGACATTCTGGTTTAGATGTGTCTTGTAAAGGAGGACTGTTCACATATATATTGCATGTTAACAGATATATGATTGTCCAAACAAATACATATTGTACATATGAATCCAATTTTTGATTCAACAATAAACAATGCTTTATTGACTCTGTAAACTATGATTTATTCGCGTGAACTGTTATTTCCCTACCTATAAAGGAGGAGAAGGAAACGAAATCCTAGAGACTCACAGCAGTGGTTCCCAAATTCCCAAACTTCAGTTCCTCAACTGTTTTGGACTTCAGTTCCTTGAAGCCCTAGTCACTTTGGCCAACAGTCAGGAATTCTGGGAACTGAAGTCCAAAACACCTGGAAGAGTAATGTTTGGGAAACACTGTACTAAAACATGGTAAAATATTACATTTGAACCAGGACACATCAAAATATTTTCTGTCCAGTCAAGTCTGTTTGGCTGCCTCATTATTAAGGGGAAACCATTAACGATTTAATAGTTAGATTTTAAGTAATAAGATCAACCTAGCACCCAAGTCCAATTGATTTCAGTCGATGAATTAAATACATATTTGGCTTTCTTTATGTTTCCTCTTTTCCTTTACCTCTTTCTGTGGTTTCTTCTGTCAAAAAATTGGGACAGAAAAATGCTTATCTTTGCCTAGTAGTTTTTAGGACGAATCATATTTCTTTAAAGCAGAGTCATGAAACTAATATATATCTATAATGTTCACTGCTTGTATGGACTTCTGTTTAGAACAGCATTCTGCAAATGTCAGATACGCTGCAACTTCATGGATGCCTGAAATATTTCTTGAGACAACGCCTTGTTTTTCTACCAGTGGATTAAGTATTCCATGCAATGAATGTTACCAACTTAAAAAAGAAAACAAGTTGTAGTTGTACATTTATCAGAGAATACAATTCAAATCTTTAAGCCATACTTTTCTAATATTTCTACTTCAGTGTTATACTATTAAAATGGAGCACAAGTAATGTGTTGTCACGCTTCTTTCATTAACTTTATACAGATCTTCTGTGAAGAAGTAGTAAGATGAAAAGAATAGTGGAACAGTTTGAACATTTCTGTACTTAAGAACCCCTTCAGACTCTTTTCATTCCATGAATGCAAAGCAAATAATCTCGTTAAATACCAGATCTTTCTCTTTTTGGATACACACGCACGCACGCACACACACACTTATATATGGATGGATGTGTGTGTGTGTGTATGTATAGCTATGTTCCAGAAGCATTCTGGAACATGGCCATACATGGATGAAATGTCAGGAGACAATGCTTCTGGAACATGGCCATACAGCCTGGAAAACTCACAGTAACCGAATGACAAATGTTTTTCCAGCCTGAAACATCCTGGCTTCATCTCAGTTCCTGGCAGATGTTGACTCTCCTTAATTGGTGTTGGTAAACATAAGCCTTGTGTTGACTTCCTTCTCAATGAAAGGAGCCTTGTAAACATTTCATTAACTTAAAGAACCATTGTCTCTGATAAGGTAAACGTTGTTTTTCCACAAAAGTTAATAAAGACAGCATTGTCAACAGTTAATCATTTGTCTCTGGTCATCAATGTCAACAGTTCAGCAACTTTTAATTACAGTCCATGAATTCTTTGCCTCCTTCTTGTAGTTTTCTAGGCCACAATCTTAGGATGGCAACTCTAGACTATATAGATCCCAACCATACATCTTTCATACAATTCCATTCAAACCATACATCATATTTCATGACATATTCTCACAAGATTCCACCCTAATATTTGTAGCCATAGACTTAATCGTTGGTGCTGGGTTCCTTGTCTTTTCTGTTCAGATACGATTCCTTGTAAAATCAATGCCTTGTAAAATCAATATCAATTGAGATACTTTTCAGTTCAAAACTGGGGAAAGGTACTGAGAACAGCTCCATGAAAGTTGACCAGATACATGCATGAATGTCCTTATAGGTCACTGAATATTCAAAACTGGAAATCATCCACTTGTGGCTAAATAAGTGAGAGCAATTAATGTATGTTCTCATAGCTTGTCATTTTGATTGTACAGCTGCATTACTGTATGTTTCTTGCTTTACAGAGTACATGATATTAGTGCTGTAATGCAACTGCATACTCTCAGTCTTTTCTTTTCTTTGCACTTATGTTTGCCATCCAAATAACTTGGTTTTTTCCCCTGATCAGAGCTTATGATCAGAGCTGATAGGGCCATCCTGAGTTGTTTTGCTGCCTTAGGTTGAGCGACAAATGGCATCTCCCCATTTATCCAAGATGATATACACAGCACCTAAAGCCAGCCAAGTTATTTTGGCACACGAGACAGAAAATTCCATAAGTGCCTCTCCCTGTCCCTAGGAGCCAAAATGCAACATGCTGTCCTTTCATGACACCCCCAAATCTTCTACCTGGGATAGTTACTTCACTCGGTTTTACTGTGCCTTATATCAGAAATAGCCAAATCATGAGATATGCCTACAACAGACAGAGTTTACCACAGTATTTATGGTGTTTATTTGAAACTTATACTCCCTCCACTTTGCAAACAGAAGAAAGATTTGCTTTCATGCCATAAGATACTACTTGATATATGCATGACAAACTAGACTATCACTAGTTCTGTTGCAACTGATTTCTAAATTCTTGAAATTGAATTCTTATAGATGTAAGCAAATCCTTATAGAAAATAAAGTTTTGATTTGTTGTCACATTTTGCCTTTCCATTTTGGTTAGGCCATCCCTAGATTCATATTCCAATATTAACAATTTTATATGATTAGAGGTAATCTGAATCGCAAAAGTCTTGAGAAATGCTATGATAAAGCAATCAGTAGCAGATGGACAGAATGTATATCATCTCAAATATTCGCTAAATTGTCGCTTCTGGAAGCATCATCTCAGATCGGTTGAAGGAATTTGGGAAAGTATGCATTAATCTTCTAGGGAGTTAGTTCTCTCTTGCTTTTAAGATGTGGTCTTTCAGTAGTGATCTTTCAGCTTTGTGGGCAGGCAGCGCAGTGCAGATCATCTTGATTTTCAGCTTTGCAGTGGGAAAGTGGATTGCAAATGAAAAAATGTAGTACAACATAATACAATTATTTTTATATAGGCACTGAGCAGAGAATGGAAACTTCATGTCTTTGGGTGCATCTGCACTGTAGAATTAGTGTAGCTGGACACCAGGTTAACTGCTATGGCTCAATGCTCTGGAATCATGGGAGTTATGGTTTGGTGATGCACCAGCACTCTTTGGTAGGGAAGGCACCTTATAAAACTCTGACCCTTTGTGTGTGTGTGTGTGTGTGTGTGTGTGTGTGTGTGTCAGGAGCGAGTTGAGAAACTGCAAGTCGCTTCTGGTGTGAGAGAATTGGCTGTCTGCAAGGATGTTGCCCAGGGAATGCCTGGATGTTTTATCATCTCGTGGGAGGCATCTCTCATGTCCCCACATGAGGACCTGGAGCTGACAGATGAGAACTCATCTTGTCCCCAGATTCGAACCACCGACCTTTGTCAAACTGCATTAATTCTACAGTATAGATGTACATCTCAAAAGTAATTATATGCCAGACTCATCTCTTTCTAATAGGCAAACTATTGCTAAATGACTCCCATCTGACACTTTTACCTTGATTGGCACAAACCAATGGCTTTTGTCTCTTTCTGATTTGTCCACGTGCTTCTCGTTGATCAGTCTTTTGCCTCATTTGCACTTTTCCTGCCTATGAGTTCATGCAGAGATTCTTTGGATATTGACCCTTGCTGGGCGGATGGGAAAGCAAATATTTCTGGCTTTCTCCCACATTCCAGTGCTTTGTTTGGACTGACATTTGAGTCTTGATTGCCTGGAGTGTGGCCATTCTGATATATTCCCCATGGACCTGAGCCTGATAGAGCCTGTTTAATACAGACAGCCTTCCAGGAGGTATGCCTGGTAATAGCAGGGACCTATACTTACCCTTGAAAATTGCATGTAGTCAGCTGGTGACCTTGAGCTTTACGGGAACATAAAACCGTTCCTGCTGGAGGAGGTGGGCACATGACGTTGGCTGCGCTCCTCCAAGGGGAAGTGGAGATTTGCTTGTGCATTTCAGAGATGCATAAGTGCCGTCTATTGATTTTTATGATGGCTTTAAGAGCACAGGAGCAGGATCGCAGCCAGTAGTATTGATTTAATGACATAGCCTCATACTTGTGAGTAGTGCTTCCTCATTTTCAGCTGTCAGAGCCCCTACAACCTGGGACCCTCCAATTCTGCTTCTTGGGTTGCGATTTCCATCATCCCTAACCAGCACTGCATACCGCAGCTGGAAACTGGGAGTCCTGTGGATATTTCACATTTTGTATCAAAGGCACTGTGGGATTATACTGTGCTCATATGATGAATGGCTAATTGTTACTGGATGCATCAGGCCTTTCTACATTTTCAGAGATTGCATTAGCATGTAAAAAACAATGGACGGCTTATGTTTTGACATTTTGAGTGTGTTTGAAGCTGCCACATTTTTTAAACATTGGTAACCATGTAAGGCCCTCGAGTATATTTAAAGGATTTTTTTAAAAAAGGAAACAGTGTAATTTCTCTTTTTCCTTTTCCTTTATAATTAAGGAAATGTTGGGATTTACTATGCCAAGACTTTATAGTTGTAATATTGTAACTACTAGTTTACTGTTTATAGAGACCATTTGGCCTGGAAAGTAATGTAGAAATGTGACTGGAGACCTCTGAATTGAATTTTAAATTATGTGTGGGATGTATGGGACACAGCTGGATGTAAACTTTTTCCTCTCTCCATTTTTATTGTACCCTGCCCTTCTCACTGAAACAGATTTCTGTAAAACAGTGGTTTTCAACCTGGGGTCCCCAGATGTTTTTGGCCTACAACTCCCAGAAATCCTAACAGCTGGTAAACTGGCTGGGATTTCTGGGAGTTGTAGGCCAAAAACATCTGGGGACCCCAGGTTGGGAACTACTGCTGTAGAACTTTGTTTTGAAAGCTGTCCTTGCACCCTTTTCTCTCATAGGAACTGGTGAATGGTGAAAGGGAAGAGGTTTGTGGTGATAATGGTTTCTAGTTGGGAGTGATGATTTGAGTGGAAGCTGTAGCTTAATGACATCTAGAGCACATGTTTGTCAGATCAGGTCACCCAAGCTGGAAAAACTCCTTTCTTTAAACCTCAAAAGATTCCTGCTACTATTTATTGACAATAGAGTTTATTTATTTCATGTCAAAAGCATTGCATATATAAGTATACAACTGATAAAATAGAGGAAACACAAGTGGCTAAATAATTTTGGACCAAAAACAGGCAACAGCAACCACATTGTTTGTACCTTTAAACAATTATTCTCTGTGTTTAAGGCAGAGCACTGTGGGCAAGCATACAGATACAGAGTTGTTTCTTTTGCTCCACAGTTGCATAAGGTGGAGGATTCTTCTAGGTAGTGCCATTTAGCCAGGTTGTCGTTTGATCTGCCCACTCCACTTCTGAGTCTATTCCAAGACTTCCAAGTTGCCCATTCTTGGTTTACCCCTGGCGAAAGACCCTCATCTTCCTCCAGTAGAGTTGATTAAGTGGATGTCTTCCTGGGCATCACTTCTTTAGCAGAAAATGTTGTCCTAGAGACAAAAAAAAAAAGAAAAAAGATAGAGATAGAAAAGCAGGTTGAACTATTTCTGCAAACTTTTTTTTATTCCAAAACCAGCAATATGCATCTTGATGTAATGCAACCAAGGCAAGTAAGTCTTGCAGAACCAAACAAAACCATTTTGAAACTTCTAGAGATATCTAGAAGGCATCCTCAAAAATAAACCGTAAGCTTATTTTCTTTTATTTACTTCGGCTTTTTTATGATTTCCACTTTGGTGGCTAAACTTATTTGTTGATGCTTTTTTGTTTCGTTTCATTTGGCATTGCTGGAGAGAGCTAGTAAGAGTGGCTAATCTCCTTACCCATTTTTTCTGACAGCTGCTGTTTAAACCACCTGTTGTAGGCAGGCTTCCTACAACAGTAGGAGTAAAATCCTTGTCTTTTTCTGCAAAATTTTTATTACATTGTTTATTGCAATCCTACTACAACCTGGCATCAAGGGTCTGTGTTTTTTAGCCTTCCTTCACCATCCTCCAATGACAACGCTGCTAAAACACCCAACATCCTTAAATATAGACAGAGAAGAAAAGGGCAGACTGAATGCAGACTTTGTAAAAAAGGGCTTTGCTGGAGGAGTCTTTGTTAACTGAGGTATGCCTGTATTGCATTGGGCTATATGTACCAATTTTTTTATAAGTACCTGTGAATTCACTGGATGTTTCTGATAATCCTTGATTAAATTAAATTGCCACTAGTCAAGTACTAGTTTGGTAGCCATAGGCAACAAAAACTTCCACAAAGGAACGTTGTGAGTGGGAGAAGGAACAGAATGCGCCATTCCTTTTTTATATCTAGTATTAAATAGCAGAGAAGGGACGCCTCCTTCTTAGCACCAAGAATGGTAGCAGCAGCCCATCATGTCAGAAAATTGTGTTTTGTTGAACAGGCTGGTGTTAATTTGTAGGCTTATGTGTAGGCATTTTATCCTTGGATCAAATAATACTTGGGTCAAATAATGTAGTAATTTGTTTCAAACTTTTCCCACATATTGATTGCACAGATTTCCTATCATTTTTTTCTTTTTCTACTATTTCTGTGACCACAGTATGAGTTACATTTACAATCTTTGTTGTTGTTGTTGTTGTTGTTGTTGTTGTGTGTCTTCAAGTCCATTTAGGTTTATTGTGATACTATCATAGGGATTTCTTTGCAAGATTTCTTTAGAAGACTTTCCATTGCCATTCTCAGTGACTGAGAGAGAGTGAGTAACTTGCCCAAGATAATTTAGTGTGTTTCCGTAAGCAGGGATTATTGAAAATTGGTCTCCAGAGTTGTGAATCCATGCTCAAATCATTACATTACGCTGGATACTCATTTAAATTAGGATTAAACATTATGGATGGTAGTGGGAGCTATTTTGAGTAAAAATGCTTAGAGTTACATCGCACATTTGTTATTTTGCTTGTAGCACAGATGAACATATTAATTCATAGCTGCTTGCCTACATACTAATGTCACTGTCAAAAGCTCTTTAGTTATTTCTGCCATCTAAAGTGAGGTAGGTGGATGTGGGGAGAGTTTGCTCAGTAGCTTTTCCCTTCCCAGGTTTCTTTCTACAATCTCTACGGGGTGCACCAAGTATAGCCAAGCTATATTGTTGGTGAGAGGTGAAGATTTTAAAAAGTCTGAAATGTCGGAAGTCAAGGCAGGAAGAAAAAAGGCTTTGAATTATTGTGGTGTTGTGGAAACTGATACTTCTCAAAAGATGAACATATTGTTGTCCTTCAATAGTCTAGATATTCCAAAACCACCATATTGTTTCGTTTTTATTCTTTGATTGCCACTATTGGAGAAGTGGCACATTTTGAAACAATGAATCAGGATAATATTGCCAAATCTGATTAATTTCTTTCTGAAGGTCAGGAGGGAGGGAACTGATCTGATTTCATTGGGGAGGGAGTTCCACAGCCGAGGGGCCACCATTGAGAAGGCCCTGTCTCTCATCCCCATCAACTGCACCTGCAAAGCAGATGGGATTGAGAGCAGGGCCTCCCCAGAAGATCTTAACCTTCAAGATGGTTCATAGGGAGAGATACGTTTGGATAGATAAGCTGAGCCGGAACCTTGCAAGTTGAGTGTCACTTACCCAAATTTCTTGGGACTGGAAATGTTATATACGTCAGACTTTTCCAGACTTCACAATATTTGTATTTGCATATATATGTCTATCATGAGATATCTTGGAGATGGCAGTCAAATTTAAACATGAAATTCATTTTTTAATATATTTTTTATGTACAAATCCTGACATGAATTTTATAAAATATTTTAAATAATTGTGTTCATGAAACATTGTTTGTGCACACTGAACCATCAGAAATCATCTCAGCCACCCTTAATGGATTTCAGAATATTTCAATTTTGAAATTCTAAACAAGGGATGCTTAACTTGTGTTTCGATTGCTCATGCATACTGTGTTCTGTGTTCATTGAATACAAGTTTCTTCAGCCTTTTGACGCTCTGAAATGTTTTCTAGTTCCCATAAAAACATATACAATCAGTATCTTTCTATATCAGATTGCAGATCCTATTCTTAACAAGTTAATTGGTTGCATTAACCAGGCTAAGAAGGAGTTAATGCCGCTGTTTAAATAATTCACCTGTCAAAGGGGCTTGGAAAAACAGAATGCAGGAGGAGAAAGAGGTTGGCCCTGACGTGATAATATGTAATAATACAACTGTTAAATAAAGCAGCTTCCCAAGATGAGTCAGCTCTTCCAAAGTCAACAGCATCAAGAACTCCTACAGTAGGGAAAAGCTTTTCAAATAACAGGAGGCCAGGAATCTGATGTTGATGCAAGAGTACTTGAGCAAAAAAGTAGTTGAATAAATCAAGCCTTTTGGTAATTGTGCTCTCTGATTCAATTCAAAGAGAGAAGTATTAATTTGCAAGTAATGAGGAGATGTCAGTTAGTAGGAGCACTATTTTAAGCGTTACGGCAGCTGTGGAACAATCAATTCCATTATAGATATACTTGTTTTTGAAACCTTTTTAATTTTAGTATAGAAAAGTATTGGTTCTTGGTGAAAGTAAATCTTGACATTTGGCGTTCTGTCAAAACTTATGTCAGTGCTTTGCATTGTTCTGTATTGTTCAGACCATGAATTTTACACTTCCATCCATAAGTGTGTAGTAGATAGATACATTGGGGTCCTACTGAAGATCCCTTAACCAATATTTTGGTATCTCCTCTAAATCTAAGCCAAAGTTTTTTCCTACTTTCTACCATGAATGAAAAGAAACTTGTATTACATAGATGGATGCGTAATGCCATTTTCAGTCAGGGTCCTAGTTCATATGTCTGATATACTCAAAAGATTATGCTTTAAATGGGATAGGCAAGTTTCTAGTAGTATTATTATTCAGTAGTATTATTGTTGCACTCCAGGCCTGGAAAACTACCGTACCACACAAGAGTTCAGGAATATAAGCAAACAGTTTATGGTAAAAAAAAAAAAAAAAACACACACACACACACACACGGGTGCATACAAAGCATATAACATCAGGAATATGAAAGGAAGATATATAATCCAAAAAGGTTTAGCAAAAGGTGAAAACCAAACAGTAACCCAAATGTCTCATAAGATTCCAGAGATGACAAAGTCCAAAAACAGCAAGAACTCACAGGTACAGCATAAGTCCACAAGCAAGAATGTATAACTTTTTAAAAACCTAAACAGAACTACAAGAATAGGGACATAGAAAACTTCCTGGATATTTTAGATCCAAAACCAAGGGTTGTGCCACAGGAAAGCACACAATCCTCTCTGAGGGTCCTTCCACAGAGCCCTATATTCCAGAATATCTGCTTTGAACTGGGTTATCTGAGTCCACACTCAGATAATGTGGAATTTCCTGCTTTGATATTCTGAGATATAGGGCTGTGTGGAAGGGCCTGAATAATCAGGCTGCGCTACAACAATTATATATGTCTTTTTGCCAGTTCCAAGCTGCACCTGCTGAAATATCTTCTTCTTTAAAAATATTGATAGAGGTCGGCCTCCGTTTGCATTTGTCCAAAACAGTGAGCATTTCACAAAACAAAACGAGTCTCAGAAGTAAATCCGTTTGAATTCATGGGACTCACTTCCAAAGAAATGTGCAGTTACAGCCTCAGTTTTCTTGAGTAGCAATGCACTTTTCCAATTCTGCTTTGAATATGTGAAGACTGAGAAATATGTGACTTCTCTCATTTTTATTATGATGATGGTTATTGTGATGATGGAAAAAGGCAGACTGTATTTGGAGCAAATTGTATCATACGCTATCAGTCTCAAGGGATGGTGGTCATGGAACCGTAAAAAGGACAGAGACCAGATGTCTACACAATTCATCACCCCAGATTCTGGAATCTAAAGAGTGGGGCTCCAGAGACAGGGTGATAAATTTAGATCAGGAGAGGCAGCAGATGTACATTAAGTATCTCTAGTTATTAATAAAGAAATTTTGTGTGTAAGTGGAAGCAAATGGTCATCATCAAAAGCAGCAGTACACCTGGCTTCTGCTCTCAAAGCCATGGAAAAACATCAGTTAGATCTTTTTCCCAATGGGAACTCATCTGTACTTTCCATTTTCCTATTTGTTGTTTAATTCCCCATCATCTCTGTAAAATCTACTTGGTACACCTTAATTTCCCTCCCTGGATTTGTTTTTTGGCAAATGGTTCTATGGATAGTCAGGCATACAGCCAATGCATGCATTAAAAGGTCTGCTTTTAAAAAAAATGGGTAGAAAGTTGGAAGGAAGGAGAGTGTAACTATTTTTGTTACACTGTGATTCTTTCTTTTGGGCTACACTACCCTATAACTCATGATCTGATCCCAGATTATCTGCTTATCCCAGATTACCTGACAGTGTAGACTGATATAATCTAGTTCAAATCAGATAATCTGAGATCAGATCTGGGATATAGGACAGTGTGGAAAGGGCCTTGGAATATATCCCATCCCACTGATTTAGATTTTCTTATTCCTCATTTTACTATAGCATTACTTTTTCCAAGTTACTATAACCATTTAAACGGCTCCCATAAACAGTGTCTGTTGCTGCTTGTGCCCATGATATTTATGGGCTGAATATTATGGTATTCAAGGAGCAGCTTGATGAGGAGGGAAGGAAGGGAGGCAGGCATTTTCATCTCCTCATTTCCATTCCTCGTCTTAAGTGGATTAGGAGTGTTGAGTGCAACTCCTGTGCATCCTTCCACTCACTGTCACTTCAGGCTGGGATAACTATGAAGACACCATGGAAACATCATGTACCTATATAATTGCCATTATATTGGACAGATACGATGGCTATTTGTTTTTAGATTTTGGAAAGTCGCTTTTAAAAAGTAATTGGTTATATTTATTGCTCACAGATCAGAAAAGTAGTTAACCATTGATAGAGTTTACTAAAATTCTCATTTGTCAAAAGTAAGTAAAAGTATTGTTTTTGATCACATGAAATCTTTCTGAATGTTATGAGCTGTTGACTGCAGTACAAAACACTTCTCCCCTCTATTTCTTCGTTCTATAGCATCCCTGGCAGAGCAGAAAGCAACAGCATAAGACATAGCTTCCTGAAATATTGGCATAAAGGGAAAATATGCTATTTTCAACAGCAGTTGCCTTCTTTGTCCATTCTTTCCACATTACTGGTTTTCTATGAATAATTGGAATCTCTAGATTTATTTATATATTTATATTCTATCCTTCTCACCCCGAAGGGGACTCAGAGTGGATGACATAACACATGCACAGCAAACATTCAATGCAGTTAAACAGACAGGACAAACAACAGTTATGTCAGCACTTTTCCCCAACTTCAGCATCCTGGAGGTTGTACTCAAATGCGGCCACAGGGGGTCCTGTCACTCCATCCTCTGTGACAAAGAGATCTTAATCATAGACTTCCTCCTTCCTTTGATCACTTCCTTTTTATGGTGCCATAAAATGCCTCCCTGCTTAAGTAGTGTCTAATTTCTCCACTCACAGCTCACAACGGTTTTTGAACTGCCTAGGTGGACAGAGAGCTGGGCTGAAGGTTGGGTGCTCACCCTGACTCAGGCTTCGAACTGCCAACCTTTCGATGCCGCTGGTGATTAACTAGGTGTGCTAAAGCTCGGCCCAAGATTGTGACTTGTAGTAGAAGAAGATATCTTTAACGTACAGAGAGTTGGAGCAGCCGCAATTTCTTCTGCCTGTTCACTCTACTTCTAATCTCATTCCTTACTTTTCTTCCTCTTACAATTAAACAGAAGAAACCAACCTAGCTTGAGTTCCTATTGTTGTTCTCAGACTGCTTAAGGATGTTGGCGGCGGCTGTATTTGGTGTCAAACAATCAGATTTAGTATTGCCAATGCAAACAGGCAGTGGTTCTCCAGGGAAATGCAGTACATTGAATCTGGGACCTTATGAAGGGAAAGCATATGTTCTATCATTTGCTCTTCCAAAAGAATAAAGAACAAGGCCTGTCTGTCCTGACACCTCAAGTTTTCTTCAAATGCAGAGTGATTTGAAAAAGGATCTCCTCATGAACTTCAACTAGTACTTTCCTATATGTGCGTGGACACCCTGCCTCCTGAATCTAGATCCTTGTCATATTTCACCGAAAGATAGGTTTTCTGTAATGATCAGGCCTCTAGTGTGCAACCTGACAAGCCTATGTCTTGAGGCAGTTCTGATTTGTTTATAGTGAGATTTAAAAAAACAGAAAAAAAGGAACTAAAAGGAAAATGAACAGAGTTTTGAAAGCGGGCTAGTGCTGTTATCCTGGAAAACTACAGCTTGAAACCGTGCTTCATGACATTGCTCTGACACTTTGCTCATGGTTTCTGACTTGCTTAGCAGAGCAAGACCTTTCAGCACCCTGTCATGTGTAATTTAAACTAATGCCCACTCAGCAGGCAAGACGCTTCGTAGCTTATACTGTGGCTCCAGATTGAGCTGATCACTGACTTTCATTTCTTAATTTGTTTTATTATTTTAAGTAGTTCAATTAAAAGTTGCCAATGGCTGAGCTCAAATTGTTTGGATGGTTGAAATGGATGCCTGAGAGTTGCAAACAACTGAATTTAAAAATGTCTGTTAAGGTTCTGAAAAATGAAGCAAACTACTTTTTTGATGTAATTTTTCATGAAACAAACATGTACTTAAATATTCCCTAGGCTATAACTATTATTGAAAGGCCCTAGTGGTTAAAATAAGATAGTACCAGTTTACCGGATTAACAACTGGCATGAAGCTATAATGTTATTGTAGCCCTCCCCTCTTTTGAGTTTGGAAGGATTGCAAGCAGGAGCTGGACTTCCATATGCAGGTATACCTCATCTCACAAAGTCTCTGGGAAAGATGATTCATTTTACAAGCATCAAAATGGATTTTTTTTTTAAATGGACAAGAGAGAGGGGAGAAAAAAAATTCCCTAATCAAAGGGGAAAAATATCATCCTTTAATGCATTTTAGAAGAAGCCTTTGTCTCTAGAAAGAGTCAAAATGTTTCTGTTTAATCATGCAATGCTTATTAGACCCACTTTCATCTCATATGTGCGTATCTTCAGTTCTGCCTCAAATTACTGTATGAATCTATCCCTTTTATTTCCTATTTTCTATTTCCTATTCTTTTCCTCTGGGCCCATAACCCTTTTTGTTAAGGAAATCTACCCAAAAATAAAGCAGAGCATACAAAATACAAACAGGATACCTAGAGTTGAGCATCATCTCATAGCATGCAGAGCGTGAAGTGCCGTGTGATGTTGCTTCAAAACAATTTAGCTTAGGCGGGCAAAAGGTTTATTTACAATAGAAAGTTGTAGTGACATTTCTTCATAGTAAATATCTGGGTCTGAGCTACTCTAACACATATCTCTTCTAAGGTTTCAAAGAGAGGGGAAAAACACCAATCACTACATCTTTCCTGACACATACATAGAGAGAGATCTCAAAGCACACAGTACATACCAAGATATAAAAGCATAAGTCAAAGTTAAGGCTTGCGGTAGAAAAGTGTCCATTCTACACAATCAATGAGAATGAGAGCAGAAACAGAGTAGGGAGAAGAAATTAGAAACATGCCAACAAGTAGATGCCATTCATTGTAGTAGAGTTTACTTCTGAGTCACCATTTATAGGCTTTCACTGGGAAAAAAAGCTTTAGGATGTTCACAGTTTATTCACTGGTGGAACTTCCCATTTCATAACTTTTAAAATATGATAGTAATTATACCGTATTTTGTCAATTGTAAGATGCCATCGATTGTACGACATACCTTCATTTCAGTACCACCACCAAAAATACATAAGATACACCTGCGATTCTCAGGTGCATCCCATTTTTAGAAATATTTATATAAGGCCCCCCTGGTGGTGCAGCAGGTTAAACTGCTGAACTTGCTGACTGAAAGGTTGGCAGTTTGAATCCAGAGAGCGGGGTGAGCTCCTGTTGTTAGGCTCAGGTTCTGCCAACCTAGCAGTTTGAAAATATGTAAATGTGAGTAGATCAATAGGTACCTCTCCAGCAGGAAGGTAACGGCATGCCATGTAGTCATGCTGGCCACATGATCTTGGAGGTGTCTGTGGACAACTCTGGCTCTTCGGCTTAGAAATGATGAGCACCAACCTCTAAAGCTTAATGTCAAGGGGAAACCTTTACCTTTATATAGAGAAAACGTGTGTCTTAGAATTGAAGAAATATAGTAATAGCAACAGCTAAATACAAACTTTGTTTTCCCCCCTCAATTTATGTTCAAACAGGTTGATTATGCATAATGAAGGGAATGTAGGCAGATGAGTTATCTTGATAGCAATATGCTGTATGTTCATAGGTAAAACCTGGCACAGTCTGTGAAAGCTATCATTTCCATCTATGACCATTAGTCAAATGGATGATGCACCACTCAGATACTAAGCTGACAGTCATGAAATCATATTTTCTCCTCTGATGTTTAAGAACCCGAAACATGATCTAGTGTATAATTGCTTGTATTGGCTCTAAATGCAATGGCCTGCAGGAAGGGTTTGGAGGCAGTTTCTAAATGGCTTCCCTCATTGTTTATAACAAATAGTTCGCTTTTGGACTTTCTTTTAAACAAGAAACCAAAGAAGCCGCTTGCAGGTAAACATGAGTTCATTCAGTATTTTTGGAAGGAGTCTTAGATCTGAAAATACAGGCCAGGAACATTTAACAGTATCTGGAAAATCATTTGTAACCTAGTCTAATGCATCTCATCTCTGGCGCTGATTTATGCCCTATCTGCAGTGCAGTAAGGCCAGCTACATGGCATCTCTTGATCAATAGCCATTTTCATTATTGCTGATTTTTTAACAGCCACAGTTGCAATGCAACCCAGCATATATCAAAGTTAAGTGCCATAAATTCCTCTCCACCAGCGCCAAAAACATCTCAGTTTTTTTTCATCAGGAGACTTAGTATAATTGGAATCCAAATAGTCTGAATACACACAGATTTATACAAATCCACTTAACTGAAATTATCCAGTTCATATAAATTTGCTGGAAGATGGGAAAAGTTGGCAGGGATTTCTTGTTTTCGGAGAACTTAAGCATAATAGAAAGGTGTTGGAGGAGGGCCAAAGACTCTGAGGGTGGACAAAAGGATATTGCGAATTTAGGTTAGATTCCTTGATGAGACGTTCTTTGGCTTAGAAAGACTATTCTATAAAAATATATGTGAGATACTGACTTGTCCCTTCCATCCAGTCTTTTTAGGGACACCCACAATAGGTGGGCCTTGATTAACAAAGGAAATTTGCTCCTAGCTATTACTTCTTCAAGAGAAATTTTGATACCACAGTCAGAAAAAATACGTAAAGAATAAAAATACAAAAAGAAGAACAATTATATATGCTTCAACAGACCTTATATTCAAAACTGTTATATGTCTATATGAAATGAAAATATCAGGCAAGTTAAGCCTTGGAAAGGTAAACCAAAACATGCTGAAACTTCTACAAACCACCGCCTTTTCCAAAAACATATCCAAGTTTGACTCCCCACCCCCCCACCCCCCGCCACAAGACTCGTCCTTCTTTGTGATTTCCAGTTTGCTGACCAACTCTATGGCTCCTTACCTTCTTGACAGGTTTCTCTCCTCCTCCCTGTTTCTATCTGTTATTCCTTTCATGCATACTCAATAAGAAAATCTGGAGTCTACTGCTTTTTACCTTTGCATCTACATTATAAAACCAGTGTAATTCGATACCACTTTAACTGTCATGCTTCCATGCCATGGAATCCTG
The DNA here is from genome assembly GCF_037176765.1 of Anolis sagrei. Taxonomy (NCBI): domain Eukaryota; kingdom Metazoa; phylum Chordata; class Lepidosauria; order Squamata; family Anolidae; genus Anolis; species Anolis sagrei. Next base: position 118,805,476 of record NC_090021.1, read on the forward strand.
GGAGTTGTAGTTTTATAAGACCATTAGCCTTTCCTGCCAAAGAGAACTGTTGCCTTGCCAAACTACAGATCCCAGATTATCCTTCCTCAAACGGTAGGAACTAGGCAAGTGTGCTGTAGTGATGATATAGGGTTATGGGAGTGGGTCTGATCAGTGGCATATACATAGAAATTCATACGCACTGTGAAAGATACTGAAAGGAAAGGAAGCTTAGGCTTGATTCCTGAAAGGTATTGCTTGATTCAACCCTTTTGTGTATGTATGTGCCTTCATGCCAACTTCATGTCAACTTCAGCTCCCGGTGGCGCAATGGTTAAATCAGGGGTCCTCAAACTAAGGCCCAGGGGCCAGATACAGCCCTCCAAGGTCATTTACCCAGCCCTCACTCAGGGTCAACCTAAGTTTGAAATGACTTGAAAGCACACAGCAATGACAAAATAATCCTGTCTCATCACCCAAAAGCAGGCACACACTTCCCATTGAAATGCTAATAAGTTTATATTTGTTAAAACTGTTCATTTTAATTATTGTATTGTTTTAAAGTGTTTTTTGCACTACAAATAAAATATGTGCAATGTGCATAGGAATTCATTCATATTTTTTTTCAAATTATAATCCGGCCCTCCACCACTTTGAGGGACTGTGACCTCTGTTTAAAAGGTTTGAGGACCCCTGGGTTAAATCCTTATGCCGGCAGGACTGCTGACCAAAAGTTCGGTGGTTCAAATCCAGGGAATGGGGTGAGCTCCCATTTGTCAGTTCCAGCTTCTCATGCTGGGACATGACAGAAGCCTCCCACAGGATTGTGAAACATCTGGGCATCCCCTGGGCAACGTCCTTGCAGACTGCCAACTCTCTCACACTAGGAGCGGCTTCCAGTTTCTCAAGTCGCTCCTGACACGGAAAATGTGTCAACTTATGGCAACCCCATAAATTACAAAGGTCTTTCTTAGGCAAAATATATACTCAGGGATGTTTTGCCAGTTCCTTCCTCTGAAATGTAGACTACAGCACCTGGTATTCGTTGTCCATGTACTAATCAAGACTGATTCTGCTTGGCTTTCAAGACCAGACAGGATCTGGTGCCTTTAGGTATTTAGGTGGATACAAGACTTAAGCCAATATGTAAATCCCATTTCTTCAGCCAGTCTACTCTAGTGGAAACTACTAATAGGATTCAGATGTCAGACCTGTTTTCTCTTTGATTCTATGATTCTAGTACTCAGCTAAATTTAAACCCCTCCTCCTTGTCATATTTACACACATACATCTCTGCTTAAGAGATAGGTGAACAGCAGTAAGAACGAGTTACTGTGCCAAGATACTCTTAACAGTCCAGGTGCAGAGCTTCTAATAGGCCAGGTGTTCCCAGCACTGTTACCAACATTAGTGCCCTTAAGTGACCAGTTGACAGCCTCATGCATTGCTGACCTGAATACCCAGATGCTGCTTTTCTCTTGGCATTTGTGGGTGTTTCCCAGGAAGGATGTGAGGCCGCTTTCCTTGATCGCTTCCTCCATACCACATTCTTGGAGATCACCACTGCACTAGCAGCTCAATATACCTCCCACATTGGTTGCTAAAGAGTGAGCTAATAAAAACAAGGAAGGGGGGGGGGGATTATAGTACACATTCAGTGTTTGATTTAATGGATCACAGTTTATATAGATCTGAATGATCTAGTATTGGATATAAATAATACACTTCCAGTAAGTGAGGCCTAACAAAGGCCCCACCTGTTGTTCCTTGTGGAGACAGAGGTTAGGCGGTTAAGCTGAATGTAGTAAAACATAATGACCAAGATCCGACAGGTGTGGGTAACTCTGCATGCTTATTTCCGCTTCTCCCCACTGACCATCAGCTGTCAAGCCCCTGTTGCTGTTACTTAATGGGTAAAAGAAGGGACGGTGAAAGGATGATGGGAAGCGAAGATGTGAAGATGCACTTCAAAAGGGATAGTTCTGGTTTGGGAATATTGTGAGTGCTTTATTTATTTATCTTATTTATTCCTCACCTTTCTCTACCCGGGGGGGGGGGGGGGACGGGGGACACAGGGACTCAAGGCAGTTTACAAATGGCACCTCTACAGTGCCTCAAAACATACAAATTCACCTAAAATTGTTTGGATTAAAATTACAATATAATAAACATGATTAAAATACATTCAAGCTTAAAATATGCTGTCCAGAGTTCAAGGTCTAAGGCCACTCTGTGATCAATTGCACATAATTCCTCATTAAGATTACTGCCCTGCCCTATTTTTCGAAAGCCTGCTCTCAAAGCCAGGTTTTGATTCTCCTTGTGAAGGCTAGTAGGGAGGGGCTCATCTGTTGTTGCTAGGGAGGGAGTTCCACAACCAAGGGCCACCACTGAAAAGGCCATGTCTCTCATCCCTACCAGCCATGCTTGCGAGGAAGGTGGGAGTGAAATCAGGGCCTCCCCAGACGAGGTCTCCAAGCTGGTTCGTAGGCGAAAATACTTTTGGACAGGTAGCCAGCACTTTGAATTGTTTCTTTTTTTCTGGGAGCTCAAAGCAGGTAGATCTTCGTGGTTCAAATCACCCCCTGTATCCCTTCGCTCCGCCTTGAAACTGCCGTACTTTCAAAATTTACAGTATAAAATTGATGACATCTGGGACTAACAATTAGAAGGTGGTGACACTAAAATTTAAACGTCTTTTGGGGGCCACAATACAGCCAGACCATGTACAGATTGCATATCACTTATCTGAAATGTTTTGGGACCAGACATATTCCTTTTTCTAAATGTTTTGGGATTTTGGAATTTAAATAATGCACTACCTACTATATTTATGAGGCTGTGGGAGAGAGAGAGAGGCTGAGGAGGGCTTGACTTGTGCCAAGCACTGGCCTTGGATACCTGTATTCTCACAGATCCTCAGTCTCTCACCAGCTTCCCATCTCATATACAACACAAGTAGTGAATAGACAAGACATGAGGCTGGAGAGAGTAAGAATTTGTGAAGTGGCAAGAATACAAGCATCGTGCCCTGCACACTTTGTACCATTTCTGGAAAACCCTGTTTCACAAATATATATTATTAGAAACGGAAGACGAAGGTGCAACAGTCTCAGACAGAACAGAAAGAAAGCAGAGAGAGATGAAGGAAGGAAGGGAGAGAGATAAAAAAAGGATTGAAGGAGAGAGAGATGAAGGAAGGAGAGAAAGAGAGAAACAGTAAGGAGGGAGAAAGGAAGGAAGGAAGGAAGGAAGGAGGAAGGAAGGGAGAGAGATTAAAAAGGAAGGAAGGAGAGAGAGAAATGAAGGTGAGAGAGAAGAAGGAAGGAAGGAAGGGAGAAGATACACAACAGTAACGTGCGGTCTTGAGGTTGTAGGATGGTGGGGGGTTTTTACCTGTTGCTCAAGAGCAACTGGTAAAAACCCTTAAGACCCATCTGAACTCGTACTTACCTGGCTAAGTCATTAATGGGATATCCAACGACTGCTTGGCCAGAGAGAAGACAGAGGGGAGCAGAAGACACTGCCATCTTGTCTTCTGCCTATATCATCACTTCAGAGGCCCCTCCCCCTTCTGGCACCAACAACTGCTCTGGCCAGAGAGAAGACAGAGGGGAGCAGAAGACACTGCCATCTTGTCTTTACTAATAATATAATATAGTATATTGTATATACGTATAATATTTATAATATTATAATGTAATACAATATAATACTAGTAATAATAATTCAATATTATAATTATAATTATATATTTAATTACATGTAATATTACTAATAATATTACAATATAATGGTATAGTGCAATATAGTAATATATACTGATATTGTACTTTGCTAATAATATAATATATTGTATGAAAATATATATTGTAAGCCGCTCTGAGTCCCCTTCGGGGTGAGAAGGGCGGCATATAAGCGCCGTAAATAAATAAATAAATAAATATCCATCATACTATGAGAGAACCCCACAGACTTTCCTTCACGCGAAGTTGTGAAGGGATTACACCTTTTTTCAGTGGGACACTCTTAGCTCAGTGTTATCGAATGTTCACTCATGCAATGAGAGTTATTTGTACATTCTTTCCCAGCTTATGTTGTCACATAATGAGACCATGACGAAGCTTATCATCTTTTGGAGAAGAAAACATGGAATTGCTCCTGCTAGTTATACATGGGTTCTCCTTGCAAAATGGAACACATTTAGGTCTCATCTGTAATTTTATTCTTTTGGTTACTTTATTAATGTATTTGATTTATAATCTGAATTTTCCCTGGACTGGATCTCAAGATGACTCAACAAAAGTTTTAAAAATTATAAAATATCAAACATGTGTAGCAGTGTGTAGAAATAAAACTAAATATGTTCTGATATTCAATATTGTTAAGACCAGTATTGTTAAGAGACGATCACTGGTGTATATATCCCAAATGAACAGCAATGATAAAACAATGAGGAAAACTTTATGTTTGCATGAGTGCATAGGGAAAGTGGCAGTCTGATATTGTTGAGCTACAAAGTTACTATATTTTTAAATGTTTTGACATTAACTAATGCTGTTGGGTTATTACTGGAAATGTTAATATTAGCTGTTAGTATTTGAGAGGCAGACTTGAATGTTGCTTAAAGCCCACATAAGTAGACTTTATGCAGCTGTCATGTGTGGGATTTGGGGAGCTGATATCCATCGCATCTTCAGGGACCACATGTCCCAGAAAACCAGGAATATCCATGTTGTCATGAATAGTGCAATTATATGCCCTTTATCAAGATTGCAAATCTGCCCGTGGTTGCCTACGTTCTGTTAAATTCTTTTGGGATATGATTAGCTGATTCATTTTACCTCTTGGTAGATGGTTAATATCAAGGCATATTCCTTTGCTCTTTGGTATACAGTATGTTGTTTTTGTTTCCATTTTCCTATTTGTGTCCTGGGACTAAACAACCAGACACTAGGTTTTATATGTCACACGAGTCTCTTGCTAACAGCAGGCTTGCATTTCTCAGTTTGTAACTGGCTGTGTAAAATATGGCAACTATATAAAAAATGAACACATCTAAGGTCTCTTCCGCACTACACAATTATAGCGCCTTGGGATCACGTTAACTATCACGGACTGTACCTTATGGGAATCTTAATATTTATAGTTTGTTGGTGCACTAGAGCTTCCTGGTAGAAAATTCTAAATACTTCACAACGCTGAAGTCCCAGGCTTTTGTAGAATGGAGCCATGGTGAAATTGGTATCAAAATGCTGCAATTATGTAGTACAAAAGGTACTCAAGAAAGTTCTTTAGCACTCAGCTAATATCTTGGTCCTGCTCATAGATATCAATTATTAATGAGCATTTGTAGTAAAATCAAAACATTGTGAACTTCTCTTTGTTATAGAACAGCACTGAGATCACTAAGAATTTCACAGTGAGCTGATTCATACACCAGTTTTAATGTGGCGAAGTCAGTGAAAGGTGTCTTTTCTTCCTGTAATAACAGTACATTTAATAAATTCCCTGTTGTGCAAGTGTAGACTATCATATCTGGACAATCTCTATTAAACAAATACTTTCAAAATGTAGCATAACACTTTCACAGGATCCTGAGAACACTTTCACAGGATATGAATAGTCAGGGGAGAATTGCAATTTTGTGACTTTTTTAGATCCTCCTTACCTTATTCATATACTGACTCTACATGTTGTATAGCCCCATCTTGCAAAATTAAGTACAGTATCAGGCAGATAACTCTGCTGCATGATTAAATAAAAATCATGGTCATTATAATAACATAGAATGTTTAATCTATTTTTCTTGCCTCTTTTTGCAATTTGTTTTCATTAAGAGCTAGCTCTGAAACACAGTAATTGAGATTTCTGGGTTCTCAATAGCCATGAATCCTGATTACTTTCAAGTTCATCTTTCAGTGTTTATGTGTTTCCTCATCAATATTAGTCTTATTGGTCCTCTGGCATCCCGAAACAAAATAAAGCATACTGATATTATAATACAAATAGTTCTGATGAGCTTACAGGAAAGAAAGCAACATAAGCCAGGCATTCCCTAGAAGGCTCTCCTTAGATCAGTGGTCCCCAACCTTTTTTGACCAGGGACCACTCTCCAACATTAGTACCAAAAGGGTTACAAATCAGTTTTTGGTCAATTTTAGACTAAGTTTGGTTATTTGGGGTGCTGATTCAGAAAATTGCATTGGATAGATCACATCAGCTCTAGTTTCTGATACAGAACATATGCCAGCCAGTCGTTGCCATCTGCTCACCCACAGAAAACCATATTTAATAAGCATAGGCACTATAAGAGGATTTCACGAGACCACTCTCGTTGCAGCAGTGAGCCTGCTGACCAGATTTTTTGTTCTTGCAGATCACTAGTGGGCCACATACCACAGGTTGGGAACGATTGCCTTAGACGAATGCTAATAAAATTGCATTACCTCAGGTATTGCTAGATTCTTGTTTTCCTGCACAATATGGCTCCTAAATTCACAGAGGATAATTCCAAGATACCCCTTTGCCCATGGATCCCTGAAACCATGGATAATAGCAAACCCTATATTTTGTCTATATGAGGCTGGAAACATACTGTAGAATCACACCGGGGAACCTAGAGGGGTCCCACAAACACTTCCAAGGATATTTTTTAATATACCTAAGTGAAACTGTAAATATTGAATCAGGATAAAAGGTTGTACCGCAGTAAGCTGGATATAATTTTTAATCTCATGAATGAGGAACTCAATCTTATCAAAGGGGCTGCTGCTAAAAATGGCAGTGGAGTCTCAGTCTGTTTGTTGTCCTTTCTTTATGTTTTACTGTATTTTTTCTTACCTTCACTCTAGTGGTTAAAATGCAGACATGGAATTGTATAACGTTGTTGTATCATAAATCAGCCATAGCATTAGATTTGATATAAGTTACAGAGAGGAAGAATCCAGTACGGAATTGTGCCACCTTTGTGTTTGTTTTATTGCGTACTTTCAACCTGATAGTTCAAGTTGAGCCCACAAGTTCATGCACTCCAACTGTCTTGATTTGACGACAGTATCGATTAATCCTTGTTGTTCTACTTGTTCAGATGATTTTAGAATAGCCCAGTTTATCTCTCCTTCTTCTGCTTTCCTCCTTCAATTCACTTCAGTTGCTGCAAACTAGTCTGCACTCAATGCAACAAAGGAGGGAGTGAAGAAAAGAGGTAGAAACTTCCCCTTCCCAGTAGGCTTAGGCAAAAGTACACTGCAGCAACCTCTTTTAGTTTGTTTCTCTTCTTCATTAATAACTTTGGCCATTTTGGTTGCACTCAGATGTTGCCTGGTCATAAATAAATTAATATAATCCAAGTGTTTTTGCAGACAATTTATCCAAGAGTAACATAAGCTCTAAATATTAATGGAGATGATATAAATATTCTAATTAAATGCAGTCATTGTTGTTTTTATCATGCTTAGAAAGAATGTTAAAAATCTGCTTAATGAACCAAATCAGTGTTGGATTTGGTGTGGATTACTAAAGTAATGAAAATTCCTTTAGGCTCTGGTTTACCCTTAATCCCATTTCCACTGGAGTTTGTTGGCATTTTGCCTTGCGTTTGGTGGAAGGATGACCTGTGTTTATCAAGATTTTCCATAAGCCCATGTAAATGAATGTGTCAATTCACTGCCGCAGTGCACTTGTCTTTGCATCAGCTAAAAATACACTATTAACTTGGACAGGGAGTAATTTTTTTAAAAAAAAATATCTGGCAGCCATGCAGCTCGTAATCAATCCCTCTGCCTGAAATAGATTGCTTGCTTGTATGTGAGTGCATCTGAACCTGTGACTTTTAGTCTGTCTCCAGTGCACTCGCTACGTGCTTCGGAGGCATAATTTGGAAGGACCATGTTTCATATTCACACCACAGATTTATTATTGCGGCATAAAGCTTCCCAGGCTAGGGTCGTTTTGTCACATCCATGAAATGCTATCTTTTGTTCATTTTCTTCCCATTGTTCCTCACATGCATGCACAGATGCCCTAATACAAGGAGGGTGGCTGCAAATAGTGGGATTGAATGCACCAGGATGAGCCAAGTCTTTAGTACCACTTTGCAGCACTCAAGCATATGCACCAAGGCAGCTCTGGCACTTGCTTCCAAAGGAAATCACTCTCACTTTTTCATTAGCAACCTTTCAGAAGATATGTAATGTCATACTTACTCTCCTAATTTAACTTGGCATATCTGTCTGTCTCTCCATCTCATCTTCTGTTGCTGGTTTTGTATTGTCTTATTTCCTAGGTTTTGTTTAAAATTGCAAATATGTTTTGTTTACAATGCATCATGTTTGTTGCAGAGACACCATGGTATAGTAGTGGTTTGAACACTGGATTGTGACTGTAGAGACCAGAATCACAATCAAATCCCTGCTCGCACATGGAAACCCACTGGTTTTCATGGGCGAGGTGAGTGTGAGTTGCCCATTAACCAATTCTAAAATAATCCTGCAAGAAAACCCCATGGTGAGGTCATCATAAATTGGAAATGATTTGAAGGCACAGAACAACAGTTACTGACATTGCTCACTGTGTTGAGCTCCCAGCAGCATTTGAAAATAACATTTACTACCTCTGTAAATTCCTAGAATCATAGAATCATAGAGTTGGAAGAGACCTTGTGGGCCATCCTGTCCAACCCCCTGCCAAGAAGCAAGAAAATCACATTCATATAGCCACCCAGCCTCTGACATATAGCTACCCAGCCTCTGTTTAAAAGCCTCCAAAGAAGGAGCCTCCTTGAAAGAAGGAGCCTCCTTAAAATGAACATGTTAACATGAGGAAAAGAAGGTTACATAATTTACTTGTTTTTAAAGAGTGTCTACTGAATTAAAAATATATTAGAATTTAAACTACTAAATCTAAAGATAGACATCATGACAGACATCATAATCAACTAAAATATGCTTGTCAAGTTGTGTTAAATGAGACAATTACAGTAACATGCATCTAAATCTTACCACACATTTAAAAAAAATAATTTCCTTACCATGCATACTTTCTTAGGTCTAAAATTTCAACAGAAAGAGTAATTTTTTTGAATACTTTGCAGGGGAAGGCCTTATTTTTAATGACAATTTGGATTTGGAAATACATAAAACTAACACCCCCTGTGCAGCAGGTTAAATTGCTGAGCTGCTGAACTTGCCGACCAAAAGGTTGACGGTTCGAATTCAGGGGCGGAGTGAGCTCCTGTTGTTAGTCCCAGGGTCTGCCAACCTAGCAGTTTGAAAACATGAAAATGTGAGTAGATCAATAAGTACTGCTTTAGTGGGATGGTAACGGTGCTCCATGCAGTCATGCCACCACATGACCTTGCAGACAATGCCAGATCTTTGGCTTAGAAATGGAGATGAGCACCACCTCTCAGAGTTGGACACAACTAGACTTAATGGCAGGGGAAACCTTTACCTTTTCTAACATCCCAGTTACTATAAATTATTTTTTCTGTAGTAGAATGATTTACGTTTTGTAGAAAAATAATGTAAAATAGTGTTTCTTTACTTATTCTATATCTATTCCTTAATCAGTTAGTTTGGTCTCAATTAGAATAGACCAATTAGGACTTTTACCCTATAATAATTGATTCAATAGGTCTACTTTATTTGTAGCTAACAGTTGGCCAATGATTTTGCCATCAACTTTGTGGAGACATCAGAAGGTTACTATAAGTGCCTTATGTCTTGCTGAAGTGTTAAAATATTGATTTAGAAGTCACACATGCCTTGCTTATACGATTGGTTTTTTTGCGATAACAGCTGAAGTCATTTTAGTCTCATGGGTTGCATGATCAAAGGGTAAGCCAAGGTAAATTGAGCTGAATGAACGAAGGGAAAATTGTACATAGGGCAGTCGCCTTGCTTTGGTTTCATTTTGGCAATGTTGCTGAGGAAGCAGCCACATAACAACAAAATGGAAAATGTGTTGCATAGCCAGTGGTTCCCCAAAAGAGGGGAAAGTATGGGATCGCATTATTTTCCCTTGCTAAAAGGCAACAACCCTCCAGGCCTCCCATAGCAGAGGCGCTTACTTGTGAGTGCAGAACTCGGCAGCCTTCAGACTTTAAGCACACAGTGACCTGAATGTGACCTAAAAAAAGCACAGATGGGTTATCCCGGGACTGGCTGCCACAAGTGACATTGATTTAGGGGGTAGCAACTAAATTGGACATCACTGATTTGGTAAGCGTGTCTAGCTGAGTTTTAAACCATTCTAGAAAGTGGGATTAAGGATAGATGCCTGAAAAAGATGAACTACTGATGGTCCTTAAGTAATGGATTGAAATCCGTTCTTAGCAGTTTCCTGACTTTATAATCAGGCTGTAACCTTTTCAAAGACCCCTAATCTGTTAGACACTTTCAGCATAAAAAGATACAAAGGCATTCGGTCTTACCTGTGACACCACAGAGCTTTCGCTCCATGCATCCCTCTCTTGAACAGGATTTTTTTTGTGACAGGAGCAACTTGAGAAACTGCAAGTTGCTTCTGGTGTGAGAGAATTGGCCATTTGCAAGGACGTTGCCCAGGGGACGCCCAGATGTTTTCATGTTTTATCATCCTTGTGGGAGGCCAATGTTGAAATGCATTAGAGTCCATGAAAGCTTATGCTATACATTTCATTTGCTCATTTATGGCTTATCTACACCTACCCAATATTTTGGGAGCAGTCGGTGCATTGGAACTGATCTGCTATCCACACTCTGTGCAAAATGTGAAGCTGCTTTGGACTTTCAGCAAAACTCCATAGCATTTGTTGACTTTCTTTAATGTGGGGCTAAACTGGTTTATCCCACATTAAGGACCAGTATGGATATTTGTCGATTACTTCTGGCCCACTTCAGGATTTAGGGCTAATGTAGGCAAGCCCTTAGTCTCAAAGGTACTACAGGATGGCTGTTACTGGAGCCTCTGGTGGTGCAGTGGGTTAAACTCTT